>NC_047141.1:18825317-19156151 GCF_009829125.3 Periophthalmus magnuspinnatus | reverse complement strand
TCACATACAATAAGTCAGAATGGTTGCCGTTTGAAGTAATTCAATAAGGAAAAAATGTATTTTGAAATTAAATTACCTCTGGCTTGTCGTGGAAGATGGGGGACTGAATCTCTCGAGGGCTGCTCACTCCCATGTAACTGCCCTCAGAGTCTGAAGTGAGTAACTCTGGCAAAGACTCTATGGAGTTGGCCTTTTGGCACTTCACAAAACATGGAGTTACCACTAAGAAAATAGCATGATTATATGTCAGATTTTTACAGTTCTATAATTTACATCCCTTGCATGTAAAAAAAAAAAAAAAATCACCTGCAGTTGGGGGACTTTGAATTATATCTGAGAGAGTGTAGCCGCCTGAACTGTCCAAACGCCGTCTTGGTTTCTTTTTGGCCTTGATTTTGGCCTTCTTCAATAATATTTCTCTAAAATACACAATAGCACATCGCAGTATTTTTTTCAAATGAGTTCAGACATCAGAAACAAAATACCTGCCAGAATGATCCCCTTCTGTTTCAGGTTTGAGGGTGAATATGGAGTCCAAATCTTCTTCACACAAACTGAGATCAGGAGCTCCAGGGTACGGGGTGATGATCCTTCTCTGCATTGCTGGTATCTAGAAAAAAATATTGCGGTGAAAAAAAAATTAAGGAATATGACAATATAAAACAAGTTGCCCTTTGTCAACATAAATCAACTTGTGTCAAATGTGTCTGGACACAAGCTGGGACATTAGTTGGGTGAACTAAGGAAACTTACCATCCGCCTGTAGGCTGCAGTGAGCTCTACAAGCACTTCATCACTGAGAATATCCAGGGCTCTGGGGTAAACAAAAAGAATACAAAAACAAAAATAAAACACATCTATAAGACATTCCCAATGTGTTTCATTATAATACGAAGATTCTGTCTCTGTTTTACTTTGAGTCCAGGAGGGCACCAATGTTAAGAACAATGAACTGGAGGCAGGAGAGTTTGAGCTGATCTGCGTTGTACATAGCAGCAAACTCCAGGAGCTCTGCAGCATTCTTTAGAGTTACTGGACAAATACAGACAAGAATACAGTATGTAAGTAAAGCTGTACAGTAACACTGTAAATATAACAGAAGAATGGACCCTGGTTCATATTCAAGACAATTTCAACCTTGGCTTTACTAGTGTAGATCGGGTTAGGCCTTCCTCTAGACCTTTATTTCGTTCTAAATGTTTGTCCAAGTATAGTCCTGGTAATTGCACACTTAAACATAACAATTTACTTACATTTTTCAGTTATGGCAACTTCACACATCTCCTTCAGTCGTGTGATGAGAAGCTGGTCGGCCACTACCAGCACATTGCACACAAACTCCACATTAAGAGACTCTGCACAGTGACAAGGTTGTACAAAAATGAATGCTTCTCACAGAAAAATGATAACATTAAAAGTTATTTGTACCTTTAATGGTCGGAGATTCATCTGTATAAAGGTATTCAAGAATAACCTGAAGGATCTCCGAGCTTGTTGGCATTTCTAGAGCAGAGCAAGATGTTGCCTGTAAATATTCAGAAGAAACGTCACTAACTATCATTTGGGGTTAAAAATGCCACAGTGCTGTAAATCACATCAAGTACCTCAATCCAGGGGTTTCCAAGCATACTGTTGAAGTACTCTGGGTAAATAATATGAATAATCAGTCTTCTTCAGTCAATGTAATACAGTCTTGCTGTGGTAAATGTTGGTGTATAAATAGTTATTACCTAGTCTTGCACAGAGGACACTTTTGTGGCATGGAAACTCTTTTCCATCTTCAGACTTTAGAGTAACATCACACAGATAAGAGCTATGAAAAGACAAACATGTAATTTGTCAGATGTTTTTTGCACAAGTGTAACAAAAACTCCATACCATTTTCTCTGGTTGAACTTAAATTTGCTGCTGGTTTTCTTCTGCACAACGTTAATTTTCCCATGATCATATTTGACTCCATCCAGTCTGTGAAGTGCAATAAGACTAGAATTAATCATGATCTGACAGCAGCTCACAAGTAGACCCATTCATTTTCCTAACCGTGCAGATAAACTTCCCAGCCCAAGCTTCTTCGCTACCCCTTGCAAGGTCTTCACTGGGTTATAGCCGCTCTCACTGACTGCTGCTTTGTTTCCTTTGGGCTTTTTGTTCGCTTTTGGGCCTTTAGCCTTGGTCTTGTCACCATCTCTTTTGGTTGTTGAAGTAAGGGAGTTATAGACCTCAAACGCTGACCGGCCTCGCAAGTCCAAGTCCTGCAGTCCGCTGATAAGCCTGCTCTGTTCTGTATCCTGACCAGTACAAAAAGGCATGCAATTTAGATGAGAAAAGGGCATTTGACATGTATCGGTGCAATATTTCATAGCAAATGCAATTTTTTGTACCTGGTTTTGTCCTTTGTGGACCTCTGGCACCCGTGGCCGAGCCCCGTGTATCAGAAGCTCACAGGAGTCTGTATAAATAAAGTGCAGAGCATACTCCAGCATTTCAGGGGCACTCTTTTCAAAAATGATCAAATCACAGCCCACAGCATCTTCGCTTCTGCTTATTTCTTTATCAGGCTCCTCCATATCAACTGCTCTGTTGTTTACTGAAAACAGCTTTTGGAAAAACTCAGAGCGCATGGACAGTATGTATTTGTGCGCAGGAAAAGTTCGGTTTCCGGCCTGAAGAGTGACGTCATGAATGCTGTCGGTTTCATCAGCCTCCTCCAGGAGTCTCTGGAAATGCTCAGGGAAGGAGGATGGGGAGAAGCTGGGAATCTCATACAAACTGGGGACAAATATGTATTGATAAATCAAAACAATTGGACTATTACAAGTCTGAAATGATTTAAATAATAGACTTCATAAATATTAGAGATGCCACCTAGAGAGAAGAAAAATGTAGCTTTTGTTTTTGTTGCTAATGTATCTACCTCTAGGTGGCACAATAGTTTGTTTAATGTAAGCACATTCCAGTAAGGCTGCATTACCTTGTTTTGGGGTCAACTTGAAGCACTCCATAATTTCGGCCCTTAGAGTCCATTGTGACGCTTACAGCTCGGTGTACAAAAGGGAGCCTTTCCAAGCGGATCTTCTCATAGAATGTCCCTGTTTGACCACAAACCTCCACACAGTTTTCTGTTTACAAGAAACATGCAAATTTAAAAAAATCTAAATGAAACATAAGATGTAATTCTTGATGATTGTGCACCTTTCTTCTCTTCAAACTTCTTATACTCTCCAGCCCAAGAGCCGCTGAAGGCCTCCCCATCATGAGTCACAAACATCAGGCCGTTCTTGCTGAGGGCAATGTCTGACATAAAAACCTGCCGTGTGTAGGCCCAGCGGCACTGTCTCACCAAGCTGCCCAAGGATCGCCAACAAAACACCTGAAACGAGGACAAAGAGGAATAAAACAATTAAATTATCAAATTAGCATATCTACATGAAATGTATAGCCAATTTTCACTAACCCTTCCTGCTTCGTCCAAAGCTAAAATGGTAACTTTCTCCCCTCCTGTCTCCCGTAGAAGCTGTGAGTCCACTCTATGATCAAGAGTGCCTCCAGTAACCAACACCTTCTTGATGTTTAGTTGCCTATAAGTCACCATGTCATTACAATGTAATATATACTGTATTTATATTTACTCCTAGTGTAGTGCTGAGTGTTACCTGGAAGCCAGTTTCTTGCACTGGTATTCAGCCAATAAGTAAACATCTCCTTTCTCTGTCACAACCACTGTTGCCCCATCACTGGCAGCTGCCATGGCAATGCTAACATCTTTGTGGTGAAGTGCCGAGACCTGCCGCGGAGCAGTCACACACTTCTCACCATTGGGATCCAGCAGATAACCTGAGTGTTGTATTGTGAAAGAAAATTTTACTTTTATATAGATGCAAATTTAACAAGATAAGATGAGCCCCTTTCATTAAACTTGCCAAGTTGGCCGCCATTAAGACCCATGGTATAGACTGCCTCTCTTGTCCATAGTACAGTATGAAACCTTCCAGCGGCAACTCCAGTCACAGTTCTCCCTTTCAGTGTTTTAGAAAACACCTATAACAATCATGTACAAAACATTGAAAAGTTTACAATATATACATGAACTATGCAAAACCTAAAGCAGCAGTCCTACTTACCTGTTTGGGGACATGGGCGGAAGCAGGAGGTGGAGACAGACCCAGCTGATGAAATGTATTGAGGCCAAAAGTGTAAACGTAGCCTTCCTCTGTCAGCACCACTGTGTGGTCTTTGGCTGCTGCTACCTGAGAGCAATGATGAGACATGAGACCCTCCACCACCCGGGGAACCTGTAGACACATTATACAAGGACCAGAGTCAGTCAACATTTTAATATACAACAGTATGACGTGGTTTCACAGAAAGTTACTCAATACAATATTTATTGCATTTAGTGAAAAGGAAAAAAAATGCATTGATCTGCTCAAGAGACAACATGCCTCCAAAAAAATTGATCAGATAAAAATAACAGCACTGTTGATGCTGAAATGCAAAAATGTACTTGGTAATCAATAGTCTTCCCACTGACATATGGGACATTTAGGATCAAAGAAAAGAAGAGTGTACCATATAAGTCTGTTCATCTCCGTGGCCAAGTCGACCTCCTTGACCATGCCCACAAGTGAAGACCTGGCCTTTCTGGGATAGGAACACAGTGTGGAACTTGCATAGGACCACCTATAAAAAACAAGACATTGCACTTTTTTTTTTTTTTTTTTTTAAATTATTTATATATATATATATATATATATATATATATATATATATATATATATATATATATATATATATATATATATATATATATATATATATATATATATATATATATATATATATATATATATATATATATATATATATATATATATATATATATATATATATATATATATATATATACATATACATATACATGCCCTTCGAGACAACTGTTGTTGTGATTTTGGGCGTTACAAAAATAAATGAATTGAATTGTTTGTATATATATATATATATATATATATATATAAATTATCTGATTTGGATGAATTATTGTTTTCCACATCAAAGCCAGCTGTAACACTTTTCCATAACCCCATGCCAAGGCCTCTTGTAATAATAGTAAAACACTAAGCATACAAAGACCATAAGACAGTGGAAAGGCAAACATCATTACTAATGCATTGCTCTACTTCAGACTTCCACTGAGCAAAGATGTTTCCCTGAGCATCACATTGATGTGGACATCCATGCACTGGCATATGCAGCAGGGTGGATCATTTAATTAAAAACATGTCATTGTGGAATTAATATTTAACCTCTGGCACCTGTTAGATCGGGCCATGAACACAAAGACGACATGAAGCACATATGGGTCACTGAGTGGTCAGGAAACTAAATCCTTCTGACCCTAACCAGGTTTTATGAAATTGCTTTTTATTTATAAAAACACTGTAATTCATCTGTAAAAACAGAAATCATATCATAAAACAAAGAGAGAAATCATTCATAGAGAGATACACAGCTACTCATAAAAGTAAGCTTCTAAATTGATCGAAAGGCACAATATACCTATATGACCATCTGTCTCTAATCCACTATGACTACCACCTGGTTTGTACAGTCACACCTGAGGCCAGGGCCTAGAGCCAGCAGCTGCAGATGTTTGGGACATAGAAAACTCCTGAACACTGATGCCAACACTGCCCTCTTTATACAACACAAGGGGTCAGTGTTTAACACAATACCCCTCACAAACATATTATGTTTCCATTAGTTGAAAGTTGAAGTAACCAGCTTGTAAAGGTCAAGTACCTTGTTAAAACATTAATGTGGATCAATTGTGGCACCAATATGAACAAAAATACTGTTTACACTTTAAAGTGAACACACATTTATACAATACCATGAAAGACAATAATAAATTATATATATATATATATATATATATATATATATATATATATATATATATATATATCTTTTTACAAATTAAGGATAAAATAACATAAACTTTACTGTGAGCCGTACAAATGCTACGGTGCAGTAAGGCCATGTTTTATAACAATTTTAAGCCTCAGGGGAGGGAGTGTTTTGCTCCCTTATCTGGGGAGTGCATTGTGCATTGGGAACACATGTTGGCATAGAGCTGAACCTTGTATCCAGTGTGGTGATGTGAAGCAGCCATTTGCATGTGTGGTTTTCACAGAGGGAAACCCTATGACGTTTCCTCGATAGACATTAAAAACATTTCAATTGTCTCTGAGGAGAAGAGATAATAACAAGGTATAGCTTACTTGCTTGATGTAAACCCCTGTCCTTGCAAACACATCTACGAGCTCAGGGTGCTGCCGACTCTCCTGATTACCATGGCCAAGGCTGAAATTTGTGTTGTAGCCCCAAGTGTATACCTCTGTTGGGTCTGGAATAGGGGACATGGTTATAATTATATAATTAACTCACCAGAGAAAAAGCACACTCAAACAGAATTACATTCAAATGATGTCATGATAAATTGATCTTACCACTGTTTCTAAACACCACATGTGCTGGGCGGTCCTTCATTGTCAGATCCAATACAGAGAAACCCTCTTTGTCTTGGGTGGAAAGAAGGGCACCGTGCTGTATATAAAAATAAATCATTACTCTCGGCCACCTGTTGTCAAGTCAGTGGAGATTAGAGGAGTACCCTTTACCTTCACTAATGAGATGAGACAGTGAATTTGCCCATAGAAGGCACTGCGATGCAGTGCAGTCCAGCCGGACTCCTTATCTTTTGCCAGAAGATCTGCACTCTTACTCTCCAGCAGCCACTCCAACAGTGCCTTCTTTCCTAATGAAGCGGCCATGTGCAGGGCAGTGCGACCAAAGTTGTCCCGCAATGTGGCTGCATTGTGACAGTGAGTGGACAAGAAGGTGACCAGCTGCCCCTCTGTGCCACTCGTTAGCGCTGCCACCACATCATCTGCATGCTGGAGAGAGCGGCATTTCACAGTGCAGTCTGGAGATGCCACACTCATCTTGGCCCACTCCTAATCTTCAGTCACACAATCCTCCTCTCTAGTGCCTCTAACAGCCGACCACCCAAAAGTGCAAACAAACTCAAAAACAACAAAATGGCGAGTCACAAAAAACAAAAAATTTAGCTTTTCTCTACTACTCAAAGACGTGATGCTAACTAAAGGTCAAAATGGCTGTGAAGTGCTAGAATTGTGCTTGTGTTGAGGTTCCACTGCACCCTAGCGACTCCAGATTCTTGTGGGACTTGTTTCAGTCCACCATTTTGACCCAGAGCTGAGCACAACACAAGGTGCTTATCATAGGTCTTGGCATCAGGAACTCAGTAATACAAAATTGGTATACAAAAAAATATATTTTGTGCTATATTACAAAAGGCAAAAATGTCATCTACCCTATAACCTTCTGATCCAGAAATAGAACCATTAAATCAGAGGGGAAAGGGGATCCTTCCCCCCAAAATCCACTATCATCTTTTTAGAACTCCATAATTATAAAGGGTGCCTGTAAAACAGAAAGATACATGATATAATATGATTTTAGTTGCATAAACACAGAAATATATAGTGACACGTAAACTAGTTTATCTCATTCACTAATATACTAATATATTAACGATATGTTTGTAGTTGTAGCCCCTTCAGTTCAATGCAGTAGATGTTTGAGGGTGTATCGTAAGTAAACAGTGCTGATCAGCTGAGTTGGAAGCTGATTTGAACTACAAAGTGCTGATTGTCAACACTGAAAATGTATTTAATAAATACATAGATTTATTTAATTTGATATATAATCATATAGGTTGAGGAAACACAATGCTGCATGTGTACTTTGACAGGTCTAACACACAATCTCTCTAGGCAGTTGTGCGCGTTATGCAACAAGCCCAAAATGATCAAGTAACGCTAGTAGTAAAGGCACATTGACCTAATAATGTCAAGAAGGGATACGATCAGCATTCCACACATTTTTATGTATCTTTGCTTTGTTTTAGTTTCGGTCTGACTGAGTTGAATTGAGTAAATTGTTGTAGTAGTTAAAATGTCAAATTTTGGCTAGCTCAGCGTTGGCTTGACTGACACGTAGGCTAGTTAGCATTAGCAACCGGCATCATTCAGTCGCTGTGTTGTTTTTTCTTCTTCTTACCTCTCGTTAGTTAAACAGAAAATAGTCCACAGACAGAGCGACAATAGCGGAGTACCAAAATTGTGTCATTGCTACGAATTGGTGAATAGATCAATTTTGAACTAGAGCTAATTTTGACAGATCTGGAAGGTGGAAACCCTCAGCTGAAGTGAAAGCCGACTAAACATCGAGACTTCTGATTGGCTGAGCTGGAAAGATACAACAATCTGATTGGCTGTTTCTTCTCTTCTAGGCAGAGTTTGGTTTACTGTATAAGCACAGCATATATACAGTCTATGAATATAAAAGCAACCAATAACTAACATTATGTGATCTTATTTTATTTTACTGTACTGAGAAAAATTTATTAAACGAGCATACTATTAAAAACTTAAATGGTCCAACATTTAGATCATAGTAATTAGGATAAATTCAGTTAGTAGGCCTACAAATAGACTATTATTACTTCATTTCACATATTCAAATACCGTTTAATGCAACTATACATTATCTGTCAAAATAACCCATGATTAAGAATAGGGAAGAGTCACGGGAGGTCAGGTCTAAAGTTTCACAAGGTCTCAAATTAGGGGACTCTATATATGACATTGATGAGTGAGGTCTCGCCCAACATTCATAAATGAATAGCTCGCACAATTGAGCTTCTCAGTATCCAGTAATCCTGCATAATCCAAGGCACTAATACTTTACATAGAAGGAATGATGATATAAAGGTTGTGGTTAAGTGTCCAGTCCATCAGTAAATGTATTGACCACGTGAACCTGTATCATCTTTGGTTCAATAGCCTGCCTGGCCCTTGGTGAAAAATGTTTGGACACCCCTGGTTTAATACTTTCAACCGCAGTGCCAGTTTGCTCTCACTGTGCAGCCAGCGTCTGTGCTATGCAGCTCTTCATACGATTTATAGACTACCTGTGCTGCACGCATAGACTCTTTATATACGGCTGCACTTGGAATTGTCCTTGCGCCCTCTGTTGGCAACTTTGGTGCATTTTCCAAATAAGACTGTTTTTAGGAGAGTTGTTACTATAAAAGTAATTTTCATAAGGACTTCAACTACGAAATCAGTGTGTTACAAAGTTAATTTGGTGTGGAATTTAGTCTGCCACGGGTTATTCCTAAAATTCGTATCCCACCTAATTGCAAAAAACGAGGTTGGACCAATACATAATCTATTTAAATAACACTTATCCCTTTGTCACGAAAGTCAACTGCCTTTACGCACGACAGGCAGAGGGGTTGGACCCAAAATACAGTTGAGAAAAACTACCGGGAGCTTCCCGTCCACCCCTTTTGAAGTGAGAATGGTATGGTCCTTCCTTCCAATGGTCTGCACAGAGCTGCCGTGCTTTAGTCTTTCCATCTCGTCTCCCACCGGTTTAGAGAACAAGTAGTTGAAGTATGACTTTATCGCATCTTTGCAAAGTGTTGCCTGTTGTCAAAGATCCATAGAGTAAGTGTCTGAAACAAACTTATTATCTTTGTAACATTATTATTTTTGTCTGTTTGTTTATCGATAATAATACTGTGTTTTGTAGGCTACTTGTTTGTGAAAGGTGTGGAGAAAAAAGCAGCAAGTTCAAGCTGCACGCTCAGAGCTACACCACAAAGGATGATCCGGAGGTAGTTCTATGGGGTCTGTGTTTCATCCACGAAGATTTTTTCCCCGCAAGGATATAAGTGGGAGGACAAAGCTGAAAAGTTTCGTGCTCCCTCACAAAGGAAAACACTAGCCGGTAAATTTAGCAGTCTTAACTCAGACGTGGCGCACACAGAAAATACAAAATGTCCGTTTTTTCAGTGATACGCGGATGTTACAAACGCAAAAGAATTGTGCCGAACTATGACATGGTGCGGCTACTTTTTTTCTTCCTCGCGGTCATCGCGTGCTGTCAAGGTTGCCCCGAGAAATGCGTGTGCTCCACGCAGACTGTAAAATGCCAAAACCAGGACTTGGATGAGATTCCACATTCGTTACCAAACAACACCAAAGCCTTGTTTGTGACAGGAAACAACATTTCCCGTATCAGTGTAGACTCTTTCCCCAGTCTTTTGGATCAGTTGACAGATTTGTATCTTAGTGGAAATGAGCTGGAGTTTGTGGACGCCATGGCATTTGACAAGTTGCCCAGTCTTGTGCGCCTGGATTTGAGCAACAACACCATTCTAGATTTGAGCCAAAAAGCTTTTCCAGTTGATAATAAAGTGCAAGTGTTGAACCTCAGTAGGTGTTTCCATAATCGTTCCTTGGCGGATCTAAGCTTTCTACAGCAGGCAAACCTGCAGCAGCTCACTGTCCTGGACCTATCCAATAATGACCTTGTGTTTCTACCTGACAACGTGTTCTCCAGCCTGCCTAGCCTGGAGAACCTCAGTTTACAGAACAGCTCCATCATTTCCTTACAGAACGGGACACTGAAGGTGCCACCTCTTCATGACTTGGATCTGAGAGACAACAGTCTGAGACAGCTTCCGATTTCAACTATGTCTGAATTCAGCCAAAAACCTGGTCTGCACATACGACTGTCGGGGAACCCATGGCGGTGTGACTGCTTTATTGAAGACTTCCTGTCCTGGCTGAAAAACTCCTCACAGATAACCGATGTCCAAAATCTAACATGTGTGGAGCCAGAGGAGCTGAGGTGTCTCCCCTTAATCCATATCCAAAACTCTCAGCTGAAATGTTCAGGTGACATGGAAGGTGTTCTAGAAACCTCTTATGTTTTCCTGGGCCTAGTCCTAGCTTTGATTGGTGTCATATTCCTACTTGTGCTCTACCTAAACAGAAAAGGCATAAAGCGGTGGATGTATAATATTCGGGACGCTTGCAGGGACCACATGGAAGGGTATCATTACAGATATGAGATCAACTCTGACCCAAGACTTGCCAACTTGAGCATAAACTCAGATGTGTAAAGGACCAAACTCAAAATCACAGACTTTTGGACCATTTTGGATTTGCATGAGTCTTCCACACCCTGTTCCCCTCTCCCTTAAGATGACACATTCTACCATGGTTTCTTCCTAATTAACTCAACCTGCACTCTAGCGCTGCCGCATGTCCTGTTACAAGCACCTGGCAGCTGTGACATTTGACTACATTTTTAAAAATACACATTGCATTGCATG
This sequence comes from Periophthalmus magnuspinnatus, assembly GCF_009829125.3. Taxonomy (NCBI): domain Eukaryota; kingdom Metazoa; phylum Chordata; class Actinopteri; order Gobiiformes; family Gobiidae; genus Periophthalmus; species Periophthalmus magnuspinnatus. Next base: position 19,144,876 of record NC_047141.1, on the reverse strand, counting down.
GACAATGAACAATGCCCAAAAACTGACACACTCAACTCAATGGTATGCGTTATTATTATTTTTTTATTCTGTTGAGAAAAGCTTGGAACTCTAATGAAAGAGAATATACTGTGCTGGCCAATACATCAATATTATTATGCCTTTGCTGCATAGACATACAGTTGTATTGCTTGTTTATGAGTTTTTATGATGTCATTTTGGCTAGTGAAGATTACATATAGGTTTGGGTATTGTCGGTAATCGATCTGACTCGTTGTGTCCATTTTGGGTTTTTTTTTGTTTTTTTATGGCTAATCGCTAAATAAAATGTTTATGGATTGTTGCTATCTGACTGGTGTAAAGGTCATATCATCTTGAGGAATGTGATCTGAAGGTTTTGATGAAGGCCGCGCACACACACACACACACACACACACCCCCACCCCTACACACCCCCACACCCCACACACACACACACACACACCCTCTATGTGCCTGCATGCCTGCTCTCTCCCAAGGCAGCACTAACATGAACCATATGGCATCTAATCCAGCTGACAGTGAGTTCAATAGTGTGTGAATCATGCACACTTTAGATATGTACTTTCAAATAAGCAAGCAAATTGTTATCCTAAATGCACTGTATTAGTCAAGTAAAAGTAAAAAAAAAAATATATATATATTAAAATGGGTTCAGAGGTGATCAGAACAGCAAATTATTATTTCTGATCCAATTTATTTCCGACTGTGATTCAAACGATGTATCATTCCCGGTGAATTTCCGAAAATCGCGGATGCAAAAAGAGAGACCAATTACAATCTCCACTCTCTATTAAAGGTTGTAGGTTCAATCTACTGAGTCGCCAACAGGATGTATGTGTTGGCTGTATCTATGATTGCTCAAAATGTTTACGTTAAAATGAATGGTTGTAGTGTCTGCATAACGCATTGCCACTGTATGGGCACAGTAGGAATTTAAGTTTTATTTGAAACCTGCAACCTCATAAACAATCTCACTATTTATTTTTTTCAGCTAAAGCCAGGGGGTATGTTTAGCATCTCATATAAATAAGCATAACAAGCTACAGCATGGGGAGTTGCAAAAAAATTTAAAAGAGATGTTTATTATTGTATTGTGGTATATGCAAATGAAGGCAAAGTTAACCCCACATTGTCACAGGGCACTTCAAGGGATTATGGAAATTGCTTTTTTATGTGGCTATGCTATAAAGTAGGCTGGCACCCTTGTTTTCCATTGTGGAATTTACACTGTCAGTGACTATTTCTCTTATTGGATAGTTTGCAAAAATATTATTAAATGGGTATTCAATTGTTTACTGTTCTTTGAGGTGCAATAGGTCTATAGACTCTGACTGTTGAATCAAATAATGCAGCACTTGTACCGAGAGATGATTGAGCATCTCTTTGACCCTTAGATAACCACTGAGTTTAGTATCTCTCAGTCTTCACAAACAAACATCTACAAACCTAGAGCGAAGTATTTTAAATTGAGGCACATTTCGCACTAATTCCAGTTTGACAAGAACATTATGTGACTTTAACAATCTTTTCTAGCTGACAAAAAGTGAGGCTCTGTTCACTGAGTTTGATCTTAGTTTGTGGATGTGTCTGATTACTCCCAGTTAGTGATGTGTAACACCATTCGTCTGGGCTGGAGCTGGTGTTAATTCGCGGCTGCCTCCTGACGAACACTCTGCTCATCATCGCTCACACCTTTAGTTTCACACCTCACAAATCTCCTGCGTGAGAAGTGTTTTGTACCAAAATAGGAATCAGACTGGGAGATCAGAATAATGTGGTGCCATAAAATATAGAATTAAGATATATATATATATATATATTTTTTTTTTTTTTCAATATTCAATGATATTTTGAAACTACATTTGCTATTGTTATAATTACTGTATACATGAAATCAAACCTCTCAGACAGTATTATTAATTTTACAGTGATTATAAATCCAGTCATGCATGCATTGAGTGAGGAAAACTTGGTATTTTTAACTAATACAAAATCTAAATTTACTACATAGTGCTGATTTTTATTTTGCATCACTGGGGCTCAAACATCATAACAGAAAATTTTCAGAAGGTTTTTATTAGGTTAGGTGTCTTTATTAGTACCCTTAGGTAAATTTGTTTTGCACTTTTCCCACATTTACAAACTGAATGTTAAGAACAATCTACAGGGAAAAAAACTTTCTATTATTTTGTATTTGAATTTATTGTTGTACTTAATCCTTATTGTTCATCTGTAATTGTTGCAGATGAATCTAGAAAAGTAGCAGCACTTTGCACTTGGCCCAGAGAATCCCCCTGTGTGTCTCTTTCTTACCTCTCTCCCTCCCAGGAGAGACTTACAGGAGCAGGCTGCTTACAACCTAATGTTTCCACAGAGACCATCACCCACCCTGTTCTGCACGTGCACATTAACAAAGTGAGTGTGCCCAGCCACGCCTTGAGCTACGCTTGGCAGGGCAGGTGTAATTACAACGTCCAGAAAGAAAAATGTACATTAGAGAAAAGATGGTTGAAGAGGAGAAGGCATCTAAGCCTGGAGGGTGACTAAAATTATGTTTATTAAAAATGTTTCCTTCCTCCTTGTATTGAGATTTATTGAGTATTTTGTAGAAGTATAGTTGATTGCGTGGAATAGTAACATTATTTAAGGAGAAGAAAAAAGTTTCCACAAATAATTAAGCAAATAAAAAAGATGTAGTAGTATTTGTTAATGATAAAGAAAATCAAATCATCGTCTTTATTTCGTAAGCCTTTCACTTTTTCACAATATGGAGCTTTAACGTGCGTAGACAGTTGTGTCCTGAAGTAATAACATTGTTCAAACTTGTCCTCAAAAAGGATGTGTGTGACGGTAAGCATTAGTATTGCCCAGCCCCACAGCAGTGACACCTTATCTGGCTTGTTCAGTGTATCCTTTGCGCTTGTTAAGGCCAGTCCCCAAACTGCCTTTACGTCCAAACACTGGTCCAGTGACTTATGGTGTACACTGTAGGCCCATATGGATTACATTGTTGTGAGGATAAGACTGTTCAAATAGAATAGCATACAAAGAGTAATGGAGATATTAACTAGCATAATTAATAATAGTAATGATCTGTTCCTTCTCATTTTGACACATACACATAAAAGGCGTTGGGTGTCTCTAAACAAAAGTACAGGACGCTATGGGAGTTAACCCGGCACACAACCTTGTCTCTACTTTCTGGTGTGATGTCATATGCACATGACTGTTATAAGATTACTGCCAAATAGTTGTTTTTATTGTACGCTGCTGTCCTCTTGTTACCTTGTGTCTGCGCCATGTTTTCAAGATCACTGCAATACACAAGGACGCACTAGTAAATATGGACACAGTAGTAAATATGGTACTAAATTATTTACATTCATTTTTAACTTAAATTGCTAAAGCAGTTGCACAAGCTCATTAAAATGCCCCCACTGTAGCAACTTAAAACATATTTAAAGTTCACTATGAAGAATATCTACTGGCTAAATAGTAGTAAACTAGTAGTAGTCAGTTGGGACCCGGAGACTTTGTGCCAGTCCCAAGCCCATTAATTAAGGCAAGTTGCTCTAGAGAGAGGGTAACTGCGACAAATCACGTGTCAAATAGTAACATAATTGTCAGCGGTAAAATCTCAGCATAAAGACTCAGTTCAATAGATGGTGCAGAGTGACCTAAAAAGTACACATTAGTCATTCTTTTATTCTACTCTTGTCTTCCTGACAGCCATGTTTGTCAGTGCCCATTCAATATGCCCGAGCACTTTCTGGTGTTGAAACATAGACTGGCAGGTTATCAGTTGCCAGAGTGCTGTAATTACATTGTCTGCTACCTCACAACCATCTGGCACTGCCCACACCAATGACCTTTCACTTGGGAAAAAAAAATCAGACCAGAGGAAATAAATCTGGAAAATATTGAAGAAACTGTGTGTAGGTATTCTGTGAGAAAACTGAGCTGTACATGTAAAAGTTGTTATCACTGAAATAAAAAAAAATAATTGGATAGTAGAACACCAGGAAATATGAGCAGAGCATTATAGTCGTAGTAGAAAGGGCTCTTATACGGCGTAGTGAGAGTTTAATTGGAAGTTACAGAAGTAATTTGTGTGCAAGAAAAATGGAGTAATGATATAGTGATAGTAGCTGTTGCTAAAAATAAAGTTTAATTGTCATCATTATAGGTATACAATTATGCTTAGCACCTCTGAATTATATTAGTCATATGATTGTAAAAATGTCATCTATTTTTAAAGTGTTTAGAGCTATTATTAAGTGGCAATATCATAAAGCTTTGTTAATTTGATGTATGTAAAGTTCTTTGTGTTAACGATGCTAGTTCTAGTAAACATCAATCTTGTTGGGAGTCTCTGTGGATGTACTGATGCCCTGGTTTAGCTCATGTCATGTAGATCATCTCTGCTCCACATGAAGAGCCTCATATTCACTAATGTGGATTTATGCTGCTGTACATAAGTGTGTTGTGTTGTAGAGGCCCGCCCCCCTGTTGAGACACGCTGGCCTTAATGAACAAGCCGCGTCCCAAACCAAGATGGATCTGAGCTGACAGCACCACAGCCTCTCGGAACTGGACCATGCAGCTCGGACGCTCCAGGGACAGAGAGACACACAGGGAGCAGGAGGCCAGGGCAATGTTGAGGCTCAGGCACAGAGATGAGTGGAATCTGCTGCATGAAAGTGTACAGTACAAAAGCATAATGAACACATCGTCAAAGATATGTAAACTGATAAAATACACACTGAGGTACACAGTTTTATCAGGAATATCTTACGGTTCATATAGGGAGAATTTTAAACTTAAACATACTATTTATAGAAAATACATCACACTCATGACACTAACAACATGAATGGAGAATGTAAAACAGATTAAGATTCTTTGCAATTCTCATAAAATTTCAATTTAAGTTTGCCACGTGACCAGAGAGCATCTGACTTTGCCAAATGATTCTAAACGTGGAATGAGACACATACAGAATATTAGGGGCATTTGACAACATTGCAGTAAGATGCTGAGTATAAATTTTAAACAGCTGCATAACTGGTACATGCCTTCTCTGTGGGCTAATAGAGTTTGCCTCTTTAAATTTTTTATCACAAAACATCTTACCACAATCTATGTAAACAGTATATAAGCCTCATTGTTTGATCAAGTTTTCTCAAAAGGTCCATTCTTTTCCAGAGATCCTTCTGACGTCCATTGCATTAACCAAAGTCATACTTTGATAAATTATACTTTCTACAAATGTGAAATTAGAATTTGAAGCCTTTGAAGTCTTAAAAGGACTAGGGAAATCACAGATGAATGTGTGTCAGATTGCGTGCAGGGGTACAGAGCCCAAAAGAGTTACGGTATTCTTGTAAAAGTCTTAAAATTATAGAAAACTATGTCCACTTTCATCAACCTCATCAATGTAAATAACATTATAACTAGTATTGATGCACTGAAGATTGAAGCTTAAATGACACATAAAATAAAGCTTACCAAATGTGTCCTTCATGGCTTATAAACCTATGGAGGCAGACAAGTACCAGAAAGAAGAGTCAGTGTGTCATAGAGTTACTTTCATAGATAAACAAAATTCTATAAGCCTTGGAGTAATACCCAGAATCCTTATTCCAAATTATATATGAAGCAAAAATTCTGTGATTTTTTAAATGACTTTATGATTGAATCAATTCACAACATATTTTTGAATGTCAAGTAGTAACTAATAGGTTTGCAATTTATTTCCAGCATATCTGTGACATTCTCAATTAGTGTCAGATGGCATGTGAGCTAAATAACGAGGGGAAAATTACCAAAGTTTCACAAGATTTCACTTGATGTGGGGAATGTATCATGTGATGCTTAGCAAAACCTCTTCAACAAAAACACAACTGAGTTTGTAGTGCAAGATTTATAGCAGTTATGGTTCAAATGTGTGATAAAACAATTGAAATGAACACATTGTTTAATATATTTTGCCAATTAGAGAGGCTTGTGACTTATGTAACTTGCTTGTAACAATTACAGGCATTTTTATTGCAAAAAGAAAAGACAATATATTAAGTACATTAAGTACAAAAAATATATATAATGCCATATTGTGGAGCTTTCTGGGCAATAAAATCCTCATGGATCCAAACAGGTGGTGGATACCAGAAAAGTTACATAATGCACCTTGTTGCTGAGTATATGAAAACTTTAAGATTTGTTCATGTAAAATACTATTAACAATATAAACTTATCATTGTGCTTTTTCCAGCTACTTAAAATGACTGTGAGCTGTAGCTGTACAGAAGTCTTAATGAATTGTTTATGACTTTTTAGTGATAATTTTGCAAGGCCGTCCGGTCAGTAGGGATATTAAATGCTGGCTAATATGAGGTAGATGGGCAGAGGGTGTCAGTGTGAGTAATGACCCAACCAAACCTACGATGTAAGCCAGAGCGGAGACTGCCAAAAAAGAGCACCAGCCATCACACTGTGGCTCAAGGTTTTTCATGAGGTCATGTGGTACAGCTGCACAATGTTAAATTTCTTGGACCAATGAATTATAATGCTTGGCAGGCCTTGAAAAACTGAGTAACCAGGCCACACTGAAAGTATAAAGCTTTGTCATTAATCAAGCAGGAGTGCGCTAGTTTCAATGGGGAAGGTCTGTGAGGAAAAACAGTAGGTGATTAGTAATGGAGCAATTTGTTAAAATAATTGCACTATGAGTATGAATGCTAATATGGAGCAAGGGAGGCATTAGATTAGCCAGATTGTAAGGTCTCTGGTACAAACAGAATGTGACTTGTGCAAAGTAAACATAGCGCAAGCTGTATAGTTTTAGATAGCCATATTTATTACTTGCTTGGTTCTGGAATTACCTGAATGAAAAGGTTTTAAAGCATTGCATATTTTATGACTTATTACAAAGAGTCTATCCGAACTGGGAATATGAACACTGCATTGACTTCATTCCTGATATTCATTTCCCTATATACTAGGTCAAATGCTTGTGCTTCAATATGATAATGTTGTTCCCTCATTAAACATGCCTGAATGTATGAGTGTATGTATTTTATTTATTTACTTTTACATTTGTATTTGTAATATGTAATATATTTTAGTCTATCTTTTTTCAAGTCTTCTTCTCTTTCCCAAAAACTAGTGACATGCAGTGGTACCAAGCAGGAAATACTTCCATGTTTAAATAAGTCCATCAACCTTCATTTAATCATTTCAGCGCTCAAGTTGCCAACAGAGAATACCTTGTTAATATAGCCATCAATATATTCTCACAGGCTTTATTTTAGACAGTCCATCTGCTGATAACAACGGCTTTTTTTGTGCACAGAAATGACAAATTCTGTCCAACTTTGATGAAACATGAAATACTAATTCTAAGGTGTCTGAAGTATTTTAAAAAGTCTGAGTAAAGGCTTTAAATACCCACTCACCTTTACCACTGTGATTCTGTGTTTTCTGTTAAATAATTCTCCCTTAAATGCACACTTTGCAGGTGTTAAAAGCCGCAAACTCAAACCCCCATGGGATGTGAATAAAATACATTTACCTCCACATTATGAATAATGGAAGTGGCTTTATACATGCATTACATTGTTTTTTATGCAAACACAGCATTTTGTTGCTTTAATGTATGTTCTGCACACCATAAATTTCCAACACCTCTCCATGTATAGCAAAGTCTTAAATTCAATCTCAATTTGCTGCTATTATTCATCCAAATGGACAAGAATAGGACTAGATTACTCCTCGCCAGTATTCTTTAGTGGGTAATATTGTAGGCCTATATCTCCAGGGAGCTCTAGTCAATGTGGAAATACTTACATTAACAATTCTCCAGTTACAATCTCTGCTTGTGGTTGTCAACTATGCCGTTCCGCCCCTTTGCGCTCTCCTTCTTGTCATTTCCTATTCTCTCTATGAAATGAGACGAGCCCCGATGCCAGCAAAGCAGCCTGGCAGGAGCACCGGGAGAATAATGAACCAGCCTTCACATCCAGACAACCCACCCCTGCCACAGATGAAATGCAATATACTCAAAGTGCTGCGTGTAACATGAGCCTCATATGTAGCTATCAGATAGGACTTGACGATACCGCTTTTAACCTTCCACAAGTCAACGCTTTAAGCAATTAGGGTCTCTCCGGTTACCCCCCTCTTACACGGGCCAGTCCCAGATGAGATGGATAAAAGGACAATTAGCTTTTGTAACATGCTGTCTACACCATGCCAGGTTATATTTGCCACTGCTTAACAAAAAGTGCTAGCTATTCAACACTAAAAAACTCTTGGCAATGGCAACTTTTACAAACTGGATGTCCAATTTCTTGAAATGAAATGCTTGTAATTCACTAGAGCGTAAAGCGGGGATTAATCTACCCTGCCTTTTCTTTTGAAATGAAGAGATAAACTAAAGAGACAAAAACTGATGTGACACTTGACAAAGGGGCTTAGTAGAGCTTTGCTGGTCACCAAGAAGAACTCAGTCAAATGCATGTATTAATTAGTGGGCTAAATGAAAGACAGGATAGGCTACTGAACAATGTGGACAATGTTTCTGCTATGAGTGAACATATTTTTGGAATAAAATTAAAACAAGTCTTAGGTTGTTGTCTACTTACGCTCAATGTAATTCTCATTTCCTGTAACTTTCTTTGAGACAATACAGCAAATGAATGCAATATAAAAGCTTCAGCTTCAAATTATATTGTTAATCAATGGCAATAGTAATTCTACATTCTCTGCTCCATGGAAACCTATTACAACACAGTAACATCCAGGTTAGATTCATTTCAGATCATTTAGATCATAACCAACATATGAAAATATATTTAATAATCTGGTAACTAACAAATCTTGGCACCCCTAGTTGTAGGTGACAAAACACAAAGATACACAGACAGCGAGCCTTTCACTCTCACAAGCATTGGTTATGGGAACCACTATCTGAAGCTCATATATAAAAGGGAGCAGTGAAACTTATGTCTTTTTGCAGGAATGAAGGATAGTAACAAGAAAAGTGTTTTTCTTCTCAGGCAAGACAGAACTTGTCTTACATAACACTATGAACAAGGCAAAAAACTACCAAATTTTTTTTTTTATTGTGTACAGTCTATTATTTCCCAGTGTATTTGTATCTAGCCACACAAGCAGCTGTTCTGAAGATTAGTTCTCAGTACACACTTGAGGCTGGCAGTCTGGATCCAACATAATGTGTACCTCCTTGCCGCCTGTGTTGTTTTCATACCATTAAATGATGCCTCTCAGGGCCGTGTCTCATGCAGAGGATGTTATTACTGTAGCTCGTTTTACTCTGATCTTCCCTTTGCAATGTGCTTGTTAGCCCATCTCACTTTATCACTCAATCACAGGACCAGGAATGAACCTTGTGTAACTAGTATTGTCCGGCATGGGGACGGGCATTGTCTGTAAGGGAGGCCAGGGAGTAAATAGAGAGTACATTTACATGGCCAATAAAAATCAGATAACTAGAATAATCAGTTACCCCAATAATACATCTGACTTTTGCAGATCACCAAAATACCTGGTGATATGTGTCAGTTAATTTGTGGATTGTTAGAGTAACAGTTTTATATGGAAGACAAAGTACAATAAATAAATAAATGCACGCAGCACCAATCGGTCACATTTGGCCCTGTCTGTGACAGGAGCATGCCTTGGCCCCGCTGTAGCCTTGCCTGCCCACTTCAGGATCACTGGTGTCCGCACCAGACCTAAAATGTCTCCTAATGGCTGCAGTGACGGGGCATGGACACACCTCTGCAGCAGCGGTCTACTCCACAGGCCCATATTAAACACGCACATGGCCTGTATCCACAAGTGCTGGCATCTGCTCTGCACTAATTACAACAGCTCTACCTGAGGTCCATGAAGAGAAATGAATCATTTCTGAGTATTCAAATGGGATCAATCCTTACATGTACTCTAAGTGTAAGTGAAGGTATGATAATAGTGCAACATATTTACATAAAATATAACAGTCTAACTATATAAATGCCTTCTCCGTAATGATTACGAACAGTGCTGTTGCAGTGCAGTGTTTTGCTTGAGTAAAAAAAAAAACCTTATTAAACTTTAATGGCAGTTCTGGGATTTTGGTGCTCCCAAAAGTAAGCACACAGTGTTATTGGGAGCTTGCTGATTATTTAATAATAATAAAAATAAATTAGTCTTATATAGAGCTTTTTCCAGAAGCTCAAAGTCTCTTTATAATACTGTGCATTATTAATTCTATTCTCTGTGGTAAACTACTACTGTGTCATACACCTGCTCTGGGATAGACTGCTGGAAGCTACACTGCCAATCTGCACCATCTGTCCCTCTGACCACCACCAACACTTGCTCACACACCACAAAGACACTACAGGCAAAGTGGGTGAAGGGTCTTGCTTAAGAATACAATGGCAGTTTGAACAAGAGCCATAGCTGCTTCACTGTGGCACCTGGTATTCCAAGTGCTCTCCCATAAGTACTAACCAGGCTCGTCCCTGGTTAACTTGAGATTAAACATGATTAGGCATTGACAAAGTTGTATGGTCATAAATATATGAAGACCTGCATTTATATAATTTAAACTTGAAAAATTACCAAAAAATACTAAAATAGAAAGGTGTTGTAAAATCTGTTATTAATGGTGAAAAAGTTATTTCACTGCAACAAATAATTTATTGAAACTATAAAAGTCATTTTAATGGCAGTAGAACAAAGTGAGTGAATCAGCCAGTGGATCCTGTCGTTATCTTAGAGCCATGAACGTCCACATAGTCCATCTTCCACAGTGCTGATGATATGAAAAGGCTATTTCTGGAGGGAGACTGTGAGCCCAAATTTTATGGCAGTCTATCTGACAGACAGCAAGACATTTTAGTCAAAGCCAAATTATCCTTGTCAGGTTGGAAAAAAGGAATTCTCCTGTCTGGCCATTTATAGTTAATCTCATGTTAGGTGGAGATCCATTTTACTCTTGGTTATCATCTTACCCAAGACACCTTTCCTAAGTCAAAATAAATTCTGGTGTTATTTTGGTACACATTTGGTATATTGTATTTATGGTTTAGACTTTTTTTTTTGGACTAGATAAAGGCGCACTGTGTCACTTTTCCTACTTGCCTCTATTGAGTCGCTATTGCTTGCCTGGAATGTTCCACAGTATTCAGTAAGATTTTTTGGAGAAGCCAGTCCTAGTAACCAATATATATGAAATGTTTATGTCTAGTGTTACTAGAAGGCAAATATTTTCTGTATTGCTCAATGCACTGATGTCTGCAAGATAAAGTAAAAACATGATATAGTGAGGCAAGACTGACAGCGAGAACCACAGTGAACTAATTACAAACACATCACATTTCTGTAGACTCCCGCAGACAGTTGGAAAGTTTTCCTCTTCCTCAGTTCTCAGCTAGAAAAACATAAAATTTGGAGAAACCTAAGAGTACAGCTCCGAACAGCAGTGTACAATATGTAGCCTTCAGTGCATTGTAGTCAATCAGTTTTTAACCTGGTTACAGAAGCTGGAGGTCTGGACACAGTGCTACCAGATACACAGCTCTAGGCGAGCTGTACACTGGGTTTGCTGCTACAAACACTTGAAAATTTGGCACTACTGAACAAGCCTTGTTTTACAAAGCCCCAAGATCTAAAACACTGAATATCAATGTCAAAGAATGCCAGGGGGTAATTAAATTAGACTGTACTGAAAATATAAAAAGCTCTCATTTAGAAAGAACAGCAAGAAATTACAACAATACAAATTGTGACCTTGCAATACATTTTACAAAGTCCATATTTGGTTTTTGAGTATTTTGTGTCCCCACAATTCATACTCAAGGTAATTCAAAGTGCTTTACAAAATAAGAAAGACATTAAAATCACAATACAACAAATCAAAAGATAAATTATCACAAATAATCAGTATAAAATTAACATTAAAGGAGAAAAAGTACAGAATAAAAACCTTTCAGTCATATGCACAGCTAAACAGAATTGTTTTGAGCCTGGATTTAAACATTGTCCAAGTAGAGGTCTGTCTCACATCTTCAGGAAGATTGTTCCAGGTTTTAGCGGCATAAAACTGAAATGCTAATTCCCCATGTTTAGTCCTGACTCTGGGCACCAGCAGGAGGCCAGTCCGTGAAGTCCTCAGAGTGTGAGATGGTTCGTATGGCACTAACATATCGGAGATGTACTTTGGTGCTAGGCCATAGAGAGACCTGTACACAAGCAGAGCTGCTTTAAAGTCTATACTCTGAGCCACAGGAAGCCAGCACAGAGATCTGAGCACAGGACGCATGTGTGAAGTACTTCTAGTCAGGACCAGAGCAGCAGTGTTCTGGATGTACTGCAGCTGTCTTACCGCTCCCTTGGAGAGGCCAGTGAGCAGGCCGTTACAGTAGTCTAACCTACTGGAGACAAATGCATGGATAAGTCTCTCTAAGTCTGGTTTTGACAGTATACCTTTGATTTTTGCAATGTTTTTAGATGGCAAAAAGTTGCAGATGTTATTGATTTGATGTGACTGCTCAAGTTCACCCCTACATTTCTAGCCTGATTTGAAGGTTTTAGAGAGAGACTGGAGGTGACTGCTAACACTCTATGTTTCTGTGGGACAAAGACTATGACTTCAATCTTGTCTGAGTTTAGCTGGAGAAAGTTGTTTTGCATCCACACACTGATCTGTTGGATGCAGTGGCAGAGTGAACCCACTGGTTCATATTCACCTGCTGCCAGTGAGACATAGATCTAAGTGTCATCTGCATAGTTGTGGTAGGACACATTATTGCTGTGTATTAAGTGTCCTAACGGCAGCATGTAGGGATTGAACAGGGGTCCCAGAATTTACCCGTAATAGAGCCCCTGGACACTGCCAATCACAGTGTAAGCTTCAAACCAAATATCCTTTACCACTGCCACATAGTTTGATTTAATAGCAGTATGAATGTAGAGTTTTGGTCTACAATCTGCCTAAGAGAAAACAGTTATCTAGATTTCCTTCAAGGAAACTACACTGTCAAGTCAAAATATGTGACACCCAAGAGACCAGTAATATGCCAGACCTGGAAACATTCACAAAACGTGTCTAAAGATAGATTCATAGAAATTCACGGGCTGAGAAAGACTGGATTGGCGGCTCATTTTTTGGCAACATGCAATGGCTACAACACAGAGACAATACAAGCTGTCCTGGCTGGCCACTGGGAATGTGTCTCTGCCTATTACAGTCCGCTTTAGTTCCAGGTTTTCTTCTTTTCTTTTAGGTTTATCGTCTAAAGGATGTGTAGCCATGGGCCGCTCTGGGTCAAGTCTGCTGCACCAACAAAGGCTGCTTTATCCCCAGGCTACAATCAACTGAAACTCCTGTAAAAGGAAGAGGGAGAGCACAGTAGAGAAATGTGCACAACAATTTAAGGGGCTATTGTCTTTCCTGGCAAATAGTATTTCTTTGGCACCATGTTGGAAAGATGGACACTCCAATTTTGAGTTCTACAAAGAAAAAAATTGCCAATGTTGCTCACTGTGTACACATCTATCATGATTGTTTTAGTTTGATATCAGTTTTAGTGTTATTCTTCTAATTCAGACAGTAATTTGTAAAGGTAATTGGGTACATTTTGTATATTCTTTTTTAAAATGGTGTCATGTCAAGTCTTGTCTTGTCCTAATTAACAAATAACTAAGCAATGTTTTTGTCTTTTCTTAGAATTGGTTTGTGATGGATTTAGTCTAGTCGTGGAGGTAGTTTTAAAAACAAAATTTGATGGTACTTGCAGGCAATGTGGCTCTAGAATCTGATCAATTCAGTCTGTTTTGTCAAGACAGACAACTTTCCTCTGGCCTAAAAGTTCAATTGCATATTTTTTTCCCTTTGTTATACCTTGTGGGAAAGAAGGTAATTTACATAATATGGAAAAAAGGATTATTGTGGATTTTCAGCCATTCCCAAACATGCTGGACTAGTTGACACTTGTGGAGATAGCCCCATGAGGCTGCAGTGGTGACATGCACAGATTGGACCATTTGTCTTAGCGCTGAGTGTTGACAGATTGCCCTGTCATTAATGTTTCCATCATTCTGTCTCTTCCTGTTCCTGGTTCTGTCCATCCTCCCTTCACTTCCTTCCTGTAAGAGCCCTAACACAGTCTATATGCAGTACATATCTGTCAGCTCTTTCAAAGGACTTAGATAAATTACATATTCTTTTCAATAATTCAGTAATCTTCTTTTGAATTATACTGAAAGCAAAGAATTAACATTGGCTGAATGTCAAAGTCAGGGAGAAAGCCAGATATAGCCTCTGTTTTTCAAATTCATCTCATTTGGAAATGCATTTTAAAGTGAATTGATTGATTATACATTCTACTGAGACTTGAAGAGCTCATGATGGATGTTGTTCCTGTTGCAACTAACACAATATAATATTAATTGACTTTGATTTGGTTAAAATATGATTCAAGTTCTAATGATGAATACAAAACATGTTTTTATACTCTAAGCTGCATAGTGAATGCACACAGGGTCTATTGTTCTTTTACTGCTACTATACTATAGTAGTAGATTAAAGGTGATGCACTGGCCTCCCTCAAACACTGGGAGATGCTCCTCTGTCTCCTGCCTGTGATTCATACACCTTCAGGCTCAAGGAACATCAGCAGCACTGGGACAGCCTCCCAACACTGCATCCCAATAGGCCTCCCATCTCTCCTGTCAGCTGTCAGCTCAAAATGTCTCCTGCTTGTCACAATAAGGATTTACCATCTCTTTCTGCACTGCAACTATTTTCTTTTGCCCAAGTTAAAAATCAAAAGTATAATTCTGCAACTTCGACAAATGCAGTGCTGCTGACATATTTACGTTTTCACATTGGGCTATTGCTTCTCATAACTGTAAGCACTTTTCCCTGGCTGTCTTGTCATAAGCATTATAGGCATGTTACAGAGATGACAGCTTGCCTTATGCCGTAATTGTCAGTCCACGTGACTGTGTAGCTCTTGTCATCAGGAAGGTTTGATAATGTTTGCTCCAAGCTTGTCTCTGAGTCTGAACTTGAACTGGAGATAGCCCTCCTGAATACCATAAAACAAACTATAGCCCTAGAAAGTTATTAGAAAAACATGTACTGTAGGTGTTTGATTGTAAAATGAAAAGCATTTAAAAAAAAAAAAAAAAAGCCTGACTGAACAGATACAGCTAATCAAGGAGGTTGTTTATGCATACAATAAAACTAATATGGTATTCTATCACTGAGAGAAAATGGTGACATAAGCATAATATCCGTGCCAGAAGTAACAATATTATACAACCATATATGTTAACAGCTGTAGTAAGACATTGTACACAAAGTACAAAGAAGAGCTTCAGGCTGAATGCTAAGGTCAGGGTAATGAGATGACCATAACAACAGAGCACCCAGTTTGCTCATGGTTTGAATGCAAGCTGTATACAACACATTATCCGAAGAAACTAGAAATTCGAATAAAGCACCATACCTTCTTTTGTAATATTTTTGTTTTTATTGCATTTTTTAAAAATAGTTTTTTCATTGCGATAACATTCATTTATTGGAGACAACTCGGTTTAGATAATTCATGAAATATTTAAGTACTGAGATAAGAAATTACAAGATTAAATACTGTTGAGATACCGCAGGCCTACATTAGTTTCTAGGCTTCAGCAAACAAGCAAGTACAATAAATGACAAATACTTGAGCATACTTTATAGCTTTGTCTTTATTTTGATATCCACAATGGTTGTAAGCTATAACAAACTATGTGATTCCTCTTTCTTCCCAAGTTTGTAGATGGTGAATATAGATGACCCATTAGGATTGGGTGACTAAAATGGGAACTCAATCTAATGGCTCATTTCCTCTGAGAGATGAGACGAGCATTAGAGGCTTGACCTCTCCCCAAACTACCCTCTGTTTCTACACCAGCCTTTGTTATAATCTCACACATCACCGTTTCACTTAATCCAGAAATAATATCAAAGACATTAGCAAAGGCAAAGGGCTGTAAAATCCAATTTGAAATGTATTCTGGTAGACTTGATCGCTCCATATGTGGGCTATCACAATGTGGCACGGGGAACATTTTTCTTTTGTGAAGGAGGAGATGGCGATAGTGGCAAGGTAAAGTATAAAAAACGCACTTCCCTTTCACACCAAGTGACAGTGTTAATTGGCAACCTATTTCTAGAGGTTGTTTGACAATGCTTATTTGATCTGGAGGTAAACCTAGTCAGACTCACAAACATTTGTATTTTTTTTGTTTCAGAAAGTGCTAAAAACAAAAACAGAACATTAGGTAAAATAGATGTAATGAACCCCCCATGTCACTCACATACAGGTAGAATACGGCCCAAAGCCTGGATAAATTAAAATATTGCGTCAGGAAGGGGCACCTGTAAAAACATAATATTGAAATCTATGAGAAAATCACTGCAAGGTAGAAGGCAGCGGCAGCTTCGGAAAGGAAAAAAAGGGCAGTTTCATCCTTGAATAAAAATCCCCATCTTGGTATATGCACCAAATAAACACAAAGGCTAGTGTCTAAGCTAACTTGTAATTATCATGCCTGAGTGTAAGACTAGTATGACTAGACCTTTATACTTATACTTTTTCATGCGCTAACTGTCTCAATGGGATAATGAGCTGCATAGTGTCAACAGACCACAGTGCACTGGCCCCAAACCTTTAATTTGACACTTGCATTGTCGATCATCAAGGAGAGAATGACAAAGAGCTCCCACAATTCCTTGGGGCCGAATGGTTCAGTCGGTGTGTACTTCAAAACAGTAGCAGTAGCGGCAGCCAGTATAATGTGGAGTGCCTCCTTAGGCTCAGTGGGCTTGAAACAAATGGGTTATTTAGAGCCTACTTCATTTGCACTTGCCTGGAAAGGGCAGAAAGGAAACGAGGAGCCCTTGACGGTTTTGGAGTTGGACGTATTTAATTAGCCAATTCACTCCCAGCTTTGCCGCCTCGATGAGCACAATACTCCTTTGTGTTTTCTAGGAGTAATAGTCACTAGCAGCATTTAACAGACCCATGCATGCACTGATAGGAAAGAAATATATGGTGACAGTTTAGCGTATGATTGTGTCATTATGTGGCCAGTGTTGATTAGTTTTTTGCAACCGCATCAATATTCAATGCTTCAAATGACAATTTACTGAATAACCTACCCAATTATAACTTGGAAAAAGCCTGCAACTATTTATTAACATCCCCTGAAGTTGTGCTGGGTCATTCTAGCTGCTTTGGGCATGAGGTGGACTTTAAAGTGTAAAAACTACAGCAGACAAGAATTTGCATTTTCCCACCAACAGCTATTTCAGTTTTCCGAATCATTTACATATGCATGCAGTAGTATACAAGTGTAAGCCAATTAGCTTTATATTAGGTCAGACAACTTCAAAGAATAAAAATAAAAATACAATATTATGAAACTGACTCACCTAAGTGCTTAATAAGGGTTTGCAAATCAAAGTGGCAGAAAAGTTAGCTGCAGTGTCAACTTCGAAGCTTATTAAGTAAGTTGTAAGACTGTGCATTTGACTAACGAGAAGAAACCACTTTTTGTTTTGGGTCTTCTTCTGTGTTACATAAAAATATCAAACAACAAAATAGATTCAGAGACAAACATCACCTAACTCTACAAGCTGTAATTACACTGGAGTGGAGTGAGTATTGCTGCGCCCTCGGGCTTGAGTGTCTCTGTAATAAGCTTTTACTAGAATTTAACTCAGTCCTACCAGTCATCTACAGAACAGACAAAAGAGAAAAAGCATGACAGCAAAGCACTGTTTAATGTGTGTGGAACAGAAAATTAATACAATTGAGGAACAGAATGTTTACAGTCAAAACTACTCAACTCCTTTCAGGACTTTCAAAATCATGGTGCCACAGCTTGCTTTAGCTCTACTTGAATACTAATACAGCAGTTAGCAGTTTAGAAATCTGATTGAAATATAAAGTAATACAAATGGAAAACTTAAGGGGATTTGTTCAAAACAGTCCTCTCTAGTTTGAGAAAATAGAAGTGTCAGGTCTCTGTCACCTTAACCGCACGGCACGTTTCCACATGTTGGTCCATCTTCACAAGGAGAGCTTGGAGTATACAGTCTTAGATAGGCCACCTATGAAACAGGATACAGGGGGGTAGTTGTAAACACACATTTTCTTAAATGTATTGCTGAATTACACAGTAATATTTATTTTCATAAGATGTTTAAATGACATTTTTTATTTTAATGGATCATCTCAGATCAATTTTATTCAACAAATCACTACAAAATACATTACTGCATATTTCAAAAAGACAGCCTGCTACAAAATGCTTATCCCTTGTTCCAGTTGATCCTATCTGAATTTGGAACCTCTGGCTCAATTTACTATTTCACATTTAACATTCACCTATAATTTGTCATTTTTCTTTGTTATAAAGATAATGATTAGGAATGTATATCTCCCTGGGCTTGAGCAGTAACACATTATGTGCAATTACATTCCTCAAACAAGTGAAAACCACAGGTGGGAGAGCTTTTAATCAACTTCAAAAACACACATTCAGATTTTTTTTCAGCAATAGAAAACTAATGAGCTCTGTCCTCTCTCTCCATCTGCTGAAGCTGGGCGTTTGCCTGCTGCAAGCAACGTCCCGCTCCAGTGAGGGCTCTATATTGGGAAGATGGATGAGGGCATTTGCGACACTCAAGGCCTGGTCTTCTCTGTCCCTTACACCAGTGTCTGCTCCCACTCCTGCGTATCAATGGTAATTCATACAAATGATTCACAAGCAGCAGGGACTGGAGGTGAGCTGCTGCTAACACAATGACAAGATGACGACAACATATATAAGGAAAAGTGAGAGACTAGCAAGGCTAGTGTGAAGGGTGAAAATCACTAAGCAATTCAATTCCACCATTTCACCATTCTGTGGTTAAAAACACTGCAAAACTAACAACAAACTAATTTAGTGATGAAGCAATAAATTAAGCAACAAAAATACACTTAAAATGAATAATTAATAGTAACTAAACCATAATTCAATCACAAAACACTAAAAACTTAATTTAAAACTTGCTGTAAAACAAAGATGCCACTCTATTGGGTATGCTGAAGGCAACATACCAGATACATCTATAGATTTTTATTTTTTTTTCTCAAAGACAAACCCTCCCTCCAAACAAACACATAGCAGATAGTCAGTAACAGACTGCACACATGGTTTTCTAAGAATGATGCAACTGAAACCAACTACTCTGGGCCGTGGATCAACTGGGAACCATAAAAAACTGTTTATTATGATGCCACACAGATTGGGAGTAGTGTCAAACCAAACAATGACAATGTTACATATTAACATGTTGGAAGAGGGAAGGGAAGCAGACCAAATGCTATCCCCTTGAGAAGTCTCCAGCGCATCATTAAAACTCTGCTGGACATTCTTTGAATGTACAATCCCAAGAAAAAGTAGCAAGTCAAGCAGATCTGTCATGTTCTGTTGAAATAAATCCCCAGGCTTTTCTCCGTAATTGCTTATGTGCGAATGTGCAGCTAACATGCCAACATCGCCCATTTTAGACCTGTGGTGGTCCTAACACCACAACAATATTTTCAATTCGAAAGTGTTAGAATGCAGTTGATGAGTGAGATTTTATGTTTGGAGAATTGGTAAAGTCATATGATTGTATAAGAGCAATTTTGATAACAGGCCAACCTATAAGCATAAGACTAACGTTACTTCATCATTGAATATTATATTATATATATATATATATATATATATATATATATATATATATATATATATATATATATATATATATATATATATATATATATATATATATATATATATATATATATATATATATATATATATATATATATATATATATATATATATATATATATATATATATATATATATATATATATATATATATATATATATATATATATATATATATTCAGAGCCATCTTTTGTTCTCTGGTTCTATTCCTGGTCAAATATGGCTTAGTTTTGAGAATATGCAAACCTGTTCACAATAAGGTTGCAAGTTTTTCTACTAAAGTACTCTCGGCTATTTCAGGTCTGAATGAGAAGAAATATATGACTGATCGGTAACAGTACTAAGCTTAGAATGAGCCAGGGCAAGAAACAGATTAGCCCCAACCTCATCATGACTACATGACAACCCCTGTATTTGACGTGTTTATCAAACCAAAGCTGAGGATCTGGTTGCATGGTCTCATCTTTGACGAAATGTGTTATTAAAAGAGCATAGTGAAACAATAACAGCTGCACACATAGTCTGGTGCTTGGTGTTATCATCGCACTCCATAGTTGGCACGCAGCTGGGAGGGATATTTTCACACATGAGAAACCTAGACAACAGTGTCAAACAGCTTAGACTAAACAACACTGCTTCGCTTAGAAGCTCATGCAATATTTATCAGAATGAAAAAGAAAAAACTAACTAATTGAATTGGAATTGGATACAGATTCTTCCTGTCTGAAGAGATCCAGAGCTCCCAGTCATCCCAGTGGAATAGCTCAGTCTGTAAGCACAGCTGTCATCGGCATTATTATTAGCTTTGGTGATGCTGCACGGCCGCTGAGTGGAGACATGATTAATGGGCGACATTCTCTCACCTGCCATTCAGCACACTTATTGTGGTTAGTAAAGAGTGGAGTGCTGGATCTCTCAAACCTACGGACCACAATCCTTCTTCATGTAATGTAAAGTTCTGTAAGATGGCACTAGTTTGTTACCATTAATGTTCTGGTTAAAAAATGCTAAATAAAAGTTTTGACTTTTCATACAGTTTCTACAAAGGAATAGGGAAACATGAAACATATTGATCAATATTGGCTCTTTGATGCAAAACATTAGATCTTTCAGTCTAACCTATATAGCATCCCATGTGAGCATGCATAGAGATTAATAAGTCAAGTGAGAGATGACTCTTTTTGGGCCTATAAGAGGAACTCAAGAGATAGTTGCACCCTCTGTCCCGATGCCAGTGAAATGGGGTGTAACAAAAGAACACATTCCATACGCAATAACAGGGCAAGTGATGGTGCAGGCTTTGATCTACTAACAAGGACTAAAATAAACCCAAAACACACTAGTTTAGCTGGGGCGTGCCCGTACAAAGGGGGATGCACAGATGGATTACGATTATCCAACCGATAAATAAGTAAGTAGCAACATTATGTATTTCTTTTTTTATAATTGCAGTGTCTTGCTATTGTATCATAGTGACACATAACACATTTATAGCATGTCCTTTGTATTGTTTAAAATGGGCATATTGTCCCTGTAATTATATAACATGGAAACTAGATCAAATGTTAGATGCAATTTTTTTTTAAGCAAATACAATTTTATAGTCGATTCTGGAGTAATATTTTAATTGCCTGTACCCATGTTCATAAAAGTTGGCCTGCTGCTTTAAGATTATGATCTTATACCAATTATCTCTTGAGTAGAAAACAAAAAAGCAGGACAAGCAGATAATTGAAAGTTGAATCCATGAGATGAAACATGGATCAGAAGCTACTGCCTGTTAATTACATCCAATTATGCCACGCTAACATGTAAAATAAGCTTGTTTTGATAGGCCTCTGTTGCAATACATCAGCAGTCCATAGAACAGAAAGTGTCAAACTCACTGCGGGGGTTTAATAAGCGAACACACATGCGAGAAAGCAAGTTTACCCTTTGTTTGTAAATTTGCCTATTAAAAAGTTATTAACCAGGGACTGATTGTGACAAAAATAAATACATAAAAATAGATCATTATCCATGCAACAAAATAGACTTTCTTCATTAGTGTCTTGTTAAAGAGGGTAAATTATCCTTGTGATCAGCTGGATAATTCCTAGTTTCTATTGGTAACAGTACATTACACTGTGTAAGTTCTATTTCCAGACCACAAAGCACTGTGCTTAAGCTTTCTCTTGGGAAAGATTCATTACTTAATTAGTGTTGCTGAATGTCACTGAAAATGCTTGTATTTTGTTTTATTAGTACATAATGGCACTGGTTGCGCCAAATATGCACAATATGGCCATTTCACTCAAACAGAGGATTGTCACAGGGATCAGATCATAATTTGATCATTGTATTGCCTGTTTATGACCATTTTTCACTGTGACAATTGCAGGATGTATACAGAGTAACATATTGTTTCATGTTGGTACTAAAGAGACAAATGCACTGTGTAATTGGGGACATGCACTTCCAACATTAAATACAAAAGGCAGAAAAACTAAAACACCTAATATTTTTATTCTAGCTTTTAATCATATTTCAGTGCTTTTCATTTTGGATTCATCAACTCACTCTACCTTAACTGCCCTTTCTTTCTGTAAGTTATAAATAATGACTTCTACAACTTTGTGCTAAGTGAGTAGAGAACAATGGTGCTAATTACCCCATCACTACCGTTAAAACTGCTTCGGGAATATAAGTGTCAGCCAATTTAGCACCTCTTATTTCCTAGTCAAAAGCTTTCTTCTTTGGCAAGTCAGGCTAAATATACATTTTACACAATAGCAGCAGGTTTATTGAGAAGAAGCAAGAAGCAGCCAGAAGTAAAACCTTTCATCTGACCCACATAATCCCAAAGGCAAAGCTGTTAACGGAAAGCTCTGAAACATGAAATTAATTAAAGCAAGATGAAAACACTGCCAAGCATGGCTGAATATCAGGAAAAAACAAGGCACTGTAAGTTAATACTAAGCAAAATAAGTGATTGGTGTCAGCCAGGAGCCCCGCTGAACTGCTGATGGGGGGATTTTACATGAGATGAAGACAGGTAGATGGGGAAAAAAAGTGCTTGTGGTTTCTATGGGACTCCGGAGTCCTTCGTAGTTTATCTACTGATTTTTCTTCATTATCATTTATCAGCCAGCCAAGCATGAGTCTTCGTCCAGCTATGGTTTAGGCTTTTTACATTTAAACCACTGTTTTGTACAGTAGTTCTAGTGTAGTCTATGGGTATTCCTTTAGTTTTGGAGAATGACGATTTAGTACCAATTTAATTCAGTTCTTGGATTCAGCCCTGGTTTATTCCTAGTTTAGACCATGATTTAGTCATAGTTTAATCTTAACCACTTGACTTTTTTGCTGCTATACTGTTTTCATATAAACCATTTTAAAGCTCCTGATCACATTGCGAAACTTCATCTGGAGTAGTTCGACTGTATGCATGTACGGTATACAGATGGCACATTCTGATCACCACTTTTAGATCTGATCCAGACTGAAGTTTCTAACCCAAACTCTTTTTGTCAACTCTACTGGTCTTTGGAGAAGATTAAATAAATATTTGCTTATTACTTAGAATATTGTTATCCCACTTCTATAGCTGTATATGTTCTGTCTTATTTTTTATCATCATGTCTTTTACAGCAATTATGGAAGTTTCACCTGATATGACTGCATGCATCTCAGAGACGTGGGGAGTGTGGCGTTGCTCTCATCCAACAATTGCTGCAGCTCTTCGCACACCTTCATCGGCAGCACCAGTGGATGTCCTATGGAGTTGACCTCCCAGTTCGTCACTGTGCTGGACACACACAGGAAACATGATTTATAAAGACTGACATGACATTAAACAACCACATTGTTTCCCACGGTGTCAGAAAACCCACAGGGTAGGTTTAGTTTGAATTAAGCAGCTTTACATCATAAACTCATGTAAACAGTAGTAGCAAATACATCTGAAGCAAGTGTGCCAGCCATAGGTATGTATTTGCTGTTTTAGGTGCCATTTGGAGCACTTTTGACCAATATAATCTTTTACCGGTAATTGCTAATTTAACAACAGCATCAACAACAGAGTATCACTCTGAAACCATGGATATGTGAGAGGGTAGGACAGATGCTCGGTGAGTGTGTGGTGTTGTACCCAATTATTTTGGTGATACTTACCAATTCATGCAGACGACATGAAGTTTCACCTCATGTTTTATTACCTGAACCACATTATGCACTAACATTTGGAAGATTACCTCAGTAAGTGGTCACTTTAATTGTACGTAACTGTGCTCTGATAGTATGGTCACTCAAAGCATATGCACACCTACAGATCACACCAGTTCTCTTATAAATATGATTTGAATTTAATCATTGAGGAGTGAACATGAATGGCAGCACCAACCCTCCTTCCATTCAGCAGAAGAAAAATAGTACTGTATAGATCTGAAACTGTGTGTCATGCATCTACTTGGAGGAGTGGCAAAGTGTAAACTAAGTAGTTTAGTAGTAGTAGTTAACTTTGTAAGTAGTATATTTATTCTTATAGATCTGCAAATATGTTATATTGGTATATTTCTCTGGGTCATTGTGAGATTGTGAGAGTGAATGGTTGTCTGTTGTTGATCAACTCTACAACTAACTAGTCATTAATTATCCACCATATCCCACTTCAGGCTCATAGTTATCAAGAAGGATTCTAGACAGCACAACAAATACAAGATGATGATGAATGAAAAAAGACTCACTTAAACTTTCCCTTGATTATTTCCAAAACATATATGGTGGAGGCTTATTAAACGTACAATCAACTCACTCCTCCAAGTGATGAGTGTAATCCACTTAATGGTTGCAATTCCCAAGCCGCACTAATGTGTAACTAACTCTATCCTGAAAATACAAGAGTTCAGCTCCCAGGGCATTACATTTAATTTAAAAAATGTCAGAGATGAGTGATGCAGGTTGAATGGGAGATTATGTATGGGGGAGAGGAAATTAGTTTCAAAGCAATTTCTGAAATACCATTCCTTTGGCCAAAAAATGGGGATGACAACATTGCCCCATTTTTATAGAAGTGACAAATTACATTATGTTTCAGTTGTTTTAATTATAATGCATTACTACATTTCTAATAATCCCTTGGTTGCAATTGCAGCAGAGGTCAAAATCATCCTCAGTCTCAGGGGCTCAAAGAAAAAGTAGAGGAGGAAAAAGTGCTGAGCACTCACTTCTGACAGAAATAATGAGAGTTGAAGGCCTTTCCAGTGGGATGGGAACCACATGCAGTTTTCTCTACACCTCCCAAAAGCATGACAGTGAGGTACACGTGGCTTAAGCTCCAGTTTAAACAAGACTGCCTAAGTGTGCAACAAATACCAACGTTGTTTATGCAACTGACAGGTCCAGGATGATAAACACCTTTGATGCATTCTTGTATGAGAAATATTAGACAATTATTTCTGAGTAGGGAACCTTTGTGCAAAGTGTTCTATTAAAACCTGAAATCCCTGCACCGACAAAATAGTCTTTCAGCCCCTTGCAGCGAGCAAGTAGACAGGTAGTGATTGAAAGCATGCGTGGCAAGATGAAAGGAGAAGATTAAGGAGCGCAAAACAAAGATTGAGGGCATGGAGGAGAGGATGCATTAAGGCTTACTCTCTCTGCTGGATGCCAGCGTCTGAGCAGGAGATGTAGAGGAGTTTCAAGGATCTTGATGCACTGGGTGAAGGACTCAGAGAGTCTAAGGATGAGGACCTCACATTTTCAATGTGTGACCATGGGATGGATGCTATAATGGAGTCATTGTTCAAAAGCCAGACCTAAAAGATAAACAAAAAAGACAAATACAATTGAAAACTTTAAGAATACACAATTACAACAATTACAACAAATGGATGATTAAGCTATATCATATTGAGTCTGGATAGAAATTCAATCTTCAGAGCCCTGAATAAAGAACGTTTGCATAATGAGCAAAATTTTATTTTTATTTAATTATGTAATGAAAAATCAAGGCTTTCGCCAAATGTAAAAGATCATCTAAAAAATTTAATACTAAAACAAATATGATGATTATTTCTGAGACCATAAATCACTTTATGACATGGCAGATATTCCTCTAAAGAGGATGTTCAGATGTTCACGTGAATTTCCATCTGTTTAATTTCCAAAAAGTCATATCAATAACTGCTCTGAGGCACTTGTACTGTCACAATGAAACGCAAAAGCTCAATAGCTAATAAACTTTATCCGAAACAAGCAAGATAGCACACGGCGCCAACAAGGGTTGGTTCCTTTCTCAAAATTTTGTTTGAATTAGCCTGATTATATATTGGAACAGAGATCCTGGATTAATTACTTGCCAGACTGATAACAAGCAGACAAACCTTAAAGATTATTGTTTTACAACCCATGTTAGCATTTATGTAGTGCAAAGATATATATTTTTTAAAAACTCTTTGATTAAAATAGCTGGTTCTCACCAACAAAAAAGGCTTTCCATCAGGGGTCTGAACAGAAAAGTGGAATGTGCTCAGAGAGTTGGATAGCTCACACAATTTGTCTGCCACCGTTTTCTCCAAGAAAAGAGATCTGAGGAACAAAAGTGTACATTTGCATATTTAAATTCCACCTGGAACAGTTTAAAAGAATATGAACCTGACCATTTGGGAGACTATTAGAACAGATTAGATGCAGGGATGGGAGATGACGATGTTGTATTGTATCTATCAGACGTTGTCTGGGTAGCAGTCAGGTTTGTTAAAACAATAAAGTTTATTTAGACGTATATGAAATAGACATAGCATGCATTTTCAATGACAAAAAAAAATCTTTATAATGTAACATAACTTTGGAGCAGTATGCAGCAGAGTGTGAAGCGGCTGGGATGAAAATCAGTTCCTCCAAGTACAAGGAAAACAGGTCGCTTGCCCTCTCCAGGTGGTGAAGAATCCCTACCTCAAGTGGAGGAGTCAATCTATGTTCCTACTCTCACCTATAGTCATGAGGTTTGGGTAAAAGGACAAGAAAGGAAAGATGGCAGATACAAGTGGCAGATACAAGTGCTCAAAATGAGTTTCCTCGGCAAGGTGGCTGAGCATTCCCTCAAAGATAGGGTGAGGAGCTCAGTCACACTGGAGGAGCTCGAGGGAGAGGCGCTGCTCCTCCATGTCAAGAGGAACCAGCTGATTTGGCTCAGGCATCTGTTCCAGATGCCTCTTACATGGTTCCCTGGTGAGGTCTTCCAGGCATGTCCTACCGGGAGAAGGCCCCAGGGAAGACCCAGGACACACTACAGTATGTCTCTCGGCTGGCCTGGGATGAGGGAAGTAGACTTCTGTCCCTGTGACCCAGCCCCGGACACGTGGAAGAAAATGGATGTATGGCTATTCATCTTGAAGTAAGCTACCAATACTGACATCTCCAGGATTATCTAATCTGTAGTATTGATGAATGGTCTGCATGTAGTTCTGTCTCCTATGTTATAAATGTGACAATATTCTAGGCCTCCTTGATACTCACTGGATGAAATTGAATCAATGATCAACTAATCATTTTGATTTGCAGTGTACTTGTTCCTACTTACCTACTAAGTAAATCCTCTCGCCTTCGGTCCCCTACACATCGCTCCACAACCACCTGTGTGATGTAGAACTTTAAAGTCTCTATGAAATTACAAGGTAAAAATCAGTTATTCACAATTGAATGCTAAATGTAGCTTACAAATGCAAAATACAGTATTACCTGGTGCCACTGCTTCTCCCAGTTCTGAAGAACAGCTGTTACATGAGAGGACTTTGAGCCTATGGCATGGTTTCTGTCCATTAAAAAAAAAACTAAATGAGACACCAATCACAGCTGTATACTCCTGTCATTAGCTTGGCTGCTTTTAAACCACAATCAATAGGCATTATAACCAGGCAGGAGACAATGGGGGAGAGGCAGAGAGAGATATATGATCCACACGTTGCCATTTGTTCTCTCTCCATTTCTCTCACTTTCAGTCATGCAAAGAGTGCCACTCATGCAGTGAATGACTAATAGAGGATAGGAGAAATCAATCCTCATCAAAAGTGTTTCAGTCCAACTTACTCATGACATTTTCAGAGAATTGTCTTAGATACAGTGGGGTGGGCTAAACTTTTATATTTGAATCAATTATGATAAATGCATTACGATTGTATCTTTTTCAAATGTAAGGATAAATGAGTAAGCAATTATTATTCATTAACTATGGCTGCACAACATATCGCAATTTAACCAATTAGATTCTCCTTACCTTGGGATCCTTGCTGTCTGTTGCACAAACTGGGCTTATTTCCTCAGTAAGGGTGTGTTCACAGCTCCCATCTCTGGCTAAAAGCAGGAAGGTATCGCCAAGTAAACAGTCCTCTGCTCGAGGCAACAACTTCTTGTTAGCGAAGGGATCCGGGTGGCAACACCAGTCATCCACAATAGCATTCCAATTTCCATTCGGGAGAGGAAGAACTCTCTGGAACAATCTAAAAACAATTAAGACCAAGTTTAATGGGCATAATCTGATTCTATTTTAGAATGATAAGCAAGTTTATATGGTGTATGTATTTATTTAACTTTGCTTGTAATGCTTCTCTAGGCTATTTTGAAGGTAGTATAACTAGTTTATAATCAATAATAGCCCTAAATGTAAATTAATGTAAATGTAATTAATAGTAAACATTAATAAACAGGAAAAATAATTTAACATAGTTTTGTGCAAATAACAAACCCCAAGGGCGTGGATATCTATATTGCAGAAATATCCGTTTTCAGCATATCACATTGTAGAGCATTGAAAAATCCAAGTTAAAAATAATAAGAAAGATACCACTGTCTATCTAATTCATTTCAAGCATAGAGACAATTGTTTTTAATAGGTGGAGCAGACCTTTACATTGCACCAAACTCCGTAGCACTTCTATAACTCTCACACAGTCTGACAAGTGCAGACTCAAATCCAGCATCCATCAGATTTCTTCCCATCAGTTGTGTGGTTGGGTCAGCCCATC
Organism: Periophthalmus magnuspinnatus; assembly: GCF_009829125.3. Classification (NCBI taxonomy): domain Eukaryota; kingdom Metazoa; phylum Chordata; class Actinopteri; order Gobiiformes; family Gobiidae; genus Periophthalmus; species Periophthalmus magnuspinnatus. The sequence goes on along the minus strand of NC_047141.1, from coordinate 19,116,019 downwards.
AATAAACTTCTCCTTCATTCACCCATCGCCACTCTCATCTGTCTACTCCTCACCTGTCCTCCAGCAGCCTGGTCATGCAGGCCTGGCAGTGGAAGCAATAAGTCTCTTTAGCCCGGAGTGTCTCCATCACCTTGTCAGAAACCTCTGTGGAGAGCCCCAGGCAAACAAATATAAGGCACATTAAATTATTAGACTTGGGCTGTAATGAGGCACTTGATCACTTAAAAATTGGGTTTGTCAATGGCAGCAATCTTTAGGCAGAAAAATATATATATTTGGCTGCATTTGGGGGTGTGAAAAAGAATATTCCTTCAATAGTTATAAAAAGTGAAATTCAAATATTATAGATTTTAGAAAACGATCTACTATTATTATGATAACTAACATTAATTATTGGCATTTAAGTAACAAATGCTTGAGATATTTCATATTTAGTGCAGAATTTCATGGAATATATTGCGTTTGCACTTTACCACATTATTCATTAGATGCCATTGAATTAGCAATACACTGAAACATGCTTATGCTTATTATGTGAGTATGTTTACCTTTAGACTGATCTGTACTAATGCGCAGCCTGAAATGCAGTTCCTCTTCACAGTGGTCTCCAGCTGATGTAGGTATGACAGATCCTGGCTCAAAAGTGACCCCTGGTGGTAAAGTCAGGCTTAGCTGGACTTCAGGTGCTTTTATATGAAGAGTGGATTCTCCACCAGTAACAATAGCCTCAGAAGGATTTTGAGAGACATCTTTTCTATAGAGCAGAAGGTATGACATTATTTCAAAATAACATTTTAAGTTACACTTTATAGGTGTTCTGTGAAACAATACTTTCACAGATACACATGTATTAAGAAATACATACATTCAAGTGTACCAAAGTGTAGTAAAATACACATAATTGAGACAATTTGTTTAAGAAGTGAAATGATATGATAAGTGTGCTATGGGTTGGAATGTGATTCCTTCCCGATTTGAAGGATTATGTGAGGACCTTCCCCCATTTAAAATACATAGTATTTTGATTGGGGCAATGAGGCCTTTTTTTAACCTCTCTGACCATAGAAGAAGAGGAAGGCAGAAGACAGGTGATGTTCCTTTGTTTTGACTTTGACTGCACTGACAGGTTTCCATACATTAATATTTGTGATAATCTGTCATAGTCAATGGTTCAAGCACTGAACTAGTGTTAAAAGACTTATAGGCAATAAGACTTGAGTTTAAAGCATTAGGCCTATAGTTTAAGTTCAAAATGGTGTCAGATGGGTATATCATGGCAGAGTGTATTTAACATGAAGCCATCAATTGATGTGTTTTGAGCAGCTAGCCTACATGGTCATCAAGTAAATGATCTGTTCAGATTGGAACAAACTCTATAATCATGCCTGTAACATACTATCTGCTTTAGTTAGCCTTTACACAACCCAAAGGCTTTAAATTCTGCTACAATATTTCAGTCTATATCCAAATGCATAGAACTCTCCCAGAAGTAGCCAGTGAACTGACTATCCATGGGATTTGGTGACAAAAAGCATATTTTAGCATAGCCTTACGTTTAAGATAAAATCTTTATGTGTTAGCTGTGTTAAATAGCGCATACGTTCAAACACTTACCTTATGATAAGTAAACCAGTCTGAAGCCTTTTCCTAAGCTCTAGAAATACTGCAGTTCCAGTCTTCCCTGGCATCTCAGTGTGTGCCATTCATTCACAGAGATATTCAAAAAAGATAACAATTCATTCATAAACCTGTTTAAAACAACTATGCCCAGAAATTATATGAACATGGACTGAACATGTAAAACAAAGCGAGAGCACGCAGCGCGGTGCAGCGTGACTCTTCACAGGATCTACCGGTTTAATGAAGCTACTGTGACCATCAAGTATTTACGACAACATCCTAAAAGGACATTTCAAATTAAAGGCGTCAGGCTACTGTGGTCTTCAGCGCATAACATACATCTTCATTAATAACCCTGAGTGTTTACTAGTTATAGTATCAATAAAATAAATATAACTCAAAGTTCACTTACTGCGCCCTTTTGCCGTGTCTATTAAACACAGTGAGTTCACAGTGCTGCTGTTTCCGGGGTGATGATCGGTCACTTGACAGGAAACGTTGATGCGGAAGAGCAGGGACTTACCTCTACTCTGCAGTGCAGTCTGGGAGCTGTCAATCGTATCGCATTGTACCTTTGCCAAAAGATCTGTCCTGCTCACCACTGTTTATGTTTACTCACAGTGGTAATAAGTGATGAGAATTGCAAATATGTAGTCTTGGACACAGTAACGTCTTGTTTTTTATTCCGTATGTAAAAAAACACTCTTGAATTGGCTTCTGACATCGCAGCCGGGGCCCTGTATCTCCATCATTTAACAACCTGCTACCAGCGTTAGCCTGTTTGCTTGTCTTTTCACTGATGTTGTCAGCTGTTTTTGGTCAAGAAACATGGGTCATTAACAGTCATCGGCCAATAAACAACAACGGTAAGCTGTGACTATTTGTGTTGCTGATTAACATTTGTCTTCATACACGCTAGCCTTAGCACTTGTGACATACGCAGACCTCATGAAAACCAGTAAATACTTTGAAGATCGCAAACAATCATTGTATTAAAACGTATGTAGTAAGAACAACGCTTGTACTGGAAATCTCAGGACAAGAACAAGTAATATGACACTGAATAAAATGTACAATGTTTATGTTCGTACATTGTTCTGGCATCCTTCTTCACCTCAGAAAGCTGCTAGTGTAGGCTTTCAGATAAGTTTGTTTAATTCACAATACAATCTGTTTCGGCCTGTATATAAGGGTATATTCTTTTGAGTAATAATGATGGTTAAGGATGACCTCATCATGTGTGCTCGTGGTAGATTATTGGTGTTATTTATTAAACACTGACTCAGATGGGTTTATCTTTCTTGCTACAGTCCTGTGTGGCTTCTTAGTGAAATATGACTTGAGCCCACCTAGTTACTCTTTGTACTTAATTGAGTAATATACGTTTATGATTGTGTTTTTACAGGTGTGATGCGTCTATGTGTGCTGAGTGTTTAACATCACCCAAAAACACTAAGGAGGATGAATGCAGAGGAGGTGGAGCTGCTCAGTGACTCCAAATACAGGAATTATGTTGCCGCTGTGGACAAAGCCCTCAAGAACTTTGAGTATTCCAGTGAATGGGCTGATCTTATCTCAGCTCTGGGAAAACTCAACAAGGTAAGTTTAGGTCGAAGGAGCCAGTCAAAAATGTCTAAGAAAAGTATATTGTTTATAAATGAACAATAGCATTTTACACAATTTCTGGAAGTCATTTTCTGATTTGTACCCTGTTGTTTTTGTTGTTACTATTATTTGGACAGTATCACTATATTACTTTTTGTTTTTGACCTATATTAACCTAAACTGGCTCTTGTGAGCTTTAAGCCATGTTATAATATTGTTACCTCATCAAAAACATACCTGTAGTTGTGTTTTGTTTCATTCACACATGTTAACAGCTTCTCATCCTCTAAATTTACAGGTTTTACAGAACAATGCTAAATACCAAGTGGTGCCCAAGAAGCTGACAATAGGCAAACGGCTGGCCCAATGCCTCCACCCTGCCCTTCCGAGTGGGGTCCACCGCAAAGCCTTGGAAACCTATGAGATCATTTTCAAAATAATTGGTTCCAAGAGGCTAGCAAAAGATCTCTTCCTCTACAGGTAATTATGCAGCAGTTTTTTACACCACTAGGTGCCAGTACAGCAGTGTTTATGTATCTTCAACATGATTTTCTGTTTTATGATATTTGCAGCGCTGGACTCTTCCCTTTACTGTCCAATGCTGCTATGTCTGTAAAACCTGTGCTTCTCGGACTCTATGAGACCTATTATCTGCCCTTGGGAAAGACTTTAAAACCAGGCCTACAGGGATTGCTGACTGGTGTACTTCCTGGTCTAGAGGAGGGATCTGAGTACTATGACAGGTATGTAGAGTGTAATTTTATAATTTTTTAAAAGATGAATATGGCCATGGATTTGTATAATTTCTATCAATTATTTATTGTTGAGTTACCTTTCCAAATCTAGCAACTGTTTTTCAGTTCAACAATGTTTGAATGTTATCCCTATAGCATTATAGGTAGTAACATAAAATATACTTTTTATTTGTATAATGTATTTTTTGAAATATTCAATCTAATATTGTGGAGGTTTTATTGTTTTGTTTTTTTATCTCTGTTTCTTATAGAACAAACACTTTGTTAGAAAAAGTGGCTGGTGCTGTGGAGCAGTCGGCCTTCTACAGTGCCTTGTGGGGCAGTATACTGACCAGCCCCGCAGTGCGTCTGCCTGGGGTCTCCTTTGTCCTGCTTCATCTCAACCGCAAGCTCTCAATGGAAGACCAGCTTTATGTCATGGGAAATGATATTGAACTGATGGTACGTAAAAGATAATTTTATCAGCTAGCCTGCTGTCCTGAACATTATATTTTGGCCTAATGGGAATGGATAAAGGAATTCTTTATTGTTAGAATCAGGCCCCCTGATCGTGTGTTGATTTTGCTGACAGGTGGAAGCAGTCAGTACCTCTGTCCAGGACTCAAGTGTGCTCGTCCAAAGAAGCACCCTGGACCTGATACTCTTCTGCTTTCCCTTCCATATGAGTCAGGTAGTATAACACTTGCTTGATCTTTGAGCTACAGTATTTCTTGGAAACTGCAACATAATAGTGCTGTTAAAATAGATTTTTATACAACTGTAATAGTCAAATAGTACAGTGTTTGTATAATTTGATGTGTGAATCTATAACTTTCATGGTGCAACCTAGTCAACTACAGGTTACTTGTAGTTGACTAGGTTGCACCCCCCCCCGAAAAAATAAAATAAATGAAATGATATAATAACATTTAATTAAATATCAAATAAAAAAAATAAAATTAAATTAACATCAAATGAATAAATTAAAATTAAATAAATATCAAAATAATACATTAAAATTAAATAAAACCTGAAAAAACTCCATCGTCTTATCAGCGTGACTGAGGTGTAATGAGGTGGGGTCTTAACTTATTTGGCTTCATACTGTCCGCTGCCAACATTTTCAGACACAGCAGACACCAGTCTGTCCTCGTGTCCCACCAGAGTCACGATAAAGCCAAGTGCTAAATACGCTTCATCAGACTTCCTCGTCTTATTTTTCGGGTGACTTTACCTCCGCCTTTCTTTTCATCCCTCTTAAAATGTTTTCCATAGTGTCTCTTTAGCAAAAGTGTTTCTTGTTCACTGCCCTGTGTTACGATCTGTTCGCTCTCCCCTGCTCTTTGCTGTGCGCGCGCTGTACTACAGTACAGTACTACAGTGTCATACGCGTCATACGCGCCCCCCCCCCCCCCCCCCCCCCGTATCTCACCGCGCCTCCCCAGGGGGGCGCACCCCACTATTTGAGAACCACTGGGCTAAGACAAGCGCTCCTTGCAGATTCTTTTTGCTTGGTTGTAACTTTATATAGAAGGTAGACTACAGACATGTTTTGTTATATTGTGTTGTAATCAGGCAACCCGCCCAGACATGATCCGGATCCTGTCAGCAGCTTTGCATGTGGTTTTGAGAAGAGACATGTCCCTGAACCGCAGACTCTACGCCTGGCTGCTGGGTGCGAACTTCAATTATACTTACATTGACATGTATATCAGAGATCAAAATTGAATATTAAAGCTATGAGAATTTTACAAAATTTGATAAAGTCAGACTTCATCTGATTATAATGACCTCTTCCTTTCACTGTTTAAAACTCAGATACCCCAGCTTAAATACAAGTAATGGTGATGATGCAGAATTTACTCGGAGCAATATCTGTATCTACCTTATTTTCTGTGATTTGCTTATTTTTCTTTATTCACTTGACTAACAACATCATTTTGGAACCTCTGATATACATTTTTACCAAAGCATTACATAGAGATTCATACATACAGGATTTTCACTGTAGTCATATTATATTTTTTTCTTACTTGCATTCTAATTGTGGAAAAAATGCTGGTAAGTATGTGCGTTTGCCAGGAAATCACACTTAGTGTTACTTTTTTGTTACAGTTAGTTACAATTATAATATTACATTATAAGAGCTTTTCCAAGCTGCTAATCATAGCATGCTAATAATTTTGACTTCATGATATTGTAGTAACTATTGTTATTAACCCTGCATGTGTATGGTTTTAAAGGCTTTGACAACAATGGGGTGATGGTAGGCCCTCGCAGTACACGGCAGAGCAATCCAGAAGAGCACGCTAGCCATTACTTCAATGCCTACTCTAAAGATATGTTGGTGCAGGTGAGGCTTATGTTTTTGAGGACACTGTTTTAATTCACCCAAATGTTTAAAAAGCACATCAAGCTTTAGACAGAGCTTTATTCTGCTGCTATATTTGTTTTTGTTTTTTTTGTCAACCAAACTCCTGGGTCCAGATATGTCCTGCTCTTTACCCTATTCCCTGCAGCATGGCTTTTGAAAACTGCTTACCATAACTGAACACTGAACATTGCCCTGGTTGTGCAAGTTCTGCTCTGGTACACCAGGGCTTGGGAGTGGGTCGCAGAAAGCAGCAAGTGAAGTTTTTGTTTTTGGTTTGCTCTTGTGCCATCTGGTCTGATGCAGTTTTGCAGCTCCCTCCTTGGGGAGATGTTTGTTACTACGGGGACTGTCTGTTCAGGCTTCAGCCAATTATGTGACAGGCCATGCGTGAAGCACACAGGACTAAGATGAATATGGCATAAGTCAATACAGTTGGCTTTTTTTTACAGAATTAATGCATTTATGTGTTTGAAGAGGTCTTTATGTTTGTGTATTGTTTTTAGGCAATGGTGGGAATATTGCAGGGCAAAGCCAGAGGTGGTGAAGAGGAAAGCATTCTTATGCATGACCTTAAGCCATTTCGCATCCTCATCAGCCTCCTGGATAAACCAGAGCTTGGTAAAAAAAATTATTGATAAGCAAATTACTGCACTAAATCTTGATGAAAATGTTTTAAATCAATAAAAAAAAAGAATCAAAATAAAACCTGTTGTTTTTCAGGTCCAGCAATCCTTGAAGATGTTTTAATTGAGGTATTTCGTACTTTACATACACAGTGTCAAACAGAGTTGGATCTCCAAAGTCAAAGTCCATTTAGCAAAGATCACACACACCTCAGCAGGTTTGTACATAGTATACTGTCTTGAGAATAGTTCAGTTGGTTCAATATAATTCTGTCACTGACAAATGTATTTTCCTCAGTAAACTACGTGAAAATAAAAAAACGGCAGAGCTAATAAAAACAGCCAATTTGCTGTTCAATTCATTTGAGCCCTACTACATGTGGGACTACATCTCCCGCTGGTTTGAGGAGTGTTGCAGGTATGTAGGGATTCCACATTAGAAATGTAATAGCACATAATTATTTGCAGTAAAATACAAAACTAAAATATGACATTTACAGAAGGACAGTGACCAGTGGAGCTCAGGGCCCTCGACACGCCGGGGCCATAGACTGTCCAGAACTCTCTCTGGTGGAGTTTTGTCAGCTCGTCGATTTTCTTCTGGATATTGTTTCATTGGTGAGTTTGTTTTCTTGATTAATATTTCAATGTATTCATTTCCCTTTCCTAATTTCCTAATTCCTTTTATTGAAACTCTTCAATTAAAATTCCCCTTTACATTCTTCCACTGTCCTCTTTTGTTTACCTATTTTACCTAATGCCAGAATATTCTTTTTCTAATTCATATTATGTTTTCAGTATATGTTTAGTAGTATGTTATTCTCAACTATTTCTGTACATTGCCTAAATTGTGCTTTGCTCTTCCACCAAAGTGACTCTGACCTTGTTTGTTTCAGCCTCATTCATAACATTTTCAATTTGGCATTTTTTTGTTTGTTACTGGCGGTCACTTGGGTGTGTTCTTCTCTGCAATCCTTACACAGGTTCAGATGTGCCTGTGAAGTTTCCCTTCTACAGTACACTGCCTAAATAGTATTTCCAATCTAAATAGTTTGGAAATGCCTTTGTTTTATGCTTTGGTGTTTCTGTAGTGTTCTGAGTTTGTGAATGAGAGAGAATTTGAGTGTTAATGCAAACAAAGTCTTGCCTGTGCTCTGCTTGCTCCTGTCTGTTCAAACTATCTGCTCTCTCTCCCTGAAGCCTACTAGAAGCATGAGGGTAATCTGCCAGGTAAAGTACTGCTCTTTCCTGCCTTTCAACCTCACTCTGCTTCACTCAGGCTATGATCACATTTCCGCAATTTCCTGCCAACATTCCTAAGACCATTTTCTTTCGTTTTGCCTGAAGTCATCATTTAAAAGATTGGCTCATAATAATAATGCCATGTTTGTACTGGCTATTTGGTGTGGATCTTGTGAAAATGAAATCTTTGCTCATTGTGAATGTGCAGTTTAAGCATGCATGCATATAGAACCACTAAACTCACATATTTGGAAGAAATGTAATGTTGAATGTCCTATGCTTATTACAGCTTTTTATTGTTTTGACGCATACATATATTTAACATTTGTCCTTAGCTCTTTGCTTGTTTAAAATAAATGTTATGTTAAACTATGGGATGAAGAAATATACTAGATTTTGATTACTTATCGTTTGAATAATAGCAGAAAAAGTTTAATTTTAATTACAATGCACAACTCATCATTTAGAATCCATCAGAGGTTGTGTATACTTTTGAGTCAAAAGAAAGATGACTGTAGTTTTTCAGACCTCCACATCTCACTTCTGAACTGTATTTCTCAGGAAACATACATAGAGATCCAGACAGAGCATCTCCCTCAGCTGCTGCTGCGGATGGTGGCTGCTCTCACTGTTCACCTCCAAGCTCTGGGCCTTGGAGAACTCACCCACTGCCTTCGCCTCTGTTCAAAAATTCTCAGTAAAGTGCAGCCCCCCCTGGTCTCACCTCTAGTGTTACCCCTGGGCCCTCAGGCACCAGGCATTTCAAACCCTACTACTGCTCCATCACATTCAGCATCAGACAGGCCCAAAGACAAGGAGGAGAGACAGGTGAGGATTCAAAAGTTTTCTATTCAACTTTTAGCTTTTCTGTAGTCACTTCCAACTATATTTTAGGATTACTTTTTTTTTTTTTTTTATTCTGAGCTTTCTGTCTAAGCAAATCACACTTTCAAAGCTTTTTTCTCCAAAATGCTGTCTCTAAGGCTCTGGTCAAAAGTGAATATAATTTAATCAGAGTAGATTTTTAGGGTTGTAAAGATCAATGTCCCTTGATCAAGAGAAATCTGAAATTCTAAGCCCAAATGAATAAAAGTATTTCAGACTCATGAGGCCAAGGCAGATAGAAAGAAAACAAAGACAGAAGATGGTTCACCTACAGCTGAGCCCAGTCTGGCTTTGCCTTCAGTAAATGAGAAGACAGGATTTTGTGACCCCCCTCCCTGGAGGTGTCGTAGTCATCAGAGTGGAAAACACTCTGCATATATCTATGGGATACCATAACAGTCCCAGCCCCACCCAGAGGAATACAGGGGGAATTTGGCTTCACATGCCATCTGAGTCCAAATGCCAAGAGCTGTACTGCAATCTAGATTTTAGGTTTCATTTTCAAATATTTTAGTTGGATTCACAACACCTGTGTACACTTCTTTAGTATGTTGAACCCATCCAAATATTAGAATTTATATGAGATACATTCATAAAGACATTTTAATTTTCTGCAGACTCCTCCTTCAACCTTAGAGCTACCCATAAGTGGAGAAGTATTTGAGGAGGGTGAGAATCGTCCCAGCGCGCGCTCCCCTGAGATTGGCTTTACAGACTTTGTGCAGTACCAGGGCGATGGAGAGGAAGCCAACAGGACCCCTAATGCCACCCCAACTCTCAAAACTGGCCGACGCTCGTCAGGCCTGTCTCAGTCCAAACCTCTGGACAAACCTATTATGCAGTGCTGCCTGGAGCACTTCCAGCTGTTCCTCTCACGCCTCATCACACTGTATGTTGTCCCTAGTCAAGAGAGAGTGGAGGCCCAGCACATGGCAACCCTGGTGGTGGAAGGCTCTGTGTCCAGGGTTCAACAAACAGAACTATTTGAATCAGAGTTGGCCCAAAAAGAAATTGTTGCTGCATTTACTGCAGCCTGTCAGCTCTTCCTGGAGTGCTCTAGTTTTCCTGTCTATATTGCAGAAGGCAACCTGAAACCCTCAGCATCACAAGATGAGCAACTTAGTAAGAAGGATTCCACTCTGACTGTAATATTGGAGTAAAATTATTATGTATATGCTAAATCCCTTCTTCTTTTGACACAGACAATGAGCACGTAAGCCTCCCCATCTGGCTCCAGAACCTGATGGATGCCTGTTGCTTGGCCACAGACTTCTGCTTTCAGGGTGTAGCCATCTCATTGCTCATGGATCTGGTGGGGCTCACACAGTCGGTTGCCATGGTGGCAGCTGAAAGTGTGGCATCAGGAGGCAACTCTGAGTCAACCCAACCCATGAGCCCCAGCCAGGGACGAGTGGCTGTGGTCATCAGACCTCCACTCACTCAGGGAATCCTCAAGTACATTGCAGATAAGACCAACTTCTTTAAAGTAAGTCATAATGTTACGGACATTGTTTTGAGTTTAGAAACATAACTTTGTTATCCTTTCTGCAGAGTGTGGCTTTGATTCTGTGGGAGCAGCTAAGTGAAGTAACACCTCAGCACCATCAACGCAGTGTTGAACTTTTCTATCAACTCCACAACCTTGTCCCATCCTCCAGTATCTGCGAGGACGTTATTAGCAAGCAGCTCATGCACCGGGATAAGGTCTGGGCAAAATGTGCATTACTTTAATTAGATTTTTTTCCCTGCTTTCTGGCAGACAGAATTGCTCACATGATAAAGATTTTTAGTATTCTTAAGCAGAGCAATGAAGATCTTGGCTTGAGCATTTAATTAATTGAAACACCCATTGATTTCAATGTTATTTTTATTTAAGGATGTATGTATATATTAATGACAAACTTTAATTCCAGAGAATACGACTTGAGGCACATGTGAAGTTTTCCATTCTCTGGCACTTGACAAGAGACTTGAACATGACCAAGTCATCTCCTTTTAATCGCACTTTTGATAGGTTTGTGTTGTAAATGAAAAACTTTAAAATTCAAACTTGTAAACTCATATTGATTTCTAATAAATGGACTCACTTACTCTTGTCCTCTTTCATGTTTAGGTCACTCTTCATTATGTTGGACAGTCTATGCTATTGGGACCCTTGTACCAGTGCCGTGGGTCGAGCTTGGCTGAATCAAGTCCTTCAGCGCCATGATATTGCCCGAGTTTTAGAGCCACTTTTGCTTCTTCTGCTTCACCCAAAGACCCACAGAGTATCCATTCAGAGAGTGCAAGCCCAGCGCTACTGGGCTAGAGTATTTCCAGCACCCTCTGAACAAGACACTCTTGATACCTTTTACAACAGAGACTCTGGCTTCTCAGAAAGTAAGTACAAACCATATAACAGTGATCATTTGTTTATTTGCTTTGGATAAAATGTGTAATGTTGCCTATTTTGAAAAAAAATGTTTATTTTGTTGCCTTTTAGATGTGAGTCAACTTAATGGGGGAAGAATGACACAAGAGGAGCTGCAATGTTTGGCATTAAATGATATGGAGCCGTTTTGCCTTACAGTTAACCCTTTGAGTGACAGTCTGTCTTTGTTGAGTCTGAGCAGTGAGAATTTGCAACTGGCTTGCGAATACCAACCCAGTGACCATCAGGGGGAGCCACAAAGCTCTGAGTCGAGTGCCTCACAGTCATCTACAGTGGAGAACGGCAGTTTTGAAGACCCTGAAGGGGCAAATATCACTACATCAGAGCAGCAGACTGGCTCATCCGATTACATGTCAGACGATTCAATTGAAATGGCAGTGTCCGGCGTTGTGCAAGAGCTAATTGAAAGAGTTTTAAATTTAGTAGATGAGGGAGAAGGATCAAATGTGAATGAAAACTGGCCACAGACTGATACAGACAGTACTTCTTCAGATACCTCCACTGGGGTCCAACTTGACCAAGGCCCCCCTCTTGGATCTAATCATCAAACCTTACCTGAAATGTTAGCTGAAGGCACACTGGAGTTTCTCTCAGTCCCACCAGCTGCAGTAACTACAGAAGACCAGCACAAAGAGGGAATAACTCGCCACAGCTCTTCCCCTTCAATTGTAACTTTACCTGATAGCTTAGATCCAGCCACTCCTGACCACAGTTTGCACGTGGATGACCCTCAAACACGCAAACGTAGCCATAGTAGCACCCAGCTCAGTTTAAAAGGCAAGATTATGGAAAAACTAGCCGATAAATCTCCTGGCGCTAAACCCAAGATCAAAAAGTCAAAAAGGAAGGAAGAAGAGAGGCAGAAGAAAGCTGCCAATCAAAATGACAAGCTGAGACCTCCAAATATTTTCTTTGGGGACAGTCTGGATTTGGAAAACTGGTACAGCTGCGGAGAAGGAGAGGTGTCAGAGATTGAGAGTGACATGGGCTCTCCAATTGGAGGGTCGGTTGGGCCTGTGGGTGGTGGCACTGTCCCAGGGCGTAGAGCATCCTCTGCACCACCTCGCTTCAATATCCATCCTCTATACCAGCACGTTCTGCTATATTTACAACTATACGACTCCTCTCGCACACTCCACGCGTTGTCAGCTGTTGCTGCAATGTTAAGAGCAGCTCCTTCAGGGTTTGTAAGCGCAATCTCCACAACTAGCATCAACAACACCTACACACCACAACTCTCTCTGCTCCAGAATCTCCTCGCACGTCATAGAGTATCAGTAATGGGCAAAGACTTTTACTGTCCCATCCCACAAGACTCTCACTCCCATTCATTTCGTAGTGCAATGTATTTGGAAATCATCATATCATTGTGTCTTTATTTTTTGAGAAGTTATTATTCTGCACATGTGGCTGTTGGTTCGCAGGACTTGGCTGGAAACAGAGCCATGCAGCTTACCAGTGTTGAGGTTTTGACCCTGCTTTTCAATGAGCTTGCTAAAGCCACTGGAGGATCTGCTAAGGGCTTTGCCAGTTTTATCAGCGATGTTCTTTCCAAGTGCAAGGTTCAAAAGGTGGTGCTTCATTGTTTGCTGTCCACAATATTCAGTGCACAGAAATGGCATGAGCAGAGAGTTGCTGGAGTCAACGTGGCAACAGTGGAAGAAGGCTTGTCAGAAGACAGCATTATAAATCTTTCCGAGGACCAGATAGATAGTTGCAGTGCTGTCCAGTCTCAACTGTTAAGATTATTGCAGAGTCTGGTTGTCCTTGAGCATAGGGTGATGGTGCCAGCTGAGGAGGGGGGAGAAGGAGGTCCTGTGGGGGGAGGGGCAGGGGGATCTGGCCCGGGCACTGGTTCTGGGGCAGGTTTTGAAATTCTTGGTGGAGAAGTGGAGCATGTCAACCCTCAGCAGCCAATGACATCGCTGCAGTACCTTCCTGGGCAGCCTATCACAGCACAGGGTTTGTTTCTGTGCGCGGTCATCAGGGCGCTCCATCAGCATCACTCCTGTAAGATGCACCCCCAGTGGATCGGGCTTATCACAGCCACCCTGCCATACATGGGGCGTGTTCTGAGAAGGGTGGTGGCTTCTGTCACTCTACAACTGTGTAGGAACCTAGACAACTTACTGCAGCAGTACCGCTATGAGACTGGAATCAGTGATAGCAGGTACAGTATTAAAATGCTATGTGATTACAAGCTACAACTATTTCTCATCTTTTTTAAATGTACACTGTCAGTATCCCTCCTGATTCCATCTAGTTCAAGTAATTAAAACATTCTTACAATTGGACACTAGGTGGCAATCTTGGCTGTAAAATACTGATGTTTTGATGAAATTTTGCATGTGTTTCTTTGGATGGTCTGATTTTTATGTGTGGCTTAAATATATTTTTCCCTTTCTATTTTTTTTTTTTTTTCCTGAAGGCCCTCTTGGATGGCTCTATGTATTCCTCCTGATCTTATTCTAACTGTACTGGAAGGAGTGACTGCCATAATTCACTACTGCCTTCTGGACCCCACTTCCCAATACCACCAGGTGAGGGCACTATGATAAAAGTCATTAAAGCCTGATATGCAGTTACACTGTGTGCTTCGGCACTTCCATGTATAATTATAACTTTCTTTCCCAAAGTTACAAGTGAGTGTAGACCAGAAGCACTTGGCTGAGGCCCGTTCAGGAATCCTGTCCATCCTCCACACCATCATGTCATCAGTCACTCTGCTGTGGAGCCTACTTCACCAGGCAGACAGCTCAGATAAACCAGCTGCTGCTTCTGCGTGCTCAACTTCCAACATCAATCTGGGCTCCACTAAGGTACTACTGATCATGTAGTGTCAATTATGATGTATTTTGGGTTTATTTTTGGCTAAAAATAAAACCCATGATTTATGCGTGTGTTTTTGTGTTTTCTATGAAGAACCTTCGTCAACAGATCCTTGAACTGCTGGGTCCGATTTCCATGAACCATGGAGCCCACTTCATGGCAGCAATAGCCTATGTTTGGAACGAACGCAAACAAGTCAAGGCTCCTGTGAGAAATAAGGTACAACACAATTCAATGACATGAAAATAATCATATGGTTAAGATATGTATGTGGTTTCATATGATTTAAAATGCTTTTAATGTAGGTTATCCCTATAGCAAGTGAAGAACAGCTGCTCCTGGTTGAGTTGGTTCGTTCTGTGAGTGCCATGAGGACTGAAACTGTCATGCAAACAGTCAAAGAGGTTTTGAAACAGCCTCCTGCTATTGCAAAAGACAAGGTTTGTTTAATATAAATTTATGTATTCACAAAAAAATATATATTTATGTATGTATTTTTGTTCAATATTTAAATTTTTTTTAACCACAGAAACACCTTTCTTTGGAGGTCTGCATGTTGCAGTTTTTCTATGCTTATGTCCAGAGGTAAGTGACTAATTAAAAAAAACAAAACTGTAAAATGGTTGTGGATTCATGTTTCCTGTTTTGTCCCAGGATTCCAATTTCCAGCCTTGTAGACAGCTGGCCCTCTTTGCTGGCTCTGCTCAAGGATTCTGTACAGTTGGGCCTGCCTGCCCCAGGACAGTTCCTCATTCTGGGGTTGGTTTCATCATTATTGACATCCTCATGTCTCTTAAGGCTCTTTGTGTAGTGAATGTGTTAATACAAATTACACTTTCATACTGTTTTTCCTATCCAGAGTTTTGAATGAGTTCATATTGAAGAACCCCAATCTTGAAAGCAAAAAGGACCAACGGGAGCTGCAGGTATTACTCTATTAATTGTTTTTGCTAAACAAATAGTTTTCTCATTAAAGGTTACAGAGAAATGAATCCCTTCTATTTAGGATGTGACACATAAAATAGTAGAAGCAATTGGGACTGTTGCTGGTTCCTCTCTTGAGCAAACCACCTGGCTGAGAAGAAATCTGGAGGTGAAGCCATCTCCTCAGATTGTTGTGGATGGAGCCAACTTAGAGACGGATGTAGAAGGTCAGTCACTAAATGACATAGTTTGTCTAATACAAACAGTATTATTACATATTTTTGTAGAAAAGTGAATGTCAGATACACTGAAGCTTTTTGTGCTCTTTGGGTTCTTTTAGATTTAATGCTGACAGTGATGGAGGCTTCCAGCTTCACTCCATCAGTGTACAGTGTTCATGCCCTCACTTTGTTGGCTGAGGTAAAACACGCATACAGATAATTCTCTACTTGCAGTCTGTCTCTTAGCACACACCTGTTGTGCGGCCATCTTTAAATTTCATCTAACTGATATTTTGTCAATAGTATTGCCTCATCACACAAGCATGCTCAACTTAAGTTACTGATGACTCTCTCCTTAAATATGGTTTGCAGACCTCTATCAGAAAAGGAGCAGTGCAATTGAAAGAACAAGCTCAGTGCTTTTTCCCATTTATCTGCACATTGTTAGAGAGTAGATTCATTTAGCCCCTGCCACACTGCTGTTTACTGCACCGATTATTGGATTAGTTCATGTGACTGGACAAATACTGCACTGCACCTTTTCATGCTGTTCTGCTTTGACTGCCATGTACCTTTTTATTTGTAGGTATTGGCTCATTTATTGGACATGGTTTTCTACAGTGATGAGAAGGAAAGGGTAATCCCACTGCTGGTTAATATTATGCACTACGTAGTACCCTACCTCCGAAACCACAGGTGGGGACAGAATATGTTTGCTGTTGCACTGGGTATGAGAGGAAATACTGTATGTATGACTTCGTGTTGTGTTTGGTAGTGCTCACAATGCCCCCAGCTATAGGGCTTGCATCCAGCTGTTGAGCAGCCTCAGTGGGTATCAGTACACCCGTCGGGCCTGGAAGAAGGAGGCTTTTGACCTTTTCATGGACCATACCTTCTTCCAGATGGATTCCTCCTGTGTCAGTCAGTGAGTAGACTTGGGACCAGTTACATTTGTTACTTTTGTGTGCAAACTGAGTATTTTCTGACTGCCTTGGTTGGTTAATTTTCTTTTCAGTTGGAGAGCTATTATTGACCACTTGATGACACATGACAAGACAACATTTAGAGATCTCATGAGTAAGTTCCAAAGTGTATATGTGATACCGGCCTGTTGTATGAATGATGTTTCATATTGTTAATCCGTATCAAGTTATATGACTCTGAGCAGTGTGCCTTATGTTTCCCTGTAGCTCGTGTAGCTGTGGCTCAGAGCAGCTCCTTGAGTTTGTTCACAAACCGAGATGCTGAACTGGAACAAAGAGCCATGCTGCTCAAGCGTTTGGCCTTTACCATCTACAGCAGTGAAGTGGACCAGTATCAAAAATATCTACCAGATATCCAAGGTTAATTGTTTTAGTTTTCAGTTGGTGGAAAAATCAACATATGTTTAAATCTGATAACTGTGTATTGGCTTAAGGAACTGAGTTGGAAATAATGCCAATAGCTTTAAATTTTGTTTACTATCACTGGATAAGGCTATCTTCTTTAAGAAACCTGCTTTAAGAAACCTATGAAGTGTATCATCTGTGCTAGTATTTATATTATTTTTTTCATTTGTTGAATTTTTTTTTTCTGTGTTGGTGTGATTTCAGAGCGTCTGGTGGAGAGCCTGCGTCTTCCTCAGGTACCAATCCTTCATGCTCAGGTGTTTTTGTTCTTCAGAGTGCTTCTACTGCGCATGTCCCCTCAACACCTCACCTCTCTCTGGCCAACAATGATCACTGAACTGGTACAACACTCATTGTTGTCTTTTCAAATGAGATAGTGGATACAGTTACAACCTTAGGAATAAATATAACAAATATATGCATATTATAATACTTGTAGGTTCAGGTCTTTCTTTTGATGGAACAAGAGCTAACTGCAGATGAAGATATATCAAGGTAATCAATTTTATCTTTACTTATTTTATTCAGACAAAATGCTACCTCCAATACAATTTCATATACTTTGTTGTTGTGCAGGACTTCTGGGCCTTCTGTGGCTGGACTGGAGACCACTTACTCTGGAGGAAATGGTTTCTCCACATCCTACAACAGCCAGCGCTGGCTTAATCTTTATCTGTCTGCATGCAAGCTCCTGGACCTAGCTCTGACTCTTCCTCCTGAGAGCCTCCCACAGTTTCAGATGTCAGGAAAACAAGTCCAAAAGCATGTATTTGGTTTCACATGTTATTGTATATGCTTTGATCATTTCTTTTCTTCTTTTATAACAGGTATCGCTGGGCTTTTATCCCAGAGGCTTCAGATGATTCAGGTTTGGAAGGAAGACGCCAAGGGACTCACCAGAGAGAGTTCAAACCTTATGTCGTTCGGTTGGCTAAACTTTTGAGAAAGAGAGCCAAGGTAATATTCTGCTGTCTCTTCTAATTCTGCCATCTATAAATTAAAATAAGGACGGGGAGAAATCTTATGCACAGGCTTCCCCTCCTGGCCACAGTTGTTTGCCGAATGTCTCAGCCCTCTCTCTCCCCATTTCATGCTGCAACTGTCCTGTATAATAAAGCCATGGGTCATAATAATTGCCAAAATGGGCCATTTATTATAATAATTGTTTTAATAAAATATTAAAACAATTATTACAATAAATGTAATAACATACCTCTTGTATCCACATCCATTGCTGCAGTGAAATGAACATGTAACAATATTCTTCTTTATTCTTCCATAGAAAAACCCAGAGGAGGACTCCTCCACTCGCACCTTGTCCTGGGAGCCTGGTCATCTAATGCTGACCCTTTATGTCATCCGGAGTCTCGAACAGCTACTGCCCTTCTTCAACCTGCTCAGTCAAGTTTTCAACAGCAAATGCAGCAGCAGATCAGGCCCTGCCTACAGTCACAACCCCACGGACGCCTCATTCCCAGGAAACAAGGAGGGACATAAGCTGGAGAGCCAGAAAGTCTTTTGGAGCAGAGCTAGACAGAACATTGAGGAGATGGTGGAGAAAGACTTCCTTGAGGGCCTTATCAAAACGTAAAATTAAATATACAGATCAACACTAGTGACAAACCTCAACTTGTACATGAAAAATAAGGGATTATCAAGGGGAAATAGTTTGTACATGTTTTGTATTTATTATAATTTACTTTTCAAAGCCATTGTATTTAATTTTAATTATTTGTAAATATGGGGCAGAGCTTTGAAGACTTTTAACATGTTTCATGTACATCCTTCAGGACAATGTAAAGATGCTGTGCCATCCCATATTGATGTGACTTAATAAAAATTTCTACGAAGGGTTACAGACTGCTTCAATATATTTAATTTTACATGGTGTAAATGGTGCAATCTTTTAATTATATCAATCTGAATCAGATCAGCAGTTAATACGATTCAAAAGCAGGATAAATGAGAGAGGTTCTTGGCTGTATTAACCACCAGGTATTATATTACCACAGAGGACATTGCAGCACCATGGACAGAGGCAGAGGCCTGTACTTCCATAGTGCCTAAAACATGAGCTTTAAAAGAGGGTAGTGAAGCTGTATGGTTTATATGACCTTCATACTATGGCAGCAGCAGGACAGCATCAAGCTAGGCTGAAGAGTAGCTTTTTATTTAACCCTTTCCTGCTCAGACGCACAGACCCTCTGTAGTTCTCGTTCATTCCCGATTCTCGCGATGAAATTGTACCAGAGCGGTTGGCAACATCGTGTCAGCTGACTCAGAAAAAAGGCGGAGTCAGATGAGAAATCTAAATAAATAAAAAAATGAAATGAGCGACATGATTTGCTTCCACTGAAAACAACGCCATCCATCGACCCGGTTCGAAGTGAGCGTCACCGAGGGCACGGAGGCTGACGGTGGGCCGCAGAGAGGACGCATCCTGGGGAGAGGGCGGAGGAAAGCGTCGCTTTGGATGGGGGGAAGATAGGTCCTTATGTTCCTTAGCACTCTACACTGAGAAGCGAGGGGTTGCTGGAGAGGATAATCCAGAGGCAGGAGGAAGGAAGACAGGAGGAGGGGGAGCGGAACTGCCAGCATCATCGGAGCTCCATATCTGAGGCTGGCCCACTGTAAATCAAACAGTAAGATGCTACTCGGTCAAATTAGAGGAAATATTGATGGATTGTTAGCGTAGAATATTTTATTTGTCACCAAGATATACGTACAGTTACAAAGCCTTGTGGGAAAAGACACTTAAGCCTATTCCCGAAACGCGTTTGAACTGAACCAGCTCCAGTATTGTTATGCAATTCACATAAATGTGCCTGGAAGTGCGTTGAAAGTGGGCTACTCCATATTCAAGCAAGCTCTTTTCTCGCTGGTGCTAGCTGTGTGTGTGTTATCTCTGAAGACAGCTGGGATTACCGAGGCTCGTTTTGGTCTTGGGGGGGTAGGACCAGCTCGGACGCTTGATTGACCGTCGGGGTTGGACTGAGCCGAGAGAAGATGTCGGGTCAGACGTTGACGGACCGCATCGCCGCGGCGCAGTACACGCTCACCGGGTCTGAGGTGTGCAGGGCGGTGTGTAAAGCCACGACACACGAACAGACCCCCCCAAAGAAGAAGCACCTGGAATGTGAGTAACCTGCCATCTGTCTGTTTCCTCACCGACAATCCCTTTTCCTTCCACGTACAATAAGGCCACACAGTTGGATGCTCTATCCTACATGTAGGCTGCACTTTTTTTGCTCAGCTTTACCAACTTCACACGCACACGTCAACTGCATGTTTTCATTCCACTAATCACAAATCACTATTATGTAATTTTAACAGGCAGTTCTCTTATCTCACTGTGATGCAAATGATGCCATAAAACCCCATAGCATTTTCAGACCTCTTGAATAGACATGCTGATACTGATGTCCATGCATTATTGATTGCATTGGTAAAAGTAGCGTTAGTGCCAATCTACTGAACACAAAGACATTTGAACTATGAGTAATGTGTTAATATTTAAGGGCAAATTATATGAAGTGATATTCTGTGAATAAGGTACGTTACAACTGACAACTCAGTAGGTCAGTTCACAGTAGGCTACGGGAGAACACTGATACCTGCCTGGCACATTTGATTCTGTTCATTGTTATGGCTAAGGTTTAATCAGTATGAGCACTTCGACCAAAATCATCATTTTCCCTGAAAATACACTTTAATAGATTTTTCACAGTGATTGACTTGGCTATTGACTGCCAATTGAATGAACTGTAAACCTTGTTTCCAGTGACTAGTGTCTACACAGTCAGCTGACCTAAAAAGTGATAATGCTTTAAAGAACTGTTGAAAGTACAAAATATTTGGAATAGGTTTTTGTTTCTAAAAATGAATCAGTTGCTGGATAAATGTGTGGGTTGTTTGCAAATTACAGCAATTGGCCAATGACTTCCATTTTGCAACACCATTAGAGTGCACTAAAGCTGACAAGTTAAATGCATTGGAAATGTCCACTCACTTATTGCCATAATAACGCTGAATGATGGAGTGGGTACACCATGACTTAACAAAACAGTTTGCCAAAGTCTGAGTCAGTATTTTTCATTGAAGCTTTTTACTGAAGTGACACTGCCACATCACATCTGAAATAAAACGTAGCTACATGTAATAGACTGGTCTCTTTTGTGGCTGCAAAATACTATGTTATGGAGAGCTCCCACATCAGATAACTATTAAATGGTCTGCTGCACTGCAGAACTTGTTCTGTTGAGATAGAAGTAGAAGCAGGCTCTTCGTGCTGTGATAAACTGAATCGAGAAATATAATATTAGAACATGAACGGTCCTAGGTCCTGTACTGAACTTGACTAAGCACTTGAATGTGTGGTTTGTGAACACACCATATATTCTATGAAGGAGTGAGATACAAAGTCAGAGTACTAGTAGAACCCACAAAGCAGAGTGGTTATCACTGTTGGTTTAATACTTGGGCTGGTTGACTAATCTCAAGTGGGATATAGATGTCTTATGATGTTCCTATGGATAACTCAGTTATAATCCATACATAAACACCCTTAATTCCTGGAATAAGCAGACAATGCCACCATTTTAATGCTGAAACTCTAGTAATTGAAATAAATAATGTAGCTGATTTACATATAAAATCGATGACTGAAGAACACACGAATCAGATCATATTGTATTTATTTTTATTCAGTTTGCACTTCATGGTAGGTTCAACCGCCAAGTCAGTAGGCTGCATGTTTTTGCCCGTATTTTTATCTGTGGGTTCTCATTGCTTTTGGCAAATTTCCAACACAAAGGCTGGAATGGCATTTTGAATGGAGAGTGTTCCTGTTCAGAGCTTGGTGGGATTGAGGAGGTGCAGCTGTGAGTCAGCTGCCTGCCTGGGCACCACTTCTCAAGGCATGAATACTTCAGACAAAGCAAACTGTCAGCACACAGATCAGAAGAGACTGACTCAAAATCTAAAAGATTTTAATGCTCACCATCGTCCAAATAATCTCTGACTGCGGACATCTGTGACTGCTTTTCATGTATGTACTTACAATAGCAGACAAGTACTTTACAACATCTATGAATCATCTTCATTGTAGCAGTCATATACAGCTCATCAGTTACAGGTGACAATGTTAAAATCAGCCTTTACACCATTAATCCCCTCAAGTGTCTTATGGGTTAGGTTACCGCAACAGTCAAAACCCACCGAGGTTCCGTAGTAAATCTCATTCATTTTTCCATATACTTTTCAAAAAATTCAAATATTAAAAGTTTGAAGGCATGACAGCGGCTAACTAGGTATGGTAACTGAGAAAATTGAGGGAAACATTTTAATTATATTGTGATTTAAAGTTTCAGTTACAGATTTAAACACAAGTATTAGCACCCAACAGTTGTATTTTATTTATTTATTCATTTCTTTTATTTATAAAGTCTATAGGAAAAATTAATGTGAAATGTATATTGTATATTTTGACCATGCAATACCAGTGTAATGATGAGGAAACCACTTTTTGCTCATATAAAACAACCTGATGCAGGTGTTTATTACATTTGCTGTTTCTGTTTTTTTTTTTTTTGAAAGAAGTAGATGATAGATTGTGATCAAATGAATAATATTAACCATAGGTTTAAAGCAGCTGTATTTGTGCAACACAGTGAATTTATAGAATTGTTTTATACACTTACAAAATAGGCCATTTAGTTGTTTTTCTAACCGAAAGCGACCACAGTGAGCAATGAGGCTTTCTGCCTTCAAACTCTGAGGGTTACACTTGAAGGCAGCATTTTAGTACTTCTTTTTTTAGTGTCGGCCCAGAGCTTGTATGGTACATGCAGGCAGGACAGGTGCCGGGTGTAACAAGGCCACGTGTTCACTAAATGATGAACACTCCTAATAGCTCTTTATGCTCGTCTTTACTGATGTTGTTTTACTTTAGAATTGAATAATGCTGGAAGTGATATTCTGCCCCACTCTACTTTGCGTTCCCACTAAATTCTTGTTTTCAGAAAAATCAGCATGGCAGATGCTGGAAAAACAATCACTAGCTTCTCTCGTGTTGCTAAATTTGTCTTTTCTAATTAATAGCTTTTTTCACACTAGTGTAATTGTACTTTGCTCCAAGTAATACAAGATACAACCCTTTCATTCCATGTACCACCACAGACAGTCTTTCCAAGTCCAATACATGCTTATTGGATTAAAACTCTAGCAGAAGTAAATATATAATCAAATCATGAGAAAACAGGACTCAACTTAGTCTTTAAGCAATCAACTTTTACAGCTGCTCCCATTAGGCACTGCAGTTTTCCAAAGCAGAAGTCAGCTGAGTTATTTCTTTTTAGATACATTTTGCTATTTAAAATGTACAAATTATAACCTAATGATCCGCAATGTCATAGATCGTAACTATATAGCAGACTTTACAGGGTCCATGGTAACACATTAGTAAATCAGAACTAAGCCAGACAAAAACACAAACAGAAATCATATGATCGCCCAACCTGTACCCACTGATGTAGCTTGTTTATGTTAATGTTTGGGGGTGTGGTCCCCTATGAAACTGATATAACTGTCCGCAAAACATGCATGAGTCATTGTGATATAGTGTGTGGCATAGTGTGTTTGCACAATAGGATGAAAGCCTAGTGGGGGTGGTACTGGAGGTACTGCCATGCTCCCCCTTTAGTGTACATCTATCATAGCAAGAAATAACTGCAGCATAACTGTAATCTGTGGACAATGAGAAGGCCATGTGAAAGAACTAGTGAGAGCTGGTTGAACACCATTTTTTCCATGGTGTATGTTTTACATCTGAAGCCCCTGATTTAACCAACAACTTGTGTTTCGGATGACTAGTGTTTGTTATGTCTCCCTGTCATTTAAAATGCTGTGTAAATTGTTGCTTTATGCACCTATTGCTCCTCTTAAAGTCTTGACTATATCTATTTATGGATAAGAATGTGTATGTCTTGTGTATCATCTTAAGTAATAATAATCCTGCAATGTAGTCAGAGTTTAATGGTTAATACCACCATGTTTTGAATGTACACTATATGCAGCCCCTGTAATAAAAATTGCCAACCATAAACCATACTACAACTCTTGGAAAGCTTATATATTTAGCACAAACAAAGAACCTTACCTTTATTTATTTCAGCAATATAAGATTTTTCCTTTACCCAAATTACCTGCTTCAATGTGTGGTGTTTACAATTCTGGATACACATTTTTTGCTATGTTTTGCTAACATTGTGCATTTTATCTACCAAAAGTTCTACATACTATACCACTAGAACTTGTTTGGTTTATGAGTACTGGGTAGCAAATTGCATCTGCTGTGTTTTCTCTTATGTTTTCCTCCCTATTCCAATCTGTGCAGTGCTTGTGTATGGATGAGTTGCATTGCACACATTAAGGAGAATGGAAACGGTAGTATGAGAGGCCTTACAATGTCTAAAACTGTGTGGGTGCATGACCATCGTAGAAGCAGTATGTGTCCAGATTAATGAGGAGCATCCAGAGCTGTGGCCCACATAAAGCCTTAACTACACCATTATCTTCTCAAGATCTGAACATTGAGCTGCCTCCTCCAGACCACCCACCACTCACTAAATCTCAGATTAGAAGGGGCTTTAGAGGGCACTTTGGCCTTGAACCTGATCATTGGGGTCTCAGTATTTTGCCCCTATATCTTGAGTGACTTATTACACTAGAGAGTATATCTTACAAGGCCTGGGTTAATCATACAGTTCTGTGGATATGTTTTCAAGTGTATTTTCAAAGTCAATATGCATGCAGTACAGTGTAATGTGTTATACTAATACTGTTTTTAATGAATACCACATAGTTTTTTGAGAAAATCACAGTGCCAGGTTCAGTCTGATTGATCGTCACTTTCAGCTGTAGTAATACAATACTCAATATAAGATCAGACTGTTCAGCTTTATAGAAACTCAAAACCAGTCTTGCTGATGGCAGTGATTGGATGGACATTTCAGAACAAAAATGAACTGTACCTAAAGATACAATGGAGAATATGCATCAAAGGGTATTGCATTTTGTTGCAGTTTTGGTGCTTAGTTATCACCCATTGGATTTGAGCCGCGGTTAGAGGAAGGACAATTAAAGTCATTAGAGAGAAATGGATCGATTTGCACAGCAGGGAAAGCAGATCTGATTTTGGTGATGTATGACTGGTTGGTTTGATCAGCAATAATTAAACTGTAGATTTGTTTCGTTCTTTTTGCTCAAGGTAGCATTTGTACATTGCAGCATTAAAAAGTGGTTACATAAAATCCACAATATCTAAATGAGCATCCTCTTTCACCACGACTACCAGCTGCATTGTGCTGGCTGTCTGCCTATTCCTCCATGCCTCCACAGTGTCTGTATCTCGATAGCTTCCTTTTTGTTTGGCTGCCACACCACATTGGCGCTGCTACGCTATGCTGTGCTGGGTAGTAGCATTGCATTGTGGGTGCTTTTTCTCTCCCCCTGTATGTAGCTGGAGGCTGGTGGGAGCTATAAATAAAGCCCACGCTTTCACTATCTATTCACGTGTGCCTCTCAACACAGGCATCACTCTTTACCAGGCAACAAAATTAACATAATAAATTATCAGAGAATTACAGTGAAATATATCAGAGGATTAATGTATACTGATCAATGTATTAGGTAAGTTTTTTAAATACAAATGTCAGCCATCAGCTAATCAGATAGCTCTGGTTTAATGTTCCTACTTTGGATCCAGGTCTAGTGACATGAAGGCGCTGACCTTGTTTCCTCTTTTTGTCAAATTCTGGTTCAGTTCTTGTTATCATTTTTTTCCTGCTTTAGATCCCATATACACCTGATTTTTGCCCTTGTCCATAAATTGCTTTTGTTAGTTAAGGTCCAGCTCTGGTCTTGTCTTGACAGATAAACAAATAGACGGATATACTTTATGAGGAAATTGCATTATTGTTGCAGCCCATACAGATGTAACACATAATGAAAGCATCTTTGACCAGAAAAGTGCTTTATAAAGAGATGATTAATGATATTATTATTCCAAGCAGCTATCAACAACGTCATGCCCTTACTGAAGACAAAACATGCAGCCTGCAGTAGAACATCTCATTCATTTATTCCAAGTTAAGGACTTAGTCAGCCATAGAATATTGCAGCGCTTGTATACCCACCCACTATAAGATAAGCCTCATCAGAGCACTGCTGCTGTAGCTGATTTTTAAATTTTTTTACACTTTCCTTATGAGTTGTGCAAATATAAAAGCTTGTTACCACAGAAACCACCTTGGCATGTCCCCAGTGTGTGTAAAATCCATCTGTGAAAAAGAGGATCCTACGAGATGTATGCTTGGTTTATAGACAGTGTAGTCTAGTGTGTAGTGGGTTGGCAGCAGTTGTGCTCGCTACCAAAATATCAGTTACATTTATCGATGAAAAGCACTATGGGAAACCAGACTCCAGTGCTCCTTGAATTCTATACGATGACATTTGAGTCAGAATGAGACAATAACATTCTAAAAAAAATAGATCATGTTTTATTTTTTTCCTTTGCAATTTATGTTTTGCATTCAGGATTCAGTACATGCTATAAATCCCGCACGTCCAGAAGCATTACTTTGGACAGAAGAATCAATTATGAACTGCGAAACTGATACAAGAATCCCATACATTTCAGAATAGTTAGTAAAGGCCTAACTACTACTTAAGTTTGAACAGGTTTAAGAAGACCAATTATGTAAAATCTGACACAGTCAGTACTTAATAGTGGTTATTCAGACTACAGATGTTTCTATTATTATGTTGTTTTAGATTTACAGTTTTTTACGATAACCAGAATGTAAAATAATCATCTAATATCTATATGTAAGTGTTCTTTCAAAAGATCTGCAATGACCTCCAATTCAAACTGATTTTGACTCAGTTGCATATATTGTGCAGCCCTAACTGTGGTGCATGGTTAAACGATGCAATGGTTAAAAAAAAACAAAAAAACATATTACCTATTTCTGTTGTGATTTCTTGATGTGATGTCTTTTTGTAGTTGCATAATTGTCTAATGATATTCCTAACATTAATTTTTAATTATTTCTATCAAATCTGTTTATGTTGCTGCAAAACTGTAGGTACATAGTTTGCGTTTATAATGTTCATGACTCATATAAGTCTTTAGTCATTATTAGCTTGATTGCATTACTTCAAACTCAGATTGTAGCTGCAGATAAGTGGCATTTGTGCACCCATGTAGATAATGTCGCTCTGTGAGACTAGTGCTGTAATGCTGGTGCCTGTAATGACCTTGTGTAACTGTTACAACACTCTCCAGGCATGTTCTGTGTGCCCTCATGCTTAAACACCAAAACATGAGTTTGAAGTCTGTGAAAATATATGATTTTATTATTACTGTTATTATTATTATTGGTTATTGGCATGTTTCTTTTCTGGTGCTTGCTGTCACAGTAATCATGGGCATCTGTAGACACTGTAATTACCCCAGAGTTTAGTACTACCAGCTCTTTAAATTCAACCAAGTGAAGATTACCAGGCATGTGACCCTTGAAGTATTCTACTACTTATATCAATATAATTTACCAAGTAGATTGAAATTAAATACTACACTGGTAATATTTTCACTGTACATTAAATTCATGAATAACTGAATAAGATTAATTATGACACTTATGATTTTTGATATTTCAATTTATTTTTGATAACTTAGTCATCTATTTAGTCATCAAAGTAAATTAAATCAGACTGAGAATTAAGTTAGCTACCATTCAGCATTAAGAGTTCCAATCATTTCATTACCTTGCATCATGGATTAATTGAGATTGCCTGACTGCTGGTGTCCTAGTTTGGATTATACCACCCTCTGAGCTTATGCGTTGTGTGATAATATTGGACAACATTAACATTAATGTGTACTCCTGTCTAAATCCCTGCTTGAAGGACATTGTAACATATCACAGCGTGCTAGACTTGACTCTTCACCTCCCACTACCATGCTCCTCTCTTGTTTTCACACAAACTCGTAAATAATTAAGATCTTAGCAGAGGGAAGACGGTGAGTCAGAAGCTCCTGCTGAAATCCTGTTCAGCATCGAAAACACCTCTCCCAGCAGAGCACTTTTCTCTATTTCCCTCTGCAGGCTAGTCACGACATACAATAACATAGTAGCTTCAGTACACCAAGGAGCACATGTGGTCGTTGAGAGAGCAAAACTAACAAGGTTCATTTACATAAAAATGAGGGACCTCCCGTGGAGATACAACATGTTTTGGTGAGGATCTCTATTTGAAACTACTTGCATACAACAGTATACATTTTACTTATAAGGACTATTGACTTGCTATTGGTGTTACTTATCTTTCCATTGTAATACATATTTTGAAAAATGTGGAAAATACTCTTGACCAATGATTGTACTGTAACTATGGGCATAAAATAGTGGGCTCTGGATTACGTAGTATCAATTTGCCAAATGAGGAAAGGCAGAGTGAAGGAGCGACAGACAGACAGAGAAATCAAAAGTGTGGGCTGGAGATGCTGCTGCTGAGTCATGAGGCCTTGAGGGATTATTCACTCGTGTTTGGGCTCACTAGTGAGGAAGTGCAATGTTACTGCATGATCCAAGTGTGACAGGAGGGAGCAAGCATATCAAAGCATAGTGTGTTTCTCTTATTAATATTTATTAGATATACTTTCTTATTCAGTATAGTAATGCTGCCCAAAAGGGACAGGGTTAGTAAGTCCCTGGCTTGGATATATTTGAGGAAGGAGTTAAGCATAACCTATTCCCTTGAGAAAAACTATTAAATTAGTATAGCAGAATAAAATAAACAGTAACCTATTCACTGAATTACTTTTAGTGTTTAAGTTTAGGTTTCATTTATTACCATTTCTTTATGGAGAAGTTTGACTTTGAGCAGAGGTCAGTAGCATTGACATAAAGACAAGACATAATGAAAAAACAAAAAGAACTGGACAATATACAATCTCTCAGGCTTCACACATCTGCAGTCAGTCCATGTTGTTAATCACTTTTATGGACTGGGGCAGGAACAAGCACCCTGTATCTTCTCCTAGACTGCAGGAGCTCATACTGTGTGTTGAGTACATGAGAGGCATCTATGATGATCTTCAGAGTATCACAACTGACTATTCAAAGATGGTCTGTGGTCCAGTCAAACACACCCAGGATGTTATCAGACAGTTTTACCAGTCTAAGGATCTGCGGTTTATACATGTCAGGCTTCCAAACCAGCTGACTATCCACACTCTATACTAGCTCTGTAGAATGTCAACATTATATTTTGGCTGACTCAAAACACCCTTAATCTCCTAAGAGATTGTGGGCTATATCATTTTATACTGACCTTGTAGGCTGCTGTACAGTGACGTAAAACATTGTTCTAATGACACGAATATATAGCAGACCTATTGAGTTAGCGGCCCAGAGGTGTTATATGGTCTATCAAACAACCTGGCAGTAAGTGTGCAGGCGCTTACTTGGCAATATTAATAAATCACATGTTTGTAAAAGTCATATGTGCTTTTTTCTGCCCATTCTGCGGAATAAGATTTTAAAGTGATGCTAGTGATTCTGGTCAGATTGTCTTCCTTTCATGTATAACACTCAGTCCACACCTTCTTATCTCATCCATCACTCTAACTCAAGATATGGCCCCAGGTTTAAAGTCTGACAATCTCCCAGCACCCAGTCAATACATATCTTTCCCCCTGCAATCACAATCATGCCTGGGGGAGCAAGCATGCTGGAATCTCTCTTTTGTTACATATTTGATCTTTTCTATTGTGGTATTTTTGCATATACTAAGAAATAGGCTTGATGCTCAATACTGATTCTGATACCACAATGGTAATTAAAACTGTATTTATTTAAACAATAGAATGTTATTTTCAACATTGAATTGTAGTACTTTGTTTTATATTACGATGGCCTTATAGATATGTAGTCCCTCAGACATCCTTAGTGGTCCAAGAGAATATATTAGTCTATGTGGTCTTATACCTGTTCTGATACAGCTCAAGATCATTCAGGAAAGGTTGATTTCTGTCCTGTGAATGTGACTTTTTTATCTAGTTGAAGAAATTGGGTGGAGTGGGTAAGGATTCTGTTTTGCGATTCTTAAGCCAGCACAGATAGTTGGTATAGTGTTTTTGTGTATTTCTCTATATGGTGAGGCAAGATTATTTTTCTCTGTACTGAAAAAGAGCTTTAGCCTAGTCTTATTGTCTAGTAGTAGAGCTCATTCTATCACAGTTAATGAAAATGCATGGTGGTCATTATTGTGCTAATAGTCCATTGATCATGCAATTGAACAGTGTTACTGGTTAAAATTGTTATAAATTGTTTTCTTTACCCTTTAAAATGATGCATCATTGCAAAACTGGTTTTGCACATTAAATGCTCTAAAATTACATACATTTCCTGCTTTGTTGAATGTTGACCAGATCCTGCGTTGTGGGTGAGAATCCTGTCTTGTTTTCTACATGCCATTTAAGCCATAAAGAAATATTGGTGAAAAGGGTGAAATTGTATGTTTAGTGCCGGTCTAGTGTATGTTTAGTCTCTTAAATCTAATTATTTTGTGTTACACTGAGCAAGGCTCATTTTTTGACAATATAAGCCATACATCTTAAATTCTAATATAAGCCATCAGAGGTCTACTAGTCAGAACAATCCAGACCTTTTGACATTTCCCTTCATCTATGCATAATGTTGTTGTTGTTGTTTTTTCATAATAGCACACCTTATAACTGCCCCTCACCATGCACCTCTTCACCTGTCTTTATAACCACACGCATCTCTTTTTGTAATTCTCAGATCTGATCCAGGCCACCCAGGAGACCAATGTGAACGTGCCCCAGATGGCTGACACACTGATGGAGAGGGCCGGGAATGCCAGCTGGGTGGTGGTGTTCAAAGCCCTCATCGCCACACACCACCTCATGGTCCACGGCAACGAGGTGAACTTCTCTACCAAATCAATATAAAAAAAACAAGGGGTGGAGTCCATGCTTAAGTACATACAAGCACGGAAATTGCTACTAAAAAATGTATTAGTAAGTGTAAATGTACGGTAAGGTATTTTAACCACTATACTTACTAGTTCTATTACTAATACCACCTCAATTACAGTAACTACCCCAAATTACAAATAATGTCCAGTCCATCTTTGCAGTTGCTCTTCCTACTATTGTGCTGCTGCTACTGCTGCTACTACTTACTTCTTAGTATGTCCTATCGCTTACGCCACTACCAATACTGCTGTTTCCGTTGAAGAAAAAATCCCAACTATTTTTCATAACTTGTATTATATATACTTATGTATTATGACTGTATTTACTACTTTTTTAACCCATTCCACTTTTAGTGTCAAAAATTTTTTTTAAGTCAAAAGGACTTAAAAGTCCCTCTCTCAAAATACAAATAGTTAATTTACAATACTGAGGTGGTTATTTATTGATATGATTAATTCTGCTAATACTGGAAATTAATAAATGAAGTCACCTTAGTTTTGAGTATTCCTCTTTGAGTAATCCCAACATGCATGTCACAGAGCTTCTAATATCATGGTAATTGCTCTTGCAGCCTCTGAATGAACCAGCAAATGTCCAGGCAAAAGAGCAAGTGACCTTATGTTCTGAGAGCCAGAAGGGCTGTGGTCATTTACTGATAAGACTAATTACCATTCATTTAGGCAAAGTGATGAATGAATTGCACAATTGTTTCTGCTTGTTGTAGAAATCTGATACTCCTAGTTTTTAGTGCCTTGTTGTGGCTCTTTTGTGTTTTGTGTCATTCACTTCTATACAGCACATGACATGATAATTGCTCATGTTTAATATGTATTACTGTTGGCCATATCTTTCTCAGAGCTGCACAGGAACCTTATTTGTCAATGCCATATTACTTTATGCCCCCACATGGAACTGCTGCATTGCTCATTTATAATACTATCATGTTTTAATTGCAAATGAGACCATGGTATGGCATTTTAATTCACTATATTTGTGGTCAAGAATGCATGGCAAGATTCTTGTGCTCCAAGGAAATTAAGATTCTTTTCATGCCTTTTCAATTAGATAATCAATTATGAAACTTATGTGAATGTTTTCTAGTTTCCATATGAAATCTATCGTGATGACACCAAAAAATAATATTATAAGATAAAATAAGATAAGATAAGACATTACTGCTGGGACTAGGACTACAGTGGTTACTTCTACTTGTAATACTTAAACTACTTTCACTATGGCTACTGTGCCACTACTTTCTTACTGTTACTGTGACCACTACATACATTATTGCTGCTCCATCTGAACTTCTAACTTACTGTTGTTTAAATCAATAATTTTGTTAAGTCTTGTGAGATGATTGGCTGTTGTGATTGCATAAAAATGAATTGAAGTGAATTGCTGCTAATCACTTGCATCTTGCAAGTGCACATACAATAATTTTAAAAGAAAGTACTATTATTTAATGTCGAAAATTGCATTTTATTATGAATGTGGTATTGGAATAAGTATTGAGTATCAAATCTATTCCTTAGCATCAAAATCGAGTTTGAAATTTCAGTGTTGTGACAACACTACAATCATTAGAATGCTGTATTTGCAGAATGTAATCTAACCACTAATCTTATTATTCATTCTTCCATAGAAGATTTGCTGTTGATATAGCATGAGCAATGCTGTATACATATCATTAACTATGTATTCTCTTGCAGAAATTTCTACAATTCCTGGCATCTAGAAACACACTTTTCAACCTCAGCAATTTCCTGGACAAAACTGGTTCCCATGGTGCGTAGTATTTGTTTCTGTCTTTGTTATTTTGGCTTTTGTTTAAAAATCCCACATACATCACTCAAGAAAGCATGATTGTTAGGTGGCTCTTGTACCTGAGCTCTCTTAATTCTTCATACCATTAATTAAACTAATCTACATAAATAAAATGTCTCCCATGGCTTGCTGTCATGGGAATTGTGCACACATGGATGGCCAACAAGTGTTTTAGCAATAGATGTAGTCAACACAGTAAAAATTTTCCTTTGTGCTCTGTTTTCTCCAGGCTATGACATGTCCACATTTATCAGACGCTACAGTCGCTACCTGAACGAGAAAGCCTTCGCGTACCGACAGATGTCTTTTGACTTTGGCAGAGTCAAGAAAGGGTTGGTGTTCCATTGTATCACTTGTACAATTAGTGTATAGAGTTACCTTAAAACATTATTAGTATTAGAAATGTTATGTCTCCTTTAACAAGACTGAGTGAGACTTTATAATCCACAAAACCAAGAAAAGTTCTGGACAAATTGTCTTGTAAATGGCCTATTGTCACTACGGGGTCATTTACTCTCATAAACACATTCTCATGCATACATTAGTGTGTATGACTCTGAAGACAAGGTGGGTCAAGTGTCTTGCCCAAGGACACAATGGAACTTTTGGGTAGGAGGACATAAATAAAATTAATCTTTGACACTCCGGCCATAACCCAGTGTATGTGCAGTTGTAGAGCCCATTTAAACCTGTCATTGGGACAGTGCAGAGCTTTCCTGCCTGTACTGTGGTGGTGAATACAAAGTGGTGATTACTCATGCTCAGAAGTGGGCTGAGCCGCTGCTGCAAATGCATCTGTAAACCTTGTGTGGTGTAAAGATAATGTCGCTTTGTCTATATCCATTATCAGAATTAACTGAATCGTGTTTGTTGAACTTTTGAACGGTGTTATACTAATTCATCTGGTTATTTCTTACATTTCTGTTTCTCTCATTCTGCTCTTAGGGCGGATGGAGTAATGAGGACCATGCCAGTAGAAAAATTACTACGAGGAATGAACATTTTGCAAGGCCAGATTGATGCTCTTCTGGACTTTGATGTAGGTGACATTCTTTCTAATGATTTCTGAACATCTTAATAACATTTGTACTGATACAGTAACTACTTTCAACTATGTGTTGAAAAATCATTAGATTAACCCCTAGGCTGCTGGACTGTTTTTGCTGTCCACCAACATTGTAGATAAATGTCAGTCCTACATAGCTCTCTTCTATTGCAGAACATGAGTTATTCTAAACACAGGCATCTTACTGTGACAGGGATAGAGTTAGTTTTAGGGGACTCAACTTCTTTATGTCACCTTCAAGATTAACACGTTTTATATGATTGCTACTCTCACAACACGTATATGTTTCTGTTAGCATGCATCTCTCAAATATTGGTAAATATTGTTATATGCTTTTTGTTTTCTACAGGTTCAGTCGAAGGACCTAAACCATTGTGTGCTAAATGCGTGCTTTCTACTCCTTTTTAAAGATCTGATTAAGTTGTATGCTTGTTACAATGATGGTGTAATAAACTTACTAGGTAAATACTATTGTGAATATTTGACTTCTGCAAACAGAGTGAGCAAATAATAATGCCGTGAATCTTCTTCAGAAAAGTTTTTCCAGATGAAGAGAAGCCAATGTAAAGACGGTTTAGAAATCTACAAGAGATTTTTAACACGAATGACTCGAGTTTCTGAGTTCTTCAAAATTGCAGAGGTAAAGCAACAAGAATACTCTCACGAGTCATCATCTGCTATTCATAAACTGTATTTATTTTTCTTTTCTTTTATTGTAGCAAGTCGGAATAGACAAAAACGACATACCTGAACTCACTCAGGTAAAACCTGTTTTTTGCTCTCTTTTTTTTGCGTTATTTTACTAACAAAGCATGTGTTACGTTACTGTATATTTTTGTAAATCTGTGGCATGTATTTCAGAGATACATGTTCTAATGCAGATGTTCTCAAACATTCTGGGAGTACCAGGACAAAGCTAGACCTAACTCCATATAACCACCACTAGATTATGGCATAACATTACCAAAACTAGAACTAAATATGGATCCAACTTGTCCATAATGATCTGTTTTTAATAGAACTTTCAGTTATGTTATACCACTTTCCTCTGGCCTTCTAGTAGTAGATGTTTCACAGTTTGAGAACCACTGCTCTTTGTGTTTTTATTAATATTAAAGGTCTGTCCCCTTCATGTGCAGCCTCAACAAACTCTAATTTTGGTGAATGACCCCTCTTTTTCCAAACCCACGCCTGTATTTCTGTTTTCGTTTCCAGAGATGCAGATTGATCATTCAGGCTGAGAGTGTGAGTAGTGCTAGCTTTATGGAGCAGGGAAGGTCAACATTTAGTCTGAGATTGAGTGCACTGGTTTGAAGTACGCTGCACTATGAGCCCATAGCCAGACAGACTTAACTCAGTCTGGAGGTGAAGTGACTGGAAAGGGCCGATAGACAGAGCTGTGATATGCTGAGCCATGCTGCTGACCAGGGCCTGTGTCCGCTTTTAAGCGCTAAGCATAGGTTAAGTTCAACCTAGTGCATTAAGGTGCAGATGACTGTAAGGCTGCAGAGATTCCAGACAGCCATGTTTTCACATTTATTGCATTTTGCTTTACGTTCAACCAAGTGGAAAGCTGCTGCACTTGCTGTTTGCAGGATTACAATAATAACATTTGCACTAGCTGCCTGACAAGCATGTTAAACCATGTTTGCACTTATACTGTTATGTTCAAAAGGAGAGCTAATACAAAATGCATGCTAGCCAAGGACCAAAGTTTAATGGGTTATCTATAATTCAGCAGTATATATAGATTTTTATGTCATTTACAATAATTGTGACGAGTACAGCTGCTGCACAAGCAAATGTATAGAAAACACATTCACTGTATCCAGTTAATTGGCTATTAATAAAAATAATTTTTTGAATGGGGTCTTACCTACTTATAATTACAAATTTTAAATGTAATACAAGATATACAAGTTTATTTTTTTTTTTACAATGAAAGCACTATTTTACACTTTTTGCTATTTTTGGCAGAAAGTGGTTAGATTTTATTTTCACTTCTAAGAGTCAACAACAGGTAATAGAGCTGTTTATCTTTTGAAATGTGATTATAGGTAGAGCGTTGCCCCCTTGATGATAGAGCCTGACATTTTCTATCTCAATGATAAATGCCCTCTCACACCATTCAGCACCAAGCCTCTGCCTCAGTAGACTGGGTAAATGGAGTCAAAGTGTATTAGAACCTTAGTAACAAGGGATATTGCTAACTCTATTGTTCCAGCATGGGAAATATGGTGCTTTTTGCATGTTGGCATGATTGCGTGCTTTCCCAATTTTGTTCAGATGCATTGGTCAAATATGTAAACTACTTTTGTTCTCAGATAGAGGAGTTGGGCAGTATTTATAAGCTTTAATATATTGAAATATTGCCATCCCCCATTTCTGCATACAGTAAATGAATAGACTATGTAGAAAGAAGACAATTTGTGTGGCAACTTTCAGAGGATAAACTTCTGGCACCGCAGTTTAAGCTGGGAACTTCCCACTGACCTGATGGTTTTATGGATTCACAGACAGCGTTATTGCCTGTAGTGGTAATCAGCCTTGTCCTCTTTGACTACAGCCGGCTGTATCTGAGATGCAGTGATAATAGTCCTCCTCTGTAACCTCTCTGTGTCATTGTGCAGGCCCCAGAGAGTCTACTGGAGTCCCTCGAGACACACCTCAACACACTGGAGGGGAAGAAGCCGTAAGTAATTAGAGTTCATAATTAGTGAGCAATCAAAAAATACTGTAATATAGATTGAAAATCAATTGAATGATACACAGACTATTATGCTATTGGATTTTTGTATTTATTTAAATAGTTCATTGAGAGAAAAAGAAAGCAGTGTAGGAAAAAATATTAAAATCCTTCAATTTAATTTACCAAATAAAATAACAGGATATTCACATTTGCATGTATATACTGCGCTGAATTGGTGAGGCTTCTTGTGCATTTTTCTTTTCAGTAAAAATAATTTGTTGTTATAATATATTTTATAGTTATGTTACTGAACAAAATGTCTTTCACCTATTTTTTTTTTCTATTGCATTCTAAAATGTGATTGCCTTTATGTCTCCTTGTTCACAGAGAGGATAAGTAAGTATGGCTCCAAAAAGACTTGTGGTTTATTGTTTATAGTCATATGTATTCATTTTCTCTTCTGTATACATCACAACACACTGAGTGTTTGTATCTATACAGAAATGCAGGGAATAATTTTGTGAATAAATCCTGTTATTGTATCTCTGTCATACAATAACAAATGTCTGATTAATCAATGTTAATGTTTGATTGAATCATTCTCATCAACTTATCATTAGCTCCAGCTTCAGAGATATTGTGTCCTGCATTAGGAAGATTATTGTTGAAGTGAAACTGGAGCCAAGATGCCATTACTCTGCTGTGCACTGTGAAACCTGTCCTTAAGTAGGTGGTGTCCATGGAGATGTTTGGCTGAAATGTTCCATAGTTTTAGATTAAACCTATCTGTCTATCTCGATTTTTTTCAATTACATGTGTTTATATTGATTAAAAATAAATTGAAAAACATGCATTCTTACTTTGAGCGGGGTTGCTTCTCCACAGACGTGACCTGTAATTTGGCCTTATGATGTTCCATGCTTGCGATACCCGCTTGTCTCATACTGTTACACTGTGGAGCATTCTAGGCAAAGCAGTGACGTTTCCATGGAAACAAGCAGCAAGCAACAAGCCTCCATCAGAATTGTTACATTGTGTACCTTTAAATATTTTGAAACCCTAAATGTCTACATAATAAAGCTGTTATTTTGCATTTCAATTATAATCATCTGCTCTTACACATGTTTTATATTTTTTTGCAGATCGCCCACCAAGGTAAGCCATTGTTTTATTATATATTAATTATATGATATTATTATTTATTATATAACAATTATAAGCCTGCCACAATTAGAAATAATCCAGCTATTGATTTAGATAAAGTTAAAAATGCAAGTTGCAATTGCTTCCTATAAAGTGGAAGTATTCTGAATAAACAGCACAAGTCATATCTTACATAATGAAATCACTAGGTCATCATGTTAATTAGGCTTTCTCTCTCCAGCAGGAAGCAACAGCCAACAACAGTGCCCCAGTTGCAGCCGCTGCACCAGCCAAGCCTGCGCCTCCTGCTGCCGGTGGGCCCCCAGCACGTCCTGGGCCACCTGCCAAACCCCCTCCTCCTGCCATTACCCCCACTGCTCCAGTCCCTGTCGCTAAAGCTAACAAGTAGGAATCCATCAACAATATCATATTAGTTTAATTGAGTAGCTTTAACATTACATTGGAGATCAATGCAGACTGTCAACAAGTACAATATTGAATATTCCCTCTGCCATTTGTTTAGTGCACTTGATGATGGTTTCTTGTTGGACCTGGACCCAATGTCCACTTCGTTAACAGGAGGCGCAACAGCCTCCTCCCTCATAACAAACTGGGGAGGTAAGCACTTGATGCATAGAAGATTTGACTGTTGGACATTGGACATTTGAAGTGAAATCTTGACATGATCATCCAGGGCTAGTTCAAATTGATAAAATAGATTTTTTGCTTTTTGCATTTTGAGATTAAATTGATTTGACAGATTTTTTTTGTTCTTTTTTGTGTTTTATCTCCTGTATAGATCTCCTAGCTGATCGTGAGTATCATTAAATATATGTCAATTGAATAATTGCAACATGATCATTCTTTTTATTTTTAGCACAAACTACTTGCACTCTATCTGCTAAAAAGATGCCAACCTATATCACTATATTTCAGGGTGGCAGTCGCACTCATCTCTCTTATCTTTCTCCTCTCTTCTTTGGGTTGTGACTGGGCTCTGGTGCTTGGATTTGGTGCTTTATAATGACCAGCCGCTGCAGAGCCTGTATCTGAGGCCAAAGTGGAGCCTCCTGCAGCAGTTGTCTCTGCTCCTGCTCCAGTCGCTATAGCACCCCCTCCTGCTCCAGTCGCTATAGCGCCTCCTCCTGCTCCAGTCGCTATAGTGCCCCCTGCTGCTGCCCCTGCTGCGGCTGTTCCGGTGCCCACCTCACTGCCCGTCTCTGCTCCCACCACCACTGCCACAGACATCGACCTTTTTGGAGGTCAGTGTGGTTGGGTACACAGGCTAAATAGCATGGCCTTTTGTTTGCTTTTTAATATCTAGTGCTATAATTAGGATTTGGATTTTGAGATAGCATACTGTTACATCTCAACAATTTGAAAAAGGTAAAATTCACATCATTTTTGTTGGACAGATTGTATTCTGCCTTTCTCCTTCTTTTAAAATGCTAACACAATGTCAGGCTGATCCCATCCCAAATCCTATTAACAACATAGCGTCTATTGGTGGTTGCACAATTACCATGTTTTGCACCCCTATAGACTGTATTGTAATTAATATTTCATCCAGATCAAGAGATGTGTCTTATTTGCTATTTTATTTGCACCCCTGATAGTTTTCCCTCCATGGCTTACTAACAGATATGTCAAGAATATAATTTATCAAAATAGCAAGTATGTCAGAATTCTGACCTTGACATGTCCTTTTTGTCACAGAGTACCACTAACTTGTGACAACTGCCACTGTTTGCCCTCAATGAATGCACCTCTATGCAGCCTGTTAAATCACAAATTGCACAGTTTGATCTCTTAGATTTATGGGCTGCATATGTCTTGTATTCTCTGCTTTCTCCTGATGCTGACCTGTCATTTTTGTTTCCTCTCCGCTCCATCTGTTGGCACATCTTTTGTTTGATCCATGTGTCTGTCGTGGTCCCGGGTGTTGTGTTTGCCGTTGTTGCTCTTTCCATCTGCAATAGATGCCTTTGCACCTTCTCCAGGAGACGGTCCGGCTGCCGTGGCTGCGGGCCCTGCTGCTGATGCGTTTGCTGGATCTGGTGGGTGGATTGACGGCTTTTTCTGAAAGTGAATGTTGTGTGCCTGTTTGTGTTTGTGTACAAATGTAATGTTTAAATACAAGCTGCTTCTGCCTTCTCAGAGGACAGTAGTACTAACATGCCCAACAGGGCCTACTGATTCACTCTCAATCCTGCTCTAAGGTCCCAGTCATAGACCTGCTGTCCCATCCGCTCATTTCTCACTAAATACTACAGTAAAAAGCAAATCTCCTTTATTAGATTATCTGTTTTACACTGCCCAAAGCTATAGTGTGACATTAGACGAGATGTTATGCTCATCAACAGTTTTTAGCAAATATAGGAACTAATATTGGTTTGATTTGCTATTCTATTGGCGTACTACCAGTAACTACTGTACCATGAGATACAGTACATTGATTGATCCTGATTTATTATCAGGACACCAACTTCCGAGCATTTACCATGCCCCTGGATTTTCAATGCTATTAATCTTGTTTTGTGCTGTTTTTTTTTTTTTTTTTTTTTTTTTAATATCATGCTTTTTATTTTTGTCAAAATTATAATTAATATATGTGGTTTGAAAGGCAGCAATGCATTTTAATGAAAGCATGATTTGACATTTTGGTCTGTAGATCCCTAACACAGAATTACACTAACGACAAGAGACAGGACACTATAAACAAATAATTATGTTGGTTGTGGTTGTTGCATGTTTATGGAGTAATACAGTCTAAAAAGTTAGGTTTCTGTGTTGGTTTTCCTGTCTGTGCATAGCATTACCATAGTTTGTCTAGCGAATATGTTACATCATATATTAGACTCTGCTTTTTACCGTGTTTTAACAACCCCTAACCACCCCGTCCATATCCACGATCCCCTCCCCCTTCTTCTCCTCATACCACCATAACTCCACTTTACCTATGCTGTTGAAGACCCCTTCGCCACGACAGAAGGATCAGCTAACATGGCTCCGGAGCTGGACCTATTTGCCATGAGACCGGCCGAATCAGACAGCACCACCTCCGCCTCTGTCCCAGCTACTGTCACTCCTCCTCCATCCAGTGAGGCTCCGACCATCGCTGCTCCCATTGCTGCCCCTGCTGCCCCTGCCCCATCCACAACCTCCACTACTACCACTACTACTACTACAACAACTGACAAAACTACCACAGAGTCCACAGCCGCTCCCAGTATAGATCTTTTTGGTGGTAAAGTCCTTTTGCTTTCATTCTGCCTCTGCCTTGCCCTGCACTCTAATGATGATGATGAAAGTTTTGATGATATGTTGATTAACCTGCCTAGTCCCTTCATTTCAGATTTACTTTTGTTTTCCATACTAACTTTCCCTCAGTTACAGAGCACATGGCCATTTAAATAATCAAGCATTTTTATATTCTCTACATTTTACAACTGGCCACACTAGTTGTTCATATGTGCAAAACATATAGTGATGGTTTTCTGCATTTAAATACTATTTGATAATAACAATACAGAAATTAATAACGTTACTACAAAGCTACTTATGTTAGTTACACATACAAAATGTATACCTTCAATTTGCAAATCATTTTGTACCCAAAAATTTGTCCACTTTCCTAAAATGGACAAACCATGTCAATTTAAAACATATCTTTAATCACTGTTTCTATCAATATTGCAAAAATACAAACACATATTTGTTTCTATTGATTGAATACATTTGTTATATTAGTTTGATTTTGGCCAAAATACAGAAATTAAATGTGCTTTTGCAGTTTTACACAAATATCAGAAGTCGCTCAGCCTGTTTGGATTAGTGGCCTAATATTTTACAAATGAATTGAAAGGATTAAGAGATTTAGAGAAAAATGTCCTCTCTTCTCCGGTTTTACACCAATAGACTAGATATCCATTTATCTATGCTTGATTACAACTATTGCACTTAAAGTTAAAAGGGAATTTTCTGTTAGTTTTGATTGAACATACCTGCTATTTGCAATGTATCTCAGGCATTCGAAATTAATTGAAACCAGGACTACTGAATGGGTTCTTTTGTGCCTTTAATTCTTTAATCAGCCAGAATTCCCCTTTAACTTTTGCCCCCTGACTGCATTGCACTGATAGAATACACTAGTACTACTATGCAGTGTTCTCCCCTCATTTCTTCTTCTCAACTCATCTTTTTTGCACTGAACTCTGAATGTCCATCTGTATCCTTGTCCATAGATATGTTTGATTCAATGCCTGAGCAAAGCCCTACCACAGAATCCAAAGCTGCTACCACTCCTAGTGTAGACCTTTTTGGTGCAGGTACAAGTGTTTGCAAATCCATTTATTTTCTGTTTGGGACCTCTACCTTGTTCGGGTTTCCATCGTTGACTATTTCCATATGTCTTCTGTTTTTGAATCCTCGTCTTGGTTTGTCCCCATAGTGGTATGAGCACTCTGCATGTGACCCACTTGTCTGGTACTAAATGGTATATTGTGGCCATGCTTCTTACCCACACCCTCTGCCATTTCCGTTGAGCTAATACTTTTCTTTGCTATGCGGCTTTTTCTTCTTTCTCGTAAACTGCTTTTGGCTTGGTCACTTAGACCTCCCTGCTGTTTCACGCGGGCCTTCTCCTTTGCCCGAACCTGTACCGGCTGGAGACATCATTACTGGTAAGTCGTGCTATTTTACTGCATCACTGTCCCCTCTGTTTACTTTATGAAGAGTGCAGCCAGCCTTAATAAGTCTATGCATGGAGCTGGTGTGCAACATCAGTGATATATTTCTAAATGGTGCACCCCTCGAGTATGAGGACATACAGTTATGATGCAGTTCAAATAGTGCTTGCTTACTCATCTCTCTGCATGTGTGCTTGCATTTAAAAGCAAACTAGAACAGATATTGGTTTGGAACTGCCCGTCTAATCAGTAGTCCTGTTGGTTATTTTTTCATTTCATTTCCTGTTTATAGACACATTTTCGACACCAGCACCCTCTTCGGCCCCAGCTCCTGCCCCGCCTGCAGCCGCCCCAGCTGAAGCCCCTGCCCCAGAGGCAACTACTCCTCCCAAAGCAGAGCCTGCCCCCGTCATTGACCTACTTGGTATGCACTGCAACACT
Organism: Periophthalmus magnuspinnatus; assembly: GCF_009829125.3. Taxonomy (NCBI): domain Eukaryota; kingdom Metazoa; phylum Chordata; class Actinopteri; order Gobiiformes; family Gobiidae; genus Periophthalmus; species Periophthalmus magnuspinnatus. The sequence continues at coordinate 19,073,227 of NC_047141.1, read as the reverse complement.
ACACAAAATCATGAAAACACACAAGACAAGTATAAATGCACTTGATCCACAGGAAAGTCACTATTGTATCACCATATATTGTAAGGCAGCTACTAATCCTACTTCAGTTTCTTTTGAGAGTCCTCATTTATGGATTTATACATGTTGATGTGTAGCTAATTATAAATAATTTAGTAATTTTGTCATAATAATTTTCTGCAATAATATTCAGTGGGTCCTAAACTACTTCATGATTAATTAAATTCATGTTTGTACTAGGGAGCAAGTAATTCTTGATATTTCAAGACAACTTCAGAACTTACAACATCTTTTCTCCTTCATTACAGACACCTTTGGCAGCCCAGTAGATGAGTCCAAAACATCTGCTCCCGGTGGAACTGGTGAAGATCTATTAGGAGGTATGTACTCAGAGCATTACTATGTGCTTGAAATCTAAAATGTTTGGGCAAAAGCCGGAGACCCCAAGACATGTGCCAAATGTTTTGTGCTGATTCAGAAATTATTCAGTCAGTAATAATGAAGAAACATTTGTCAGATTAATATTGACGCAGAGTTGGCATGACTGTTCAGATTTCATTACTCAGCTATTCTTAAGTGGCTTTGCACAAATGATAGAGATGGATAAAATGTCCAAACCCAAATCATGATGTCATACCTTTATTTAGCTCTTGCCAACACAGTACTTTCAAGTAGCAACAACTTGCTTCATGCTTTCATTTAACTTGTCTTTGGGATGACACAATATTATCTATATCTATCTATCTATCTATCTATCTATATATCTATCTATCTATATATCTATCTATCTATCTATCTATCTATCTATCTATCTATCTATATATCTATATATCTATATATATATATATATATATATATATCTATATATATATATATATATATATATATATATATATATATATATATATATATATATATATATATATATATATATATATATATATATATATATATATATATATATATATAAAATGGGGGTTTTTTTCAGTCTTTTACTATATACCATAACTGTCCTTTCCCTCCACAGGTCTGATGTCCCCCACTCTGGCCCCTACAGTGGCCCCTCCCTTGGCCCCAGCTCCAGCTCTGGTCCCTGCTCCAGTTCAGAACGACCTCCTGGAGTCTGGCTTTGATGCTTTGGGTTCTCTCCCCTCTCCCACTCCTCCTGTCCCTGCAGCCATTTCAGCTGTGCCCCTTATTCCAGGCTCTACAGCCACAGAACCTGCAGCTTCAACAATAGCGCCATCTGGTGGATTTGATGCATCAAGTAAGTTACACTTATGTTCGTAATCAGCAGTCACTGTCTTATTGAATGAATTAAGCTGCTGCCTTTTTATTAGCATAGGTTCACTGCTTGATTTGTATATATTTTTTTAATGAAAATGAATTAGTTACAGCTGTTTGTCACTGGGAGCCCACTTCCGCATGAAAGATACACTCGGCTGCAATCACTGTCCTCCCTAAAAATCTCTTCTGCAATTTGCTGACTGATTAACTCTTTGCTCTTAACACTTAAGCTCTAATATATCTCTCTCTCTCTTGTACCTTCACCAACCGTGGCTTCTCCACCTTCTTGCTTGTCCACACTCTTTCTAACTTTCTCTCTTCTGCTACACACTCCTTTATCTCTATTTCTATCCCTGCTGGGTCATTGCTTGCTTCTTCTAATATGTACTTGGTGAGTTCAGTCCCTCAGTGTGTTGCGGCGACTGCCCCTCCATTCTTAAGTATGGTCTAATTTTGCATGTTCTGTCTCTTGCATGAGGCAAACTGTGATGTTGTTTACTTCTGTATGCCTACTTTTTGTTCTTCAGGCTTTGTGATTTTATTTTTGCAATCAAGGCTACAATGTAGTTTAGTGCAATAATCCCAGAACACTTGTTACTTGTATTTGGAAAATGTGTTGCTTACTTGGACGCTGATATCACTGTCTATTTTTAGGTAAAAGATGTAACTTTAATGTAGGGCTGGGTAAATACATTGCTTAATCTTCTGTTTAGGCAGTGCACAAAAAATGAAAATAAGTCAAATGTTATGTTAAAGCTCTTCTTATAAAGACCCAAAATTGATGGTGTACAATTCAGTCATGTTCAATCCTCGAAAACAACCAACTTGTGATCTTCTATTAAATAATCTTTTTTAGCTACTCATTGTGTTAAGAATTATTAAGTAATTTCCCTGCCCTATATTAACCTTCTAGTGTTATATCGTTTAGTGTAAGTAATATTCCCTATTGGACATTCACTGACAGCCCTTTGCATGAAGCACTCCTCTCTATTGTGCCCCTCTTTTCCAATCTGCTCACACATTTACATTACAGATTATAGATTTTGAGGTTTGTAATCCCTCCTGTTTGTCTCTGTCCCATCTCAAGTGTTTGATGGATTAGGCGACTTGTTGATGCCTGCCGTCACGCCACAGAGCACAGGAGGCAGCACCACTGGCAGTATAGGAGGCAGTGTGGGGACTCCTGCCTCTGCTCCCCCGGCCGCCACCCCTCCCCTCACCAAAACTATCTCAGAGGACCTGGACTCGTCATTGGCCAATCTGGTGGGAGGTAAGGCACAGGAGCTTTTTTTTTTTTTGCAGTAGCATAAAATTTACATGATTTTTATGTTTTATTCTCTTCTCTTTCAGATCTTGGAGTCAAGAAAAGGTAAGGACATAGAATGTTCAAATATTTTTTAGAACATGTCATGTCATCTTTACTGTGTTTTAGGTTTTCTGCTGTCTGTGGCATAATTGTTTTATTGAGTTATATTTCTTACAATGTATCATATTTCCCAGGGATCCTATGGGTGAGAAGAAGCTGACCGGAGGTGCTAATTGGACTCCCCAAGTGGCTCCGCCCATCTGGACTGCCCCAGGAGCCCCATTGGTAAGACTCTTGCTGTAGTTACTGTGATTATCATAATAAACCATGTCCATTTGTCACAAGTTCCCTTTCTGTCCATGTAGGCGCCTACAGCAGCTTCAGGAGCCCCAGGAACAGTGCCCTCTGGTGGAGCCATGGTGCCTCCAATGCAGCCAGGATTTGGAATGGTGAGCTGCATTTACATTGTAACTACTGCAAATATGTATAAAATATGACTAGTACCATATTATTATTCTTCCAGCCCTCTGCAGGAGCCCCCGGAGCTCCAATGATGCAGTCAATGATGGGACAGCCTTTGATGGGACAGTCCATGATGGGGCAGCCCATGATGAGACCTACCTTTGCTGGAGCGCCTGGAGCGGCTGCACCAGGAGCACCGGTAGGGCAATGGCACAGAAACTTTTAGTGACAACCTTACTGCAGTTAGGTCTAGTGTTTTACTTATTCTTCTGGAATCTTTTACTCCAGCTGTCCCCTGGACTTGCAAGTCAAAGTCCCAAGAAACCCAAGGACCCTCTGGCAGAACTCGATCTCAAGGACTTCTTATAACCTCCTGGTAGGAAATGTCTCTACAGTAGTTAGTTTTGCAATGACTAACCCCACTTTTATCTTGTTATCTTTGAGTTCACAATTATATATTCTAAAAAGTTAAAAGTACACAATACTGTTCACAACCATATGGAATAATAATTTTTGAAATTATATAAAACAGGTAAAATGGTAATGTACATTGTCTGTGTCTTCCAGCTGACATGTTTCTTGCCCAGGGCCCTCTCTTCACCATTTGCCTGGTGTCTGTGAACATCTCAGGACTCCAGTCACTGCTCCTCTGTCCCTCTGTCCGCCTTGGTAACTCTGCTCCACTGTCCTTTCTCCTGTGTGATGTCGTAGCACAAACTGTGAAAGTGAACCATAGCAGATATCTATGAAAATATATAAGTGAAAAAAAACATGTGTGTGCTCTTGTAGATGTTACTAATCTTTTGTCAAATCCACAAACTTTGGAGAAAAAAGTTTTAAAAAAAGGTTGAGAGAAAGTGAAGGCAAATCTGTATGTGTTTAAAGTTACTTCTAGAGCTGAGTTGAATGATGAATGTGCTTTGGTGTCCCATGCTCCACCCATAACTGTTTCTGCTCCTGTCTCTTTGAAAAAGGGGCGGGTTTTTTCATTGTCTCCCCACTCTGATTGGATGAGAGTGGTTAGATTTTTGGTCATGTGATGTTTACAGAGAGGTCCTCATTCATGTACATAGATTTCCTGATTCGAGGATTATTATGTCTTTACTCTGTATGTCTGTTGAAGAGAATTAAATAATTGTGAATCTGAAGACAATGTAAGAAGTTGTGTGAGTAATCTATTTCCGTCTGCTAAATTATTGATATAGTGAATAAATGACATCTATGGGCTTCTTTATTATTAAAGACCAGCAATTTCTGTTGTATTTATTTAAACTTGTGGCTTATTTTTGTAAGTTTTGTCTTTTATGTCTTATTTTGTTTTGTTCTTTGTACAATGGTCCTCAGTCAGCTGCTGATTTGTGGTTTTGCAATTTGGAAACATATCTCCAATAATAAAATGTCTACTGACATTTTACGATGAAATAAATCAACATTGATCATGTTTGCTTGGAACCTCAATACAATACAACACAAATTTCATAGAATATACAAGGCAGTTTCTTGTTTACGCCAAACTCAACTGGACTATAATAAGGTATTTTTTCTCTAATAAAAAATGCCTTTTAGTCCAGAATTATGAGAATGCAAATAAATTTGAAAGATGTTGTATGGACAATGCAAAGAATGAACAATGAATTGGTGCCTGAAATAATAATAATACAGTTAGTAATGTTATATACTTTTGTTCTGTTGAATCTCAGTGGCCCATGTTGTTAAGGTGGACTGGTCTTGACCAGTGACATCACAGTCTTTGTGTTACCAAAAGTGTGTTCAGTGCTTGGTTGTGAGAATCTGATGTTACTTGGAGAAAGTTGTGGGAAATTATACACATTTTACAAAAGCTAAAATTGTATTTTTCTTCAGTTGTAAAGTTATTTTCATTACAATGGCCCAAACCCCAGTGCATGTAAGCCCTATGAGATGCAATAAATTTAATGACAAACCAAAAGGTTTTGGATGCCAGTGTTTTTCATTACAAAACATCATCCTACTGATCTGGCTCGCAGATTCAATTCATCTTGCTGAGCAAGGTCATCATCCTGCTGCATACCAGAAAATATAAAAAGCAAAAAACACTGACAGTGTCAGTTTAACTTGATCAACTCTGAAAGACCATAACATGTTGGCATTTTAACTCTACCAGCTATCGTTGTTAGAAAGGCTTTTAAAATGAAATACCTTTTTGACTTCTTTTCTCAACCTGAAACTGTCTGGCACCGAAAAGCACCATAAGGACATATGTGTATACAGTAGTAGTACTCCTGGCCTGCAAGTACTACATTCATAACATCCAACCAGGAATACATGATACATTTTGTTCCTCATGTAAATATTGTATGGAATTCGACAGTGTCTTACTGATAAAATAGTTATGAACGCTCATTTTAAGCCAACACTACCTTATCTGACCTAATTTCAAACTTCTGTCCACACTTCCACAACGCCGATGGATCCTGTATCTACAATGTAATATGTATATGAACACATCAACTAAAAACACCACAACAGTAATTATCTTGTTTTAATGGTTGTCAATCAGCATCATTCAATTCATATTTGGTATATAAAACAACAACAAACATTTTTGGATTATATACACTGTATAAAATAATTCTGAAACAAGATTGATCAATTTTATTTAACAAATCTAAACAACTCAAGTAAAATGGTGAATGGTTCAGTCCCATCTTCATACATCTCATGAAGCCACATAAAAATTAGGCTGTCAAAAATATAGTATGTCCTTTTTTCCCTCTAACTCACAACTTTAAAACATTTATCATTTCATAAATTAGCACCACAACTTCGGGAAGAGCACCTGTGGAATTATGTGCATAACAATGAAATCTAATTTCACTGTGTTGCAAGAATGTAGCAAAACCATTTTCACTATAAAGCATCTCGCATACAAGATCATTAAGCATCCCTTTCTCATAAGAATAGTCATATCTCAAATAGTAGTAGCAATAAACTTCATAAAAACAACTGAAAAGCCAAGGGTTGAAAATCCACTTGCACTGCACATTTGAACTTGTAGACCTGATTCAAAAATGTCTGATTATAGTTATTATTAGCCGCCTATAATACCTGATACACAAATAAACAAAATTTCTCAAGAAAGTTGCCCCGGAAAAGATAAGGTGGCTAAATATCTTGTAGAATCACAACCAAGCGTTCATTTCAAATTAATCTATAACCTTACTCTATTTTATATTCAGTTTTTTGGAAAATAAATTAGAAAAATAAACAGCCACAATTTCCTACACAAGTCTATATGGCTGTGTGTAGCGTTGGACCCACTGATTAAGCAAGAGGTAACAAAAAACAAAAAGGCCAGGCAGTCATTGGGCCCCTGGTTGTCATGTAGGTGAGTGTATTCTGAGCTGGGACAGTGGACTGTAGAGGTTGTCCTGCTCTGGTTAGGCCACCCTGCACTCACTGGAGTCCCCATGCACCCACTCACAGATCTGGGCATATTTGAGCGGGGTAATCCTGACTGCCACGTTGTAGTCCTGCTGTGCGCCATTGCCATTAACATCCACCCACTGATGCCCCGAGAACACCCCAATGATTTTCCTTGTCCACTTCTTCTTGCCAGGTTCCTTCAGTCGGATGTAGACCCCAGAGCCACTGGAGCCCGGCTTGGCATCACAGTACTGATACAGAAGGTCACTGGACTCCTGGGTGACAGAGCAGAAACGGTACACCAGGTTGCCAGGTCGGTCATCATCAAAACCAGAAAAGTGGATCCTTCCTGCTGGGAGTTTCTTGACTGATGGGATTACACCTAGATCCATGTGTTTGATTTTGGAGGCTTTCTTCAGCTCCAGGAGTGCATAGTCAAAATCTGCAGCCAGTCCTTTAGAAACACCCTTGAACCAGCCTTTAGGTACTTGGGTCTTCTTAACCCTGGTCCACTTAAAACTCGGTTTCTCTGATTCGATACTGCGTCTGCTGCGGCTCTTTCTGCCTTTGCCCTTGCCTTTCCGCTCTGTTTTACCCGTACTATCCGCTTGAGCCTCCTCTTCTGGTTTATCTCCCTTTCTCTTTTTACCTTTCCCTCGACCTCCTCCCCCGCCTCGCCCCTTGCCCCCTTTTCCACGTTTGGACTTCTCTTTCAGGATTCCAACGCGCAACTTCTGCACCCCATCCAGGTAATCCTTTCCGTCATGGATGCAGTGCGCAGCGGTCAGCACGTGTTTAGGCGACACCAGGACCCCAGAACATCCAGTGGAAATTTTAACAGAGGTGGAGAAAGGGTATTTAGTGGAATACTGCTTGTCTGAAATAGTGAAGCGGGTGTCTGTGCCGTATACCTCCCTCTTGCGGCGGGAGTGGGAAGTGGCATTACTGGACCAGGGGGTCACCTCATTGAGCCCCTGTACAGACACTGAAGTATAGGTGCGTGTTCCATTTTCGTAGACGGTCTCATAGGATAAAAACTGCTCCACATCATCCAGAGAGGGCACAGGGAGGCGGCGCTGGCACTCGATCCCACACGTGCCGCTGAGCTCCGGCTGAGGTTGTGCTGAGAAGTTGGGGCTGGAGAGGAGCGTGGTCCGCCTGTTCCTCACCAGGGGGACATTCCACTGTGGCCACGTGTAGTCATCGTCCACTGCAGCTACAGCCGACAGCACAGCCAGAGAGAAGAGGGGCAACACGCACAATGGTATGGGGCCCATGGTCGACTCGGGCCTGGGTCTGGAGGGAAAAGACATAGACTATAAATGGAGGTGATCATGTTACTAGTAGGCTAATATAATTACACAGACCTTATGTTTTTGTGAAATAAATTAATCTAAACCATTTCAGTGGTTTGGGTTATTTTCAGTGGAATATAAGATAATATTTTTGTCTGAAACATAGGTGATCTTTTTTACTTAGATTTCAGTAGATTCCACTAGAGGGCACTATAGGCTCTTGTGTGAATTTGGCCATTCCAACCTTGACTGACATTAAAGGCACTGCCCTCAGTCTGTTTCATGCCTCACATTGACTCGTGTGTATAAGGACTGGCACACTGTTTTAATTTACTTTATGCATTGAGGATTTGTCTGAAGTCCTTATATTGTACATGTGGTCAAAAAGCTTCAATTGTGCCTGCAGATGTGGGCAGTGTGAGGCTCTGCATGGGCTGAGACAGTGGCTTGGAGGTTGGCCACAATGGTTAACCTTCCCTTGGTGTAATGACCGTATCTGGTTTCCCCCTCTCCTCTCTGCTGCCTGTCCAAGTTTACAGATGACAAAAACTTACAGTAGACAGTGTGCCGACTGCAAAATGCCCAAATGGCTTTATTGGCCCAAGGTTGCCAGTGTTCTTGATAACAATACAGAAAATTAAATTTTACACCCTTTTAATATGGAATCAGTAGACCATCACTTACTAGTCACTGTGGCTATGTGGTTATGAGATCACACAGGCTGTTAAAACACTGGCATAACCACTTGGGGCATGGCATGAGTGCAATTGTGCGAATCTAATGTAAAAGACTAGTTATTTTATTGGTTGAGATCAAATCATCTGCGACAGATGTATTCTTTGGTGACAGGGTCACATTATAGGAAAAGATTAAGAGAGCATGACAATTAGATGTGAACATGCTTGGTTAGCCTCTCAGGGGACGTTGTCAAATGGAAAATATTATGTACACACTCACCTGTGGAAATGTAAATTATAGGCATGCCATAGACAATTATAAAGTCATTTTCTGACCCGGCTAGAGTTTGAATATATTTACTCATGTAACTTTGCTGCAACCAAAGAAAATAAGTGGTTGAATTTTAACCAAAATATCAGAGATACTAATAAAAGACAAACTCTGAGTTGTAAAACAGACTTAACAAATTTAATTACACAAATGTCTTCTAGTTTGGCGTACAATCACGGAGTACACAATGGAAACCATAGGCCTATTGGCTCTTGTCACAGAAGCCCCTCATTTGAAGTAAACCATTTTCCATTGCAGTAACAGTTGAGTGCAGCTCTCCACAACCCTCTGAGAGTGCAATCGCTAAGAAAAAGAAACCAGTAGATGGCGACGTGGATAAGCGCGCCAGTGAACTTTTACGCACGGGTTAGGGTCACACTTGAGTTCAAGAACACGTCTATAAAAAGAGGAATTTTATCATCTTGACCCATTTACACACTTGACTTATCCACAGAGCTTATACACTGGGCTTGATGAGTTTCAGATAATAGTCGACCAAAACAGGGCAAATAGAAGCAAATAGAAATCAGATCTAGAAATCATGAGAACATTTAAACACAATGGGATAAACTTAAACACATGGACTTCAAACAGTATGAACAGAGTTACTCATTAATATCGCATAGTTTACACAGACTATTTGCTGATTTTATAGAAAGAATACAAAACGCCAACATAAAATACACCTGCAGTTGCCAGTTGCTCAGATAGGTAGTTCTGAAAGTCGAAGAACAATGTGATTTTTGTATAATAAAAGGGAATAATCAATCAATAGGCCTATCGGGAAAAGGTGTTCATAAGATTTTTTTTTGCAATAAGAAACACAACCTAATTTTAAAAAAAAAGGCTACTAATTTAAGACCAACTCTATCTTGCCCAAATGAGGAAACTGCTGGTGCTCAGCCCGTGCACATTGGATGACGGTTACCTGCTCGCATCCGATTGACGGGGAAGTCAAATCCGCAGACTAGTTTATTGTCCTTGGTAAAATACAATTACAATCCAAGCAAAAGGCGATCAAAGGTATTGCATCCTAAACGTTCCTGTGTGAGCAGGACGCACGCTCACTTCTCCTCATCGCTTCTCCCGCAGCTCGAGCCGGACGCAGCCTCAGCCTGCACTTGATGCTGAGGAGGGACGGAAGGAGGAGGCAAGGGGAAAAATCTGAAAAGAATTTTTTTCACATGTGACAAAAGCGCTTCACAGTTGGGTGGGGCCAGTACTAAGCAGGGGCTGAATTGGGTGAAGGCAGTGGTCCAGACCATGGACGGGAGGTGTGAGCGGCCAGACCCTCTTTCACACTGAAAAAGAGCCTATGAGGCTCTGAGCGGGTTTCTGGAGCATTAGTTCCGCCACTACTTTTTTTTCTTTTATTTCCCTCTTTCCTTTTTATTAACCAAAGAGTTCCCTGAGTGTCCCATTCGGAGGCATGCGGGCACAACATCTACACTAGCTTCTTCTGTCACCCTTCAACGCACCAAGGCAATGTTTTGTTTTGCTTTGTTTTTCTTCCTCTGCAACCTTGTTTGTACAAAAACAATTAGTCTACTGCAAAAAAAATGAATATTGAAAGCATACCTTTAGTCATTCATGAGCAGTGATAAAATTAATATGAATCATGGAGTACAAATGAGGGTTCAATCTTTTGCTAAAAAAAAAGCACATAGAGCACATTACAGAGGAAAACCCCTAATAATAAGAATGCTGTAGTTGCTTATTTAGGGCAGAAAGTTAGAATGATATTCTTGAGTTACAGTTCTATTTTTTTATGCTGAGACACATTGTTTGACAGATGTTTATTTCTAAATCCCATTGAAATGTTGCTCGGCCCCCACAAAAGGGAAGATACCACTTGGAGACAGGTGTTGACTGACTGACCTCTCAATGAGCCAAAAACAAAAGTGGAAAATATGTGTAATGGGGGAGAGCAGAGAAACTGAGGATATATCTGGATGAAAGGAAGCAGGTCTCATTTGGATTTGAGAGCAGTGCATGTGTGATTACTTAGAGTGTAACGGCCTTAGCATTGCTTGCAAATTAGTTTTAAATTCCACCTGCCCCAGGATGAGGAGAGCAGATTTTAAGATTTACTAGTACTAGACCTGAGTGGCCAACAACTGTTGGCCGAGTCCTCTTATACTAATATATGCAGCACTTTGATTTACAAATTACGTGTCCGCAGCTCCATTTTGAGACTTGTGATGTTGTTGACTAATGAGCTGGTCCATAGAAACTTAAATTTGAATCCAGGGCCAATTGGAATAGAAAAATAAATAACAGTAAGGGGATGGAGAACATTATGGTTAAAATGGCTTCAAATAACATTGCTTTATTTTTGTATTCTTTGTGGGCAAATGGGAAGAATCTTTTGACAACATCCCCAAACTCCGACCTTGGCTCACACGTCCATCACCAACACAGTGCCAGCCTCTGTTTCCAGTTATGTCCAAGGTCAAGGGTCATAGGAGAGCAGTGAGACAACATTGATAAGATGGGCTAGTGCTTTTAGCCCTATGTGGTCCTCAAATAGGAAAGCACTGAGTGAGGTTTGTGGTCTGGGGCTATAGAGGCCCTTTTGTACTGCGGGTCACACCCTCACAGGAAGTGCTCCTTTTGCACTCTGCTGCGTTAGACCTGTGCCTATTCGTGGGAGATCAGTGTGAGGAATTTCATTACTTGTGTTTTGAAGGTGAACGTGGTCATCCTCACAGCAGCAAACTGGAGGCTGAACAGTTAAATGTGAAGGCCCAGCTGACATTTTTTATCCCTTTAAAGATACTGCACCAGATTTTCTTCTTTGTATTTTAATTCTAAACTGGCCAATCTTACCCTTGAATACTTCTACACTCTACACTCAGCCCATTTGCCCAAAGTCAGCTTGTATGTGTCTTCAACCTCTTTGCCCTTTTGGATGAATTTAGCTGTACACATTAAGGTAAATCCTTATGCAAACCACACCAATAAACCAGCTGACTTTTATTTTGACAACTCAAGCTCTCTCACACAGAGTACCATTGATTTGATGGTGCCCTCAACATTTTTATGCTTGGTTCACGCATACAGCAATCAAAGGTTATGGGATAGCTAGCTAAATGCCCTGCTAAGATTGAAGTCTATATTCAAATGTATTTAAAAATATTTGGGTTAATGGTCGGTAAGCATGCTGGTCTCAAGAGAAGAGGTCTGTATGAAGGATGAAAGGCTGAGTGGACTCACACGTGCTTCTTTGAATTTTCTAAGTGAACAGACATCCACAGTCCAGCTGCAGACACAGGGCTGACCTGGGTCAAAGCTATGTCACTGTTTGAACATACATCATCAAAACAGGAATCTCAATTTCATGTTGGTGAATGACAAGAATCAAATGCAACAAGTTCAATAAACCAAACACTTCATTCTGTCTCCAGGAGCAATATGCAGAAATAAAATAATAACAATATGCTAAAATTGAGAGCATAACAGACAATACTTCAATTGGCCAATCTGTAGACTTCTTTTAACAAAAAAAAAAGATAGCTAATTAATTGCACATTACACAATTTTATATTTTAAAAGAAGAAGTTGCTGAGTTTGCAACACACTCAGTGAACTGTTTTTGCACAGTCCAGTGTGCTGCGGTGACTGGTTTGGCTGCAGTTACCCATAATCCTCTGCTGCAACAACCAAAATATACCAAGGCTGCACCATTCCAAGCACGGTACAGCATGGTAGCTGTCTCCTAGATTACAGTGTGTTTTCAGTGGACAGAGACAAATAGCCTCTTGTTACATGGTTCACAATCATGTTTAAACTTATGAGGTTCCCTTCTTTGATTGATGATCTTGTAATTTCTGCTTTGCTATGGTAAATGGTTACTTCAATAACCCAAAAGCTTAAAATTGTGACCTAAAACTAGCTATGTCTTTGCTTGATCACTGACCTCTCCATCTCTATCACACGCAATGACATTCTTCCACCTCTATTGTGCATGTTATATTGCTCAACAGGATTTTTGTGTCATGCAGTGAGCGTAAGTCTTCTAACTTCATATATCTCAACTGAGTCAAAACATTTACCCAGACCAAGAAATCCTGCCTAGAAAAAAGAAAGCAAAATAAACATTCCCCAAAGACCAAAACTATCACCTCTCATAGTAACCATGTAAAGTCACGAGAGACTATGTTTTAAAGAAGTTTTATAATAGGTTCTAGGCTTGTGCTCACTAAATGTACCTATCAAACTCCATGGTTAGATCTGCGGTTGCATCAGGATTGAACTATTTAGACAAGCTGAAACAAATACAGCAGATTGCGTGTTTCCCTAAGGAGTTGGACAGTGTTTTTATTTCACAATACACTAACAAAATTGATGTGAGAAAGGAAGAAGGACCGTGCGACAAATATATCTGCCAGAAGTAATGGATTAGATGAAAAGCCGTAACAACAACTCTGGGCTTTTTATTTGTAAACTTCCACTGAAGATAAACAGTGAGTGGCGCTGAGAGATTAAAACACGGTTCAGGGCTCAGAGATGTTGATGCTCTAAGGATCTTTTTGCCCAGTGTTAGTCAGATCAAAAACTGTTTCTCAAGAGCAGAGGTGCAGGGTTAGAGGAGGTGTATCTCCAACGTTCTCATGAGGTTCAGGCATATGGATTCCTCCCTGATTTAAAAGATTTTGCATGACAACAGTCTCCCGTAATTCATAACATAATATTTTAACTTTTGCCTGAAACCTATAAATATGAAAAAGCACATTACAAAGTTTGTGAGGAATTCAGCCTTCACTGGGCCCTGTGTAAACAAGTACCCTCATGGTCTAGTGCCATCTTACTGTTTATTCCTCTCACTCTGAATTCATTTTCTTTCCATTTTAAAGTTCCATTCCCTCCTACCTGCTGTCTATAGCCCATATGGTACATTACAACAAAAGCTTAACGTTGCCTTCCTCAGGATATGTTCCAGGTTGGCTAAACCCTATCTGGCATATTAAGATCAAGTCCGTTTTCTGGGTAGTACACACACGTCAACGCAATCTCCTTTAATAATGCAAGACAGAAAAGCTGCTGCCTAGAGCTCTCTGTTTTTCCACCTCCCTAAATATTTCTAGGCTCAAACAGTGGCTTATTATGAGACTGATCAGTGAAAGGGCCCATTGATTTGGGGGTACTGGGGGAAGGTCAACTATAGAGTCACAGAGAGACTAAGAGTATACATACCCAATGGCAATGGACTAGCTTTGAAAGTGATGTGGACTTTTGAGGAACCCCCTTTTAAAACATCCACCCATTTCCGTCCCTGATATGTAGGCAGTACATGTATCACTAAATGCTATGGCGCTCCACCTGACCAGTTTTCAAAATACTACAAATACATACAAAATATCAGCTCTATATTTAATCTTAAGGCATGATTTTGCCTTGTATGTGTTCCAGTAAGGTTGGGCGATATGTCAAAAATGTATATCACGATTTTTTTGAGTTTAGATCATTCACAGACAGTAAGATTTGTGGCCTGCTGACCATGCTCTTTTGTATGCTATGTTCTGTCTTTGCATGCTGCGTTCTTTTCATGATCGAACAACAATTATAATGCCATAAAATGTCACATAGGAAATGTGGTTTAGGCTCATATTTTCTGTTGCTATTCATTTGCTTTGGACCAGCATGCTGCCAGCTACAGTGGGATTTGTGGAATGGTTAACTATGGGAACGATTGCACGGTATAAGTTTGTGAACTCACAGAGGAAACACACAACACAGAGGACATTGTGAGGTGGTTTATTGGTCTAGGGCGGTGATTATTAAACGGGCTGAAAGGTCACAATTCCCTGAGGTTGAAGCAGGTGAGCACACCACAGTACACAGAAAGAGCTGATTCACTGCAAGACCTGACCTCTGCATCTTCACCTGTTCAATCTAAATTAGAGCTCTTGTTGCAACTTGCATTTATATGTAAACGTTTAAAAAATATATGATCAAAAGGCATCAATAAAATTAAAAGGTAACAGATAAACCTGTTGTAGAATAAACTGTTATAGCCCGAGAGAGAAGAGACATGATGTTGAAGTTCTAACGTAGAAGTTTATTTACCATCTGGAGACATGACCCCTCCAGACATTGTGATAGTGTTGTCCATGTCAGTCTAGTCCAGTCCAGTCTGGCTATGCTTCCATTGTAGGGAGTATTATACCTCTGATGACAGCTAACCTGGCAGTGAGAGCCCTCAGTACAGCACAGAAAAGGAATTTCTTTAACAAAACCCACATATAATAATAAAGTGGATTCCAAACTGAAATAGTAGTTTCAATAGTTTCAATAGTTTCAATAGTACGGTTGGAGTCATACCAAAAAGGCAATCGTGAGTCAACTATAAACTTTAAACACCATATCATATACCGGTATAAGTATATACATTCAAGTGTAATGCCACCCTCCTCTTTGTATACCCTTTTGTAATGGCAGGTGCCTGTTGCATCCAGACTATAGTTTCTCCATAAACCTCAGCTATAATCACATTTAACAACTACATTTGTGACTCTTTACCATCCGCTCGGGTGCAGGAAGTGTGTCCAGGTGTTTCTGTCAGTGTGAGGAAATGGAGTTCTTCTGAAAACCATAGGTTGGTGGGCGACTTGATTATTGTGTAAGTCTGTTTGTCTGCTGCCTCCTCCTCTTCCTGACCAAAACCCTGAAGGCAAAAACAAGAGCCCAAACACAGACATGAGAAGGACCACTGTTGTGGAGACGGCTGAGGTGTGTAGGAGAGAGCTGTTAATAATAATGCAATAAAGTCTATTCAAGATTTTTTTTTTTTGGGTGTGACAATAAGCTCCTGTTGAAGCACTGTTGGTTCATCTTGACAACCTGTTAGAAGATCATATAATAATGACTGTTGGACCAGAACACACACAGATTTACAACACTTTATGACACCAAACATTAGGTCATTAATAAAAAGTGGGGAAGGACTCACTAGCTACTCGTTGTACACACTTCCTTTTTTTGTGCAGCACAGCCTTGTAGTTTCTAAAAGGCCGCAAATGGCTGTATGGAACAGTAAAATACCATACAATGTTTTCACCATCCATTTGAATTAGCCATAAAAATATTACTTATAATATTAATTCATTCATTGTAGGGAAATTTAATGAGAAACCACTATAACTCAAGGGAAAACAATCACTATGCCAAGATACATTTTGAAATATGATGAAATATAATCTTAAGATTCTATTCTATTTTTCTATTGCATAACTTTGTGATGAAATTACAAAGTAGACAACACAAACATTATTGCTGAGTGTAAAACCTCAACAGCAGCTGTTGTTCTGCCTCCCGTGTAAATATGCATGGGTGGAGTAATGGTGCTTCCTACACGTTCCCTGGACAACCCACCCACTGCCAACTGGCACCGTGCCCCTGCCTCACATGCACCCTCCGGCTCCACATTCACAAACACATGGAACTGTTTGTCAGCTGCAAATGGATGCCTAGTAAACATGACTGAGACTACCTGCTATGATACAGGGAGTTTTGGCCAAGAACAGATTGATATTAAACTGCAGACAAAACAATACAGTTTGTGCCTCTCTCCTTTCCCACATTGCACTTGTTGAATTTAAGCCAGTGATAACATAGCTATTTTATTCGTCACTTAGTATGTTTTTTTCCAGATCAAATTTAAAGTAGTCCCAGCTGTAGTTGTTTTAAAGCTAGTATTGAGTAAGAAGCATAAAGCCTAGTTTATCTTATCATATGACTGACTGATATCTCACTAACCAGTCTCAAACCAGGATAACAGTGTCAAGAAGAGTACTGAGTCTCCAATCATTTCCAATTATCCAAATCCTCTCACAATCTTAAAATGTCCATTAAAAAACAGAACCTTTTTCCTGTATAATTTGAAGTATCCTCCATTATTGAGTTTTACCTATACTGTCCATAAATGTTCTGTAAATGCAATACTTGTTACTGTAGTTATACAGGCTCAGTTCCATACATTTTAGATTTTACATATTTTCTAACTGAAAGGGAAAAATAAGTGCTGAGGTTGGAAAACATCAACAGAAAAAGTAATTCTGTTTGGACAAAGGAGCCTGACAATTCTGTGGTGAGAAAAATTTATCTCAAATGTATATCTTCAATGGGAATTAACTGAGCTGTTGATTATTTTATCACTGTTGACGTTTCCTCCATTGGAGATTTTCAATGCTCCGTATATAACAGTGTGGGATTCATACTATTTTTTAATAATAACTCTGCAATACATTTCTTTCAAGAAGCTTCTCTAAATGTATCTGGGCAAAGGAGCAACAAAGACTGAGAACATAAAGTCAACATGTGTTCAAGCCTAAAGCTCAGTTTCAGCAAGTCTCTGAAACAGTGAAGGACTCGTAAAATCAATGGACAATGAACTATTTTCACACTGGCAACCTCCATTAACTGGAAGGAACCTGTTTGTTTTTATGTGATTTGCATTAGATACTTTCATTTCAGTAAAAGTGGAACCTACATCATAAATTCACAGCATCTAATTTTTATGGACAAAAATTATGGAGAATAACTGGTTGTAGAGATGGACCGATGTGTTTTTTTCATGGACAATGCTGTTACTGATTGTTTAGAAATTAGAGGAACCGATGGCTAGTTTGCCGCTATTTTGGGCCAACCGATATATTGGTTGGTAGGTCTGGTAATTTTCTGCTAGTACCTTTTACTGTTTTTTACACATGCAGTTTGGGAGGCAGGTAATTTGTAATGGCCATCTCAATGAAGAAGACTTTTAAACACTAGGTTTCAATAAGCCTAAGCCATGTTACACAGACATTATGTATTGTGCCAACTTCCAGTCTGAAAAAAAAAAAGAAAAATCCATAATTGCAACTTGTGTAACACAGCAAATTCATATTTGAGTTATGGTTATTAAAACTGTACGTGAGAGATACTTCCACTTTATCTCTGTTATCTTTATACTGCTGACTTGTAATGGCCTATCTAATCATAATCAGTTCAATGTATTTATTTAGTACAGAGCAGTACAAACTATATGCCTTGAACCTGGGTGTGATTCAGTTTGTTCCCTACTGTCAGAATGTCAGTTATTTTGCTGCTGTATAATGTTACATAACTCATGCATGGTGAGAAGGTGATGGATGAAGGAGCCTGAACTCCTGACATTGCACAAAAATGCATAGGCCAGATGAGGCTCCTTTTGCACATGACATTGTGAAACCTTAATCTTATATCTAAGAAGTAGTCTATGTACACCACATTTTCAGTTCCTTTAAAAGTTTAGCTTCACACGTTTTCTTCCGCAATTCAAAGTTAACTACATATATAGCCTAGATACTCTTGATTGATCAGCACAAAATTTTACTAAAGTCATGTTGTGGGGTTATTAATACTAGTGCTACTTCACTTTTACAATCTTGGCTACTAATTGCTTCAGCCAAATCACTCCTTTCTGGTAATAACTTACATTATAAAAAGCTTGAAAACGCAAAGTTAAGACCTAACAAACATGACCAAATAGGTGTGTATTTGCTGTGCACTTCACCTCCACTCATTCATTCATAAGCTCCGTAATGCACCTGTTGCCCGGTGACACAACCTCCTCCTGAACTCCCTACACAATGCGCGGTTTTACGACAATAAAACCTCTCATTGATAAAACGCCTCAAGATAGCGCTCTGTATCACATTACACCGGTGTACTGACATTAAGAGGCTGGATCTCTTTAGTCCGGACGTGCGCATCCACAAAAAGTGTCGGGGTCGCTCTATCTCGGGCTCGGCTCTATTTACAGAGACAACAACATGGCACACAGCGGTGCACTGGTGAGACGGGAGTCGGTGGAAACAGAGATGCATAAGAGCCAGGAAAAGAGCACAACTTTCGTGTACACAAAGAAAAGAGGCTACGATGTCACCCGGAACCCTCATTTGAACAAGGTACGTCTGATTCTCCTAATTACGCAAGTTTTAAAAAGTTGTATTTGTTTGATAAACTAGCTTACATGGTGTGGTCATGCTAACTGCGGCGGCTTTTACAAAAACTGGGAAACTGTACAATTGTGTTGAGTGTAGTGAAATAAATACGTACATGTTGTTTCATCAGCTAATAGTAGCATAGTTTAATGCTAAATTACTTTATAAACGGTAATATTGGCAATTAATAATGAGTAAGAAAACATTGGAATACAGTGTTTGTGGTATGTCCAAACTCAGAAACGTGAACTTGAACGCGGCACTAGTCAGACGGGTTTGGGTATCAGCTGTGGACTCGGTTATATTTAGATTTAAAGCCAGTAAACTTAGCTTCAGTTGTATGATGTAACATTTTGCTATACAAAAAAGGTAGTAGTTTGAGGCAATGACTAAGCATTTAACAAGTCACCTAATGTCTTGTTTACTGAGCCTTTCACGTGTGATTTGAGTTTGGCATTTAAAGGCTACTGTAAATGTTCAGTTCTACAGAATATTGTATGGTTTGCCAGCACTGTGATTGACCAATAGTTGCTTAGTCGTGGATTACACAGAGATGGCCTATGCAACTTCCTGGTCTTGAGATAAGTGCACAGTGAGGACTGCAAAGTCATGTCCCTGGTTCTCAAACTGTGGGTCTGTCACCTCTGATGGAGAATTTTATTTGTCAAGATCTGCTTAATTTAAACTTTATTTAATGTATATAGTACCACAGCTTAATAGTGGTTGTATAAACTTTAAAGTCATTCATTTTTTTGGTGGTTCATGGTTCAGTCCTAGGATGACATGTGGTTAGTAGCTGAGCGTGGCAGTGAAACAAGCTCCAATTCCAAGTGCTGACTGCAGCGTTGTACTTCCCACAGTATAGTACATTTTAACAAAAGATTCTGTGACAGTATTTGAGTGTTTCCAGTTTTTTCCCATGGTTTGAGTGTGTGGTCAGACTCTGGGCCCCCTGAGGTCAACAGGTCAGTCCACACAGATCTCTGTCCGTGGTGCTGACTGACTGTCAAAACACCTGACCCTTTCCAGCTGATGCATAACTATGTCAAGTATACCATATAAACAGAGGGACATGGTCTAGAAGTGCTTTGTCAAAGTTTGTCTAAATTTAGACCCGAAATATTTGAGCTATTTTTTTCTGTTCTGTGGTGGCCATGAAGAAATTGGAAGAATACAGGGAGTTCTCCTTAGCCAATGAAATGACTGGATTTCTTACTCTTAATTAATAGTCTTTATGAATCATTTGTATAATCAAAATTTACATTTTTTTATCCCTTCTTGACCTCAGTGGCAGTATGATCAATTACATCATCAATATTATTGTAATACTGTTGTATGTAGTGTTTACATTTTTCAATATAAATATTAAGTACTACTGCATTTGCAATATTTTTGAATATTTTATTTTGTTATTATGCTATTTTATAAGGAAAATAAGGGTTTTGTTGTCCCTAAGTCGCCTACATGTTGGAATCTTGAGTCTTTTCTGTAGTAGTTTTAGTATAAGCATGTTGAAATAATAAATTGATAAATAATCACATGCGATGTGGCTGGTGGTGTGACTGGTGTCACCACTGATAAGACGTTCAGAGCAGTTGAAGCAGATGCGTGTCCTGGGGCTAAATGGGGGCTCATACACAGAGGCAGTGGTGTGGACAGCTAATGAACCCACCCCAGGGACACCATGCATTCAATGAATTATGATACACTTTGTAATTGTACATTTTTGTGCTATGTATCTGGTTATTAGTCATTTAGGCTATCACACAAATTACTTAATCAATTCTGGATTTCATGGTTGGAGATAGTTGTACTCTGTGGAAGGAACCATTTTGTAGGGTGTCAATGTATCCTCTGCTGAGTACGTTATTTCCTCCGTCCATCAGGTTTGGCTGTTTAACACTTACTTTCACTTTCCCTGTTGGCTCAGCTCTTACATTGCGCCATGTTATTTTGTAGGGGATGAATACTATTTTACTAAAATAGTAGTACTTCTTCAACATTGCATGGCCTTCCCAATAGTGGCAATTCAATTTCGTGTGACATGTACCCTAATTAAATTTAGGTGTGTGTGTTGCCCTAGTGTGAAGTTTTAAGTCAATCTTATATGAACCAATTTAACCACTCCCGTTAAACTGAGTGGATGTCTGTTAGTGGTAGAGGTCAATCAGGAGGCCATTACTCTAAACCTGCTTTAGCAAACTGTTTGTTTACATCTCAATTTACACTTGAAGCTCTGAATAGGCCCAGTGTACAACAAGGTTTATAAGAAGGGTTACATTGGTTGACCCAAATTCATGTAGAGGGTAGTCGACAGCTAATGACATTGAACATGTTTTAAGGTCAGTGTGTGACTATTACAGCACATTGTCTTTATTGTACTCAAGTGTGGGGTCAAAAAACTCAGCAGAAACCAGAAAATCTTTGTTGTTCATTTTATAAGTATATCTTTTAACCATATACATGTCTGAAATCCATGTAAAACCACCATGCATTTGGAATTGTTTTGGAAAATTTGCTTAAGATGACTGCTAAAATGTAGGCTGTATACTTACAGTTGTCAGCTACTAGATTAAACCATTATCTTTAGCTGCGTGATTAATTCTTTGGCCCATATTATGTTGTTATAACCAGTTATAACTTCTGCTATAATTTTAAATAGGATCAAACAAAGAGGAAAGTTAGAAGACATTAATGAAAGCCTACACTGGAGTAACCTTTTTTAGTGGTTGATCTTAAGCAGAATAAACATTGCCTGTGTTGATCTCAATATGTGGCTGTGTCTAATCAGCTTGTCCTTCTCCTAAGCCAAAATGACTTCAAACTCAAACACATGGTCAGAGAGAAAAGGTTTCTTATGCACCCAGCTGAACCATCCACTGTCACAGCTATGCGTGAACCAGACCAAGGAAATTGGAGTAGAAGATAGGAAATGACTGCTAAAGCGTGTTAGCGGTTTGCACAAGCAGGCGTCTGTGGTGGGACCTGTGGTGTATTGTTGGCCCCGTGGTGATTTGACTGAGCCCTGGGAATGAGGTGTGTTTACCTCACTCAGCAGGCCAGTTACACCTCCAACAGGGGCCAATCTTAGCACAACCTGCTAATTGAAGCTGAGGGATGCAGGCGCTAAAAGCTGCTGTCTTCACATCTACAGGCCTCGATATCCGGTTAATCTCTCCACACCCAAACTCATGCACAGGTACACATCTGCACAAACGCACGGCCTCTTGCTTTGCTCTCCTTTCTGAGTGTGGCAAGGTCGCACCGGATATTATAGGTGGGTTAGGGTGCAATAAAGAGCTGGAGAGGGGAGTGAGGTGCAGAAAGGCCCCTCTGTGGAAGAGAGAGAGCTGGCCCGGCTCCACAGACCTGTCTCTGTCTGTGCTTGATCACACATTAATGAGGCATCTGTGCGATGGACTCTCTGACGTGGGTCCGCTGCTCAGCCTTTGAAAAACAACAACACGCTCTCTACAAACACTCTTAGTCCCCAATCAAGGATGGCCCCTCTATTGACCTACCATTGATCAAAGGAAAGAGGCATGCAACAAGTGCCTCCAGGAATTTGTTTTAGTATTTTACAGTAGCTTTGAAATTGTATTGCTGATGAGACATATGATGAGACAATATTTTCATTGATGAATAGCATTATGTATTTGTCCAGTTTAAAGTGATTATATTTGTATGAATGAATTAGGTCTTTTACTCCAAATGCTGTCTTCATTTTCTTTTTATCGCTGATCGCTGTCTGCAACAGGTTGACCACAGAAAAATCAAATTCATTCTCTCATGTCAAAATATCGTAGTTTTGGAAATTAACCACAGAAATCCACATTTGGGTACGTGGCTACTCTACCACGGCAGTGGGGATGCAACGTAACCAGCTCTCTCGGTAATGTTTTTCAACTGGAAGTCATTATGCTCCAATATGAGATTCACTCTGGTTTGAATTTTCTACATTATATCTGTCCGCAATGGTTTCTTATTTATTTGAATGAGAACTGAGCTAAACAAGCAAAATGCCATGAAATAAATTCCCCTTAATTTGATTTCAATTTGTTGTATGACTTCACAAATCCAATTCATGTGATTTACAGTACTTGTTGCACAGACCAAAGAACATGTACTTTCAATCATGTAACTGAATTTTCCACAAAATGTCCCTTGCACCCTTATTAAATGAGCCCTTTAATTATCCTGTAGCTAATTAAGTTACAACAAAACCGTGTATAAAATAATTTCAAAATAATAAATGCATGTTTATTGTTTTTTATTATAATTTTCTTTTATTATAGCAAAACCTGATCAAACGACATGCTTCTAGGAATGAAATAACTACCTGGTCCAAGGGTCTCCTTGTAATGTTGGAGCTGCATTCACTTGCCACAGTTAAACCAAACCCCAAAAGCAGCACAAATGTTTCTCTGTCCTAATGTGGAGCAGCTGCACTTGTCAAAGTCCTTTTTAGGTGACCCACAAAGTTGGAGCGCATCAGGTGTGGCCAGGTGTTTTTGTCAGACCTCACGCACACACATTCCTGCCATAGACCAGTGCATCACTAGTTCCTCTTCACTAACCACCTACGAACTCGAGCTGCACTGTGGACTTAAAGCCACATTATGTAACTCTTTAGCCAAAAAAAGTACTAAAATAAAAGCATGTATTTTTTATTTTTTCATTTTGGTAGCTTATTGCACTGAAAAACTTGCTTGCGTCCTTACTCTGAGTGGGCTTGCTTCTCCAAACTTGACTGTTATTTGGCCTAGAGGAGGAACATTTATGGCATAAAACACATCTATTTCCTTAGAAAATGTTTCATATGGGTTTAACTTTCTATTTCAATTGCAGCATGCAGGTGACATGCCACCTCTAGAAAGTTACATAAGCATGTTGACTGTAAAAATAATGGAAAATGCATCCATTAGTGTTTGTCAACTCTTAAAAACATGTAACTTGAGCTGTCTTATTGGAACAACACAAAACCCTATAGTGAGGAGCCTCATCCCAAGCATCCCACTCCCTCCTCTTTGCCTCAGTGACACTTTTGTATGGAGTGCTGGTGGTCTTGTCTTCAGACCATATTAGCAGTATTTCAGTTCAGTACTCCACAGCATCGTCCAGGAATGATGTACAAATGCTCCAGCTTATATAGAGCGATGGCTATCTCTGCTGATCCTGAAATGACTGGCAGCTTTTATGACAGTTCAATGCAGCAGAGACAGGAAAGACTTAGGAGGGCTTAGGGTGGTAGGATTTGTACATCCTTAAGTTAAAGACTCATTTTTCATGTTAGAAGTCAGTTGAAGCACTCTTGAACAGCTTAAATTACTCCCATTTTCCAAAACAATTCCTGAAATGGCTTTTTAAAGCTTTTAAAGCAAAGTCAGGGTTAAAGGATATTCTCCTCTCCAGCAGCAGTGCTGATGGCTTAGTTCATGCTTTTAACATTGCCATGGTTGTTATTCTCTGTTACTTTAGGATTTATCTCTTTTTCAAGTTTGCCGTAACTAAGGAGAGGTGTTGTACTTGTTTGTTGGAAAACTGAAGACCAGGGAGAGCGTTTACAAGGACTGAACCTTGATCCTAAATAGTTGACATGTATGTGCACTATAGGGGTGTCAGCAATGTCAAGTAACCCTTTTCTGTTTCTCAGATTAAATGATGTGTGTAAGTGTCCATAAGATGTTCAGTTATATTTTAAATAATTATTGATTTGCTGACTTTTCTTTTATATTGTTTCATATCCTTAAATGTGGCAAGCTGAAAGTGGTGAGAGAAGACTATATTACAGTAGTTTAAAAATATATAGTTTGTAATCGATAGAATTTGATTCAAGAATATGAACCCTGATTGTTTGATTTACAGATTCTTTTTATCACTACTCGTACTAAACCATGACAAACGTGGAGCAGCATTACACAACACTGTCACAGACAAAGGAAAATTTGGAGGTAAAGTTGAATAACAGAACTAGGTCTGCCATGATAATTACTATATCAGCTTATTGTTCAGTATATGAAAGCTGGAACAATATATTTTGGGTGTGAATATTTATTGTGTGCACTTTTTCTTTGCACTAATGGGAAATTTTGGGGTTTTTTTACTGTAAGATTTAAGCCATGACAGCCCATTATCAGTGGTATTATTAGTTTGTATGTTATCGTTTATCGTCTATAGTTTCTTCATCAAAGTTTGTTATTGTTACAGGCCTAAACAGAATTATAGAGCTGAACACTAACACTAAAACTAAACTTTTTGTATTGAGATCAATCGAAATTGCCTGGAAAACAATTAATAATTTAGACTTGTGTACCGTAGTATGTGTCAAATAGACGCATTAAATATTCACTTTGCCACTGCTCTACAATTACAGAAATGACTTAGACACATGCTAAGACTGACTGTGCACTTAATTCCTGTTGAGATCTAATTGTACTAGGCCAGTTTTCCCAGCAGCTCTCTGGCTCCTGGGGGACCTGCTGGCTGCATGAAAAGCCTGCCTCAGGGGGATTTAGGTTTGAAGAGCTCCTGCCTGTCCTCTGCCTCCGCCCTCTGCCCTCCCTGAGTCAACAACAGCGTGATTTTCAAGGCTCTTTGACCAACAAGTGTGTCTGTACATTCACAAGTTGACACCTCCTGATTTAAAGAGCACGGCGTTTGCATATTTGCTTAGGATGAGGAATTTAAGAAGCACTCTTTAGCAGCTTCAAAGCTTGCTTGAAAGTGACTGTGTGAGACTAGGGGCTGAGATTAAAGCAATAATAAGTAGTTCCTCTTCATGTGGTTGATCAATTGCCTTATGAATGATGTGAATTTGTCAACATAATAGGATTGTAAAACTAAATCTATACTAATCTAAACACACAGAAATGAAAAAATACTGTTATTTATGATTCAAATTGATGTTGAGAATTTACCATTTTTCTTATCAAAAATCAGGTTTGATGATTTAGTATTGTAAGTACACTACAACAAAATAAATCCTAATGCTGAGATGGATGTCCTTTTCCGCTCTCCCACATTAGTTCTGGCCTCTTCACCAAAGTGACCATAATTCCAGCCACATAACATCACTTGATGTTGTTCCCATTCAAACCCAAAACCCCTCATTTTTTCACTGATGCCAATGGACCATCATGATGAGAAGGACTTAGCTCTTTGATTTTCAACATCTGCTGTAATTTGCAAACTGACATACAAGACTCTACCTTTTTTTCCTTTTTTTAAGTCACAAAAGTATGAATTTTATCTGGTATTGTAGGTGATAACTCGAGTAAAGGTGCATTATGTAACTTTCCTGGTGGAAGGTCCTCCACCTGCTTGTCTCTGCAATGATGTCATTGGTTTGCCTGGACTTTCCGGCAGTGAGGCATGCAAGTTGTCGATCACAGGTGACACTACACGGTCAGGCTAGGGGTCATATCTATGGCATGGCGAATCTGCTGACAGCAAGTTATGTTTTTCAAGGAATTTGTTTATAATCAAAACAAATGTATTATGTAATTAAATAAATGCAAATTAGAGACATTTAAAGCCTGACTGTTGAACATTCCACGCAGAGCAACAATATCTTTATGGAGACAAGCTGGTAGTGGACCCTACTTGTATTGAATTCATGTATTATTTTAGCTGTTCATATTTCCGTCTTCTCTCATGAACTCAATTTTGATTCCAAATGTAAATCACTGTTAAAATCAGAGTTTAATGCTTCACAGCATTTGCAATCAGGTATTTTAAAAAATTTAAATCAGCCCTAATGACACTTTGTTCAAATCAGACAAAAAGGTGTAGTTTCAATACTTTTTGGTCCTCAAAACAAAATTTCTTGATTGTTATCCAATAAAGACCAACATGCTGGCAGGGCTGCAGGCCTCACACATGGCCCATTTGTTGAGAGATATTGAATGGGAAAAGCTGTGTCAGGCTGTAGGCTCCTGACAAGAGAGGGACAGGAGCTGATGTGTGCTCTTTCTCTTCCTCCTGAGAGGAAGAGATGGATTTAAACGGCTTTATCCACAGGGCAATCCTCCTGAACCCTGTTATACGCTGCCATTTTAGCAGGAAACAGATGCTCTTTGGAGAGAAGAGCTGCCGGATTTGGACACAATGGCAATCTGTTTAACCACTCTAAAGACACACATATTTCACATGACACCTTCTTTGACCAATATTTGTTGAACTCATTGATCTCTTCTAAATGATTTATGGTTTGTACATTGATCTAAAGCTGTATTCTGCTTTACTAATTATTAACATGCACTTTGTCTGACACTATGTGCAGGGAAGGCCATGCAGAGTATCTCCACTGAGTTTATTTTTTCTACAAGTTCAGTACTACTAAAAACAAGATAAATAATAGACACAAGAATGTTGTATCAAGCTCAGGGTACTTTATTTTTTACGATTGCATGATACGACTTTGCAGAAGCCTATGATGTTCAGGTCAAGATGTTAATATTTGTCTTTCTGTAGTATCTAAAGTGGTGTATTTTTTGCTCTGAAGCACATTGATTAGGGCCCTTGTTTGCCACTTTTATTATATGTTACATTTTATTTCTTTTTGCAAATCCTCATAGGTCCTGAGCTGAATGAAGTGCTTGTCTTTGCTCGTTGCAGGTGGTCTTATGCCGCTTCTCCCTCTGGCAGCCACAGAGTGCAGTCCTGTCTGTCATAGCCTCTTCAACATGTCAGCAGATAATGGGCTGTCTCTGCTCTGAGCCGGACACAAAACCACTGCAATGTTATCACTGCAGGGAGGGAAATTAAATGGATAAACAAACACAATGTACAGAAGTGTAGGGAGGCACATTACGGGCAAAAATATACTCATGTAGAATTATTACAATGACAATACATGTGTACCACGTAGGCTTGATGAAATGATACTATGTATCAAAACGAGATAATCATTTGAAGTATTGTTACTGAAAAAAAAATCACAGAAAAGGAAAGAAGATAAAAATTGACCTTCCCTAAATACTTTTACAATGGTCATGATCTATGTTAGAGAGTTTGTATTAGTGGTGAAAATTACATTACATCATATTATCGAGTACATTCTCTTTATGTGTATCTGAACCAAAGTATGGCAGTTTAAACATAATTAATGCTAATTATTTGTACTATTTATTTGGTAAATTGTGTTACAAACATTTGTGTTTTATTAAGAATGCATGGATCCGGTATCACCAGTATTGGCAAACCCCTAGCAAAGTCCATAGCAATTAAGATGCATACAAAGCAAGACAAATGGACATATTAACTTCACAAGGGAACTGTTTAAAGCAAGGGAATAAAAAAAACAAAACATATATTGCTCCATATAATTTATTTTCCATAGATGTGAAAGTCTAGCCTGCTCTACATTATGAACTAAGTGGCTTTTTTCCGTGTGGTTGAAAAGCAATGCCATATCCAGTTCCCATGTGTGTTGTTCCTGTGTTCCGTCTCCGAGTTAGGTTGAAATGTTGAATGAATAAGTGAAACTAAAATGACATGTCTTTCCTTTTTCATGTTGGTCCGTGCCGCGTTTGGCAAAATGTTGTTCTTTGAGTGGTACCAGGAGATTCGTTTAGGCTGTTTGTAATGGAATTTCCAACAGTGTGACCTGCTTTAAGGCCCTGGCCTGTTTCAGCAGTGCCCCTAAATACATTGAATGGACACACTTTCTTGCATGCTCCAATTTGTCCAATATACAAAACTATGGATCATGGACTCCATCTATGCTATGACCCTACACCTGTGGGCAGCAATTCAAATCCATAAATAATTCCCCCTTCACTCATGGTGCACAATTAGGAGCCTCCTGGGAGAAACTATGCTAACTTTTTGTGGGTTTTCTGAAATTGAGACTTTGTGGTTGGAGCTGCACTTGCTCTGTCAAAAAGGGGGAAAGCATTGAGGTGTCAGAGAAATTATTTTTTGGTTAACTCATGGCATATGGCTCACAAGCTGCATCAAAGGTTGGTTTGTCATCTCTTTGTTTTCTTTGTTTTAGCCTTGATTCTGAAATATCATGCCAGAGACATAATATTGATGTGGTTGTTTATTAGTTTCTGTATGTTTTATTCACTCACTTGCTCTGACAGACTTGGATTATAGAACATGTCAAGCCAAATCATTTTGCGGAGTCACGTATTATATGGTCAAGTCTAACCATGTAATGTGTTTTTTATATGTAACACTAACAATCTGATTATAACAGCAACCATCCATAAGGCAGTGGTGCTGGATGAATTGGAATCCTTGATTAGAAAAAAAATAGGTCAGTAGGTCAGTCAAGCCATTGGCCTAAGACATGATTGTGAAGCATGTGTTAAAGTATGCGGTTAATTTATCATGTTAAACGGAAAAAAAAAAAATCTGTCTGAAACCCAAATTGTGGTCTATGCCTCCATTTGCCTGTATAATTTAAAATGATGGACAAAGCGAATGATTTGGAGCAGTTCCCAAAATGGCAGTTGCCTATCTGGACCAACCACTCCTCACTTTGTGGTTTGCTGTAGGTGGTTTCTATAATGACAAGAACGGACAGAAACTATTTTTGAGCATGAAGAAGAATGACTACGTTGATGCAACTCATGTGTCCAATCTCACACACCCATGTTGTCTAGTAAAAATGTGCTTCACTTGCGGTGAGAAATGAGTGTCACCATCTTCCATCTGCTCTTTTAAATTTAGACTACTTTTAGCTCATGACAAAAAGTAGAACAAAAATACACGCTCTGTCCAAACTGAAGACGTCACTTATGTTTTGATAGCGATATGTCAGCAGGTGTCCTCCCCCACTCTACAGATTAGTTCAGGATCATTCAGTTTATGGCCTGTCACTCAAATAAATCTTGAGTGAATTATCCAAATTAGTCACACTTTTTCCCATTAGGTCTACTATTTTTTGTTAGGTGTGCACAGTGACTACCATTTCGACTACTACATTACTACAACTACAACTTTTGTACTTTTCTCTGGTCACCTAAAAGCTGTATATAGGCTCTGTTTAAGGGGTCTCGACTAGCCGACGTTGCACTGATCAGTTTGTTTTTGCCTGACCCTAGCCCCGCCTCCTGCTGTGACGCCCCCTTCTTTCCCGCGTTTCTCATTGTTTTGCTCTGGCTGTGCTGTCCACTGCTTGGCTCATCTTTGGGTTCTGATCCCAACTGTGATAACTGTGGGATGAATCTGTCATTCCATTGTGTTGTCCACTCACTTACCCTCAGCAGTTGTTTTTACAGCGTCTAGACACACATACCGTCTATGATCAAACTGTTATTGTGCTTTTCACAGTAAGGAGTGAAGTGTGGCTCTTGGATAGTCCAGCAAGATTAAACTGCAAAACTGTTAAACCCCATGTCTTAAATTAGATTTGGGAGCTAGGTTTTATACTATGCATCTTATGTAATCATTCAAATGTGAAGGTCATAGGAGGGGGGAGTGCTCCAGAGTCAGTCAGTGCTATGTCTAGCATTCTTCCAAAACTTCTGATCGCTATTCATTTGCACATTTTTTTTTTTTTTTTTTTTTGCCAAAACTAGCGAACCCACTGTTATGGCCTAAAATGCATATTTTTCTCTGGCATAGACCACTGTCTTGAGCACCCCTTTAATTCCCTGCTCTTCTGTATACAGCGTGAGTCCATGTGTCTGTGTTTATTAACAGTGAATCCAGGATCACAATGGGGATGACTCAGCCTTTCCTCCAGCTGGTGCTCTGCACTCCCAGCACAGGCCTGGTCAGTGAACTCACCAGTTTACTTCCTTTAATGGCCTGTAGTTTTCTGCATGACTTTGCTCTTCTTAAATGTGCTTACTGTGAATATGTGGTGCTCAGATACAATGTTTTTGTCTTTTAAGATGAGACAAACGGAATCCTCATTCCCTTACTCATTTCTCTTGTGCTTATTGTATTTGTTAATAGAAATGACTCGTCTACCAGAACAGGTTATGACAGGCTAGCAGCGTCAGTGTTAGCCATGGTCTATGCCTTGTTTGGTCAGCTGCTCTGAGGTACACTGAGATCACCAGCACAAGTGAATCCAGATTCATTTGGGCTATGGCATAATACTGTGGGATGAAAACAACCACTCTGGAGTACTTTCTCACAGTACTGCTCAAATTTAACTCAGCACTTCAGAAACTAAATCTCTGTCATCATTATTGTAATTATCAGCCCATTAAAGCTGCTGTTTTCTTATTAGATCTTAAAAGTTTCAGGAAACCACCATTAGCACCCTTTAAACTGTCTTTTATTGTTTGACAGAATTGAAGGATTTCACTTCCTAAATCCTGAATCTTGAATTAGTCCCAATTTAGAACAAGATAAGTGCTTGTTGAGACCTGGTATTACCTTTGCATTGTTTTAATGCAAATTTTGGATGGAGCTTTGAATGTGAAATATTTTCCGAAGTTTGTGTGAAATGTTTCATGGGCAGCTGTAAAGAGTTTGGTCTGAATAGAAATGTGTCCACACGCCTGTACTGGCCCAGATCACTGAACATTTGAGCTCTTGACCTGTTTAGGACCTGCAGGTCTTTGTCCCTGAGCTGAGAAATTGTGGCTTAAAGAGGCATGAAGGGAAATGGACTTGGAAGGAGTGCTGAGCTCCAGCACTGGTTTCAGTATGGCTTGTTTGGGTGTATAAGGGCATGACACATAGAGATAAATTTCAAAGAAGAGGAATCCAACTGTGACTGGGCTTTGTAGAAGTGAGATGAGTTTTAGAAAGGTTACTGCCACCTCATCATATCCTGCAAGATTTAAAGTATTTTGAGGAGATCAAATAGAAAAAAAAAATGTACCTAAATGTTTGTGGTATACTGTACATAAATGAAAGACTGTACTGTGGGCGTGCTGCATTCTGAGATGTGCTAATATTAACATGAAGTGCCTAAGATGAAGTAAAACAAACAGTGCTGTAAAGAATTTAACTTGTTGGCTTCAGAGGAGACGACTGTAATGAAGGGAGTGGCTGTGGCTCATGAAAATTAAAAGCCTGACTGAGTAGTGTTTAGTTTTCAGACTCTCCCGTAGACTTCTGGTACGGACAAAAATGCAGTCTATCAGATTCAAAGAACTTTGATGCTGCTTGTTTGGCCATCTGGAGGACTAATGACCTGTTTCCTCTGCATTGGGTGTTTTGGGGTGAGCATGGGTGCAGTTCGAGGTTAGGGGTGGCACTGCCCACTGTGCAGATTACAGATTGGGCTTGTGACCGCTGCTGCTGGGACATGCTGCGGGCGCCTCATGTGTTGGCACAAGCTGCGGGACGTCAGATGTGGTCCAGGACATGTGGAAGCTCTCTGGGGCTTGTCCTGCCTCGTGCTGTTGGGCTCACTGCGGTACAGGAGTGAGTGTTCCCCTACATGTGAAAGCTTGTACAGAACAAACACTGGCCTCATGAGGCGTGTGGTACACTATAGTGAGAGCTGGGTGTCAATATGTGGCTACAGTCTGGCTCTGCAGTTTACTCTACATAAAACGCTGTGAACAAAATATAACATAATATAAGCTTTAATATAATAATATTTTATTATTAATATAATAAAAATAATATTTGGAGATATAATGCAAAACAAAAGTCAGCCATCAGTGAGGCTGGCAAACATTCCCATGATGCCACTGCCAAAACCCTGCAGACCATGTCGCCTGATCTCAAACGCTCACTGTAGTTCACATTGGACCCAACCAGCCATATCCTCAGTCACCACATGGAGGAAGGTTTTTCATCTGTAGGGCCAAAACACATGCTCTTTTGTGTTGAATGCTATTTTGTGACTTGTTCTAAAGTCAAGTCAATGTAAGAATGATTAATTTGGTCATTATTATAACACTGACATCATTCAAGTATCTAGAAATGTGATTAATTATTTTTAATGAAACACCGCCTTCATAAACAATATTAAGTCTAATTGATCATTTTGTGGACAAACCATTTCCAGAAGTGAACATGATAAAGGGTTTTGTAATGACAGGGTAGAGTGATTGTTTCCAAGTATGTGTGTGTCTGAGGTTATTTAGAGCAGAGGCCATGTCAAAAAATGGTCAAAAAGGGAAAGTTTAGCATCTAGTAAACAGTACTGTGCGTGTATCTCCACTAATGAAAGAGCAGGGTGACTCAGCGACATGTTTTATAGATGGCCTTGTGTATTTTAAGAGTTCTCTTTTCTCTCATGTGCGTCCCAGTCTGCAGACAGCTGAGCCCTGTTGAGCCTGGTGCTTTAGGCTCAATGCCCTCTTAAACAAAGACTGACTCCTTGAAAAATAGAAAACATTTTGGGGAAGATCGATGTACGCGCAATACAAAAGAAATGCAACTCTGTCTCATACTGAATAAGTGTCCTATTATTGTTTCTGACATTCTACTGAAAATGCAGAAATTACTAATAATTGTTTAACTGTTTATTAGACTCTAAATTGTAAATTATTGTTCAGGTCAGTATGAGTATGACTAATATTATTTCAAGAGACATCAAAACCATACATCAAATAGGCCTGCCTCATTATGTAATACTTTTCTTCTGGAATCTTTCTTCATTATTATCATCATTATGTTCATTTAACCTTAAGACCCAGGATTGGAAAGTACATTGCAGTTTAGCATTAGAAAACTCCTAATGGATTAAAAATGCCAATGTTTGTTATTTTCATGTCATTTTCACCGAGGACGTTTTCACACATATAACTACACTCTGTGGACTAACCCCGGTGTGCTGTAGACTTGGTTCTGGTTACTTCACTTTTAGGTCGACTTTGTTCATATACACTTCATGATTCACCCCAAGCACCTCACCATAAGCCACTTGAGAATCCTTCAGCTGACCGTCGAACTTATTTCCACGATAACGCACTTCAAGTGGACAGAGCCCTGTGATTACACATGTGCTTGCTAAACGTGGTGGTCTGTTCTTTCACCCATTGTTAAATAGACTGTATGGGCTGGAGAAAAAGCTTTTTCAACGAAACAACTACCCAATTTCAAGCACTTTCACTGTCACTGCAGACTCGCTGGTGTGAGTGGAGCCGCTCTGAGACCCCATTTCAAGCTCTCTTGGACCGGCTGTCTACTGCCGTCCAGAATGCAACTGTCATGTTCACACCGGCTCAAGTACACCTCTCTGAGTTAATTTAAGTTTAAGAAGTTAAGTGTGTACTTTCAATACTATTGTTTAGAGGTCAAGCATCAAGAGGAAAAAAGTCAAAGTAGAGGCCTAAGGAAAGTGACACAGGTTGTTAGTAGGTGTGTTTTGGTGGTGAACATTCGGGATAGAAATTACATTGAAATGTGAGCAAACAGCAGCCCCTCTGAACGTCCTCATAGAGCCCCGCTGAGAGCAAACACAGGCGACATATTTGACATGCTTCTTTTATCATCTGTCGGGAATGTTTGGACTGGAAGGATTTGCCAATATTTTCACAAGTTTGTTCAAAGTTTAAACATTGTTCTTGAACATGTTTGTATCATCAGTGTGCATGATCAAGACACATTGGAGTTGTTCAGAAATAGTTTTAAATTAATTGATATTGCATTGGTAGTTGAAGTCTGAGTACTGAGGCCAATCATAGATTATCACAACCTTCCTTATAGTAATATTTGAGTCAACAAACAGTGCCACACTCTGTTCTCTGCTTGCTTTGTATCACATGACCAATGTAGACCCAAGCATAAGGCTGGGAATCGCAGGGTTAAGATTCCTTAAGATTCAATACATGGCTAACAATACAATCATGACTGCATTTGAATATGTCAAATGCACTGCATAAAAACATTTCCTTTCTCTAAACAAACAACACAATTGTGTCACAAAATAATTTAGTAAAATATACCCAAAAATTCTCTTGGTGATATATTGATACAGCAGCCCACGATAACAATACTGTATCACCAAATTTAGTATCACAATTTATATAAATATTTCAGTATTTTAGCACACCCCAAACACACAACAAGAGCTGCAAATGCCAGTCCACTGATGGATGCACTCAAAGGATTCTTTTTTTTAATGTTTTTATTGTGTTTTAGGGCATGGCTTTCTCCCTGGAGGAGCGACAGCAGCTTGGGATCCATGGCCTGCTGCCCCCCTGTTTCATTAGCCAGGACATCCAGCTGCTACGAGTGCTCAAAAACTATGACATGAAGAGAGACGACCTGGACAGGTGATTCCCTCTTGTTCATGTTCTCCTCTGTAAGACCTTTTAATCATCGGTGGAAATTTAATTATTCGCAGTAGGAATTACATCTGGAACCTTTCAAAACACTGCAGGACTTAGGGTTGAGATCACCTCAGCCTCACAGATCCACATTCATCTCATGACACCATATATTCTACCAAAGCAGGCCTCCCCTGCATCACCTCCCTGTACTCCCAGATCTCCAAGTGTTTTTACAACATCCACAGCGACGAAAGGAAAACTTCAGACAGGCTCGGCAGTTGGCACGGTACTTTAGATTAGTGGTTATGCCTGTTAGTATCAAATGTCAAATGTTGAAATCTTAACGTGGCTTCTTTGATCTGCAAAATGTAGTAAGGCTGCAAGAAGCATTGGATTTTAAATAAGATGTTGAATAACCCATCATTCTTCTGACCCTTTATGTGAAAGATGGCTCCTCTGTGTCTAATAGTGCAGAGAATCAACATAGTCTCAGAAGTGCTGCCTAATTTTCTCCCATAGAAACCGCACAATGTTTAAAAACAGTGGTTATAGCGATGCTATTCCCATGCCCCATCAGTGTCATTGACAATCTGTTCCAGGACAGAGCATGCGCTTCTGCTCATGAATGATAATCTGTGTTTACATACAGTCTGTCCTAAATAGTTACATTGTCCCTGACCATAACTTATGCTTACCATTCTACTTTACCCTCTGTCTTGTATTGTGTAATTCTATATCATAGTGACAAATTAGCACAACCAAAAAAAAGTCTGTTTCTGATCCTTGATGATAGAGTAAGTTAATTATCCACTGTGACTGTGTTGTCAACAAAGGAAATGGGTGTTCAAGGCGTTTGCCAAAGTAAATGCAATGTGCTATGTGAAGGTACTGGTTAAGCAAAAATCTCTTCATTTCATTCAGGTTTAAGAAAGCTTCTGACAGAGTGAATCAAGACTATAATTCATACTTTTATAGACCATTGAGGTTATTTTACTTACAATAGAACAAGTAGATTACTGTATTATAATAAAACATTAATTCTGCTTTGTTAAATGCTGTGTACTGTAAATACAGAAATTTCCTGGGAGTGGATCACATTATACAAGCAACTGCTTGCCAGCAAAAATAAAGTCTGACATGCCTTTGGCAATAACTCCTAACAGAAGAAACCAAGATAGAACCAAGAATGTAGATAAGCAAAGCACTGAAGCACAGCTCATACAGTGTTCCCCTACATCAGTTTAACTTGGAGATGAAAGCTACTGCACATCTGACAGAACATCTGACATAGTCACTGAGCCCTGTTGTTTTAGGGGAAACACTGGCCCTTCATGTGATAAATGACTTGTGACTGAAGCTAATTTCTTCCCCAGTATTAAGGCCTTCCGTTAAGAGCTACTGTCACCATGGTGTACTGTGTAGCTGCAGCACCCCAGGCCTATAGAAGAGGCTGTATGCTTTTATCCTCATCCACAAGAGGCACCTTGTGCTGTTCTTGTGAATCAACAGTCGATGGTTAACTTCATCTAGATCAAATGCAAATAAACAAATAAAAAGGTGCAGTTGGAGACTTTTTTTTACTATGTATTTTGCACCTCCATTATCTGAAACATGTGCTATCAATGAGACTGCAAATGCTATACTGCAGAAGATCAAAGATTTTGTGGCTGTATTGTTATACAATGGTATATGTTTTCACCTCTTGTTTGCTACATCTCATATCTGACTTACATGTTGCTGTACCCTCTCAGATGTTGTAAGTTGACAGGTTATGTTTTCTCAGATATGTGTTCCTGATGGGGCTCCAGGACCGCAGTGAGAAGCTATTCTACCGGGTGCTCACCTCAAACAT
Organism: Periophthalmus magnuspinnatus; assembly: GCF_009829125.3. Taxonomy (NCBI): domain Eukaryota; kingdom Metazoa; phylum Chordata; class Actinopteri; order Gobiiformes; family Gobiidae; genus Periophthalmus; species Periophthalmus magnuspinnatus. The sequence continues at coordinate 19,036,484 of NC_047141.1, read as the reverse complement.
CGAGCGGTTCATGCCTGTCATCTACACTCCGACTGTGGGCCTGGCTTGCCAGCAGTATGGCCTCATCTTCAGACGGCCCAGGTGAGGCAGCCCATAGTGCTTCCTCTCTCTAAGACTTTCTTAACCAAATAAACACATTAATGTTTACAACTGCTAATTAGGTTTGAGATCTTTCCATACTACCAACTCCAGCTGCAAACAGTTAATTCTTTTTATGGTATTGTTTATATCTGGTTGGATTTTTGGTTTTATAAGCAGAGAGCCAATATTCCACACCTTCAGGCTTTTCTTTATTTAATAATAAAGAGCTTAATTACAGATGCAGTTACTAGATGTGGAAATACACCCTTAGCTTAAGTTATATTTTGATCTTCTTGGTTTTCTACATATCCCAGTTACGGTAAATTGACCTCTGCATTTGACCCATCCTTCATTTCTGCTGTTATAGGATGTCCTGGGATACTTTCTTTTCAGACCTGGGTCTGGAGCTCTTGAAAATTAGAGAATGTATTTGCCTGTATTTTAAATTTGACCAGAAGCCTTTTTCTATATCTTGGTATGGCTTGTCAGTAATGCCATTAGCCTTGAGCCTGATCTGTACTTTGCGGTAGCCCGTCCAGCTGCAGTTTGGTTAGACAGCTGAGCTTGAGGCAGACCACTGTGAGCTGTTGAAATCAGTTCACCTTGAGTGGATTTGGCTCCCGTTGGACTCTCTCCTTCTACTGTAAATATGGTTTGGTCACACTCAGAGCTCTGCCAGTGTCTGCTCTCCCTCCAGCTCTTTCATTAGAGCCAAGTGACTTCTCTGTCTGACATGGTTCAGCCTAGCAGAGCATCGTGTTTTACTTGGTCCTGCCTCTACGTTTAGCCTCACTCAGGTGGCTACAAGTGTTAGAATTCCCTTTAATAAGTGAAATAGAGAAGAGACCACCCCGATCACAGCTTCACAGCCTCTTAACCCCACTTATCTTATTATGTACTTTGGACCACAGGCTTTGAAGATCTAAACATACACTTACACAGTTTACTTATAATAGGTGTTAGAATAACATCGCATGAGTACTATTTCACAAAAGGACCATTCTTGATTAATACTTCATGAAAAAATAGAAGATGGAAAAATGTGAGGTTATATACAGTGTCAAATTTACAGATAATGATAAATCAGTCCAACACTGTAAAACATGCTGTTGCTCCTAGGACTTGAATGAATAGGTTTTTGGTCAAAGGAGTCATAGGTGCAAAATAGTAGCCATTTCTTTATCATCTGCCCCAGGGCTGCTCTTCGCTGCTGTCGTCATCTAAACCTTGTTTACAGGGGTTCACAATGGAGCAGGTCAGTATAGTCTAAAAGTGTTTCCCTGTCTAGAATGAACAATACCAGGCCATTTGAGGTGTCCTAAGCAACCCACATGAGGTGCTACCAAAAGTCTTTTATATTTCCAGTGAATAATGCACCTAGCAATAGCCAAACCCAATGCATTACATAAAGAGATATTAAAACGTGTCATAGAGGCACAGAGACGTGAAAAAAATGGGCAGAAAAAGCTGAGGATAAACTCACAGAGCCACAGACTTGGAAATACTAAATGTCATATTGTGAATTGCTGAGATTGGCTTTATGACAAAAAATATAATTCAAGTATGATTTAGATTTTTCTTAGAAAGCATTTATTTTGTTTGTATTACATCAGTTGCTCTGCATGTCACAAATGTCCTCATGCCTTTGCTGTCATTTTTAAACATTTCTGGACTCTATTCAGACCCACCACCACTAATATCTGAAAAAAGTCTTCATGCATCAGCAAGTAGTTTTTCAACAGCCCTTGTAACCTGTATAGTTTTCTAATGGTGTCCAGCGAGTATTACTTTAATGGTCACCTTGGGTACTTTAAAAACCTGGAAACTCTCCTTCCCCCTTGAATACACTTCCTAACAGCTCCCTCTCCCCCAGCCCTGAACAACTATGTGGAAAAATATTCCTACTATTCTCCCTGTCTCTCTCACTGCTCATACTGAAGGAGTCATCTTATACTCCCACCGTCCCAAAGGGCAACTGGCCAAGATTCACTGCCAGAGGGTTAGGACTGATGTTTCTGTATTGGAGGATAAGCCCACCTGCCCCTTGTTAGTGCTACCTGCTAAAGATATCTATTTCATCAATTCCCATAGCCCCATTTCATCAACTTTTCTCAAATTGTATTCCCAGAGCTATTGTGTGTCTTCCCATTGGACCACCACTGCAGCTGATTACTGTATAATCCTAACTTTACAGGTCTAATTCCTTTATATGTGGCAGGAGTGGCTTTTCCCTGTGACTTGAACTGGTAATCTTCCCCAACACGGTGCTCTGTAACTGGGGCCAAATGTCAAGCGCCATTAGGTGTCAAAACAGGATTGATTCAGTGATCTCCAAGCGGTCCAAAGCCGGGAGGGGGTGAGGAGAAAGGCCTACATTCACCACATGAGGAGATTAGTGGACACGCTGACTTTTATTGCTGTTTAAGCTCATAAGCGCACACATTGTTTTGGCACAGAAACTTACTGTGTCTTCATACAGGTTTGTTTTTGTTTTCACCTTAAATGCAGGTTGTGTGCTTTGTTTGACAGCTCTAAGCTCACTGGTGATAAATGTTAATGTTTTGTAGAGGGAAAATGATCCCAACTATTGCATTAAAGTAATTAGGTTTACTTCAGTTATTTCCAGTGTCTGCCTTAATGCTGTGGTGTAGTGCTACGCATAGTCTAAATAAACTTATAAAAGACTCTTTTTATGTAAGACACAAACTCCATCAAGGGGCTCTGAGGGGAGTGACAGAAACCGATTTATCATGCTGATGGTGATAGATGATCTTTGCCAGGCATTAGTGAATTCCTGGTTCAGGTTCAATGTTCAGTCCTTGTGTGTGTGACTGCTGCTACCTCTCAAAGTGAGGAAAGTAAGATATACACACCATTCTTTACAACCCAGGAGATGTGCTGGTGTTAGGATTGGTTCAGCTTTCATGAAAAAAAGAAAACACCGACATATGATAGGCAAGATTTATGCAGTACAAAGGAGTAACTTACTGTAGATAAGACAATGCAGTATATAGAGCATGCACAATGTAATAAAAAAACAAATAAATAATTTAATTGTATAACCTTCATTTCCTCAGATAACAGAATGATGACTGCATGCTAGATATATGTAAGATTAGATAGTTGAAAAGCTGAAATATTGATTTGAAGTTATAACGTGGCACTACTGGGGCAAACACAATGTTTACATGGAGTGATGAGTCTTTATAGAGTCATGCAAAAAGATCACATCCATTAAACTATGTGCTTATTGAACTGTGGTGACCTAATTGCAACCAGAACTCAAAGGACAACCACTTTTTCCACTGAGAATCCTTTTGGTGATTATGACTGATTACATGACCAGAGTTGATGTGTTTTTACTGCTGTAATTTGGTTTACTCCAAGGCAAAAAACACTAAAACTCAGATGTGGGAAGAATTGGAATAATTTGAAACTGCATTGACCTCTTCAGGAAAGCATTTGGCATTAATCCAACACATTATTTTGATGTAGTAAAGAGAAGCCAGTGATACCATTCTTTATGGCACAGTAGTTTTTACCACAAACTTCCAGAGAAAACACACAAATGCAGGTGATTTGCCAATTCCATTGCAGTGTTGAATAAACATGGGAAGTACTCAAGTTAAATACATATTTTGAAGAGGTTTGAATTGGCAGTGTTGTCATTGTTGTACTTTTGTCTTATTTTTTAATTGTGTGTCAATCTCAGGGCAATCTTTGTTTAATCTATTCTAGACTGTCTCAAATAAGGACTTTAAAATTGAATTTGCAAGGAAAAATAGTTAGGACCATTTGCTGTCCAATGTAATACACGGCTAAATGCTATTAACTGCTTTTTCCAGTGCATTTTTTAGTCGCCATCAGTAAAGACCTAAATTATAGAGCACAGATCTCTTTGGCTGCTCTCCTTACTGTCTCCACTGGTTTGTTTGGTGCACAACAGCAATATTTCTCCAGCCCCCCTCCAGTGGAAAAAGGACTTGATCGTCCCATTTATGATGTCTCTGAACTACTCAGCCTGGTTTGTAAGTTATGAAAAATCCACATGTTATAAGTGTAGGCAGCATCAGTCAGACTGACATAAGCATTTCATTTGAAAATCCGGAAAAGAAAGGGGGACAATATGAAAATAGTTTACTGTAATATGAAAGTCAAATTGCCCCGTTGCTGCCAATAATATACCATTAATATCAAGCATATCTCAGGCATATATTAATAAAACATTTAAAGTGTTAAATTCTCTGCATAATTAGTTTCCTTTTCCTGCCTTTATATTTTGGCTTCTTGTTCCTTCTCGCTCTATATGTTTTAACAATGTTATTGTGGCCCATATGACTGTAGCAGTGGCCCTCACGAAAGTGGCTGTAAATATCAGTGCTTCTATATCACAGGTTTATTGCCCCTGTCATGGCTTAAATGTGTTTGTGTTGCCATAGTGCCAGAAGAGCAGATGTTGAAGATGACATTTTACAAGTCAAAGAAACACACTGGCGTTTTGCAATCCTTTCACTCTGTGACCCACTGGGTTTACTCTCATGTGGACTATAACAGTGTTATGGTATGACGCAATAAAGAGAAAACTGTATGCTCATGACATCATGCATTATTAATTAATATTTTGTTAGTTGTAAATCATCAGCATTTGAATGCCCCCAGATTTAGCAGCAACTCTACAGTTCAGGTCAACTATAGTGGCCATTTGTCTCTACCACTTTCAAACAGTTCCATTATGTTTAAAACAGAATAGAATTTTTAAAGAGGGTGTATTATGCAAATGTATTTATTTATTTTACTTTCTACCATTTTATAATGTGCCCTCAACAAAAACATGCCTAAAGAGGTTTTAGATGTCATCTGTGCATGCTTGAGTATTCTAGCGATCTTTCCCAGGCCCTATTCGAAGCCTTCTTACGCTTAACTGTAAATTTCTGTGCAATGTCCAGCCCATAAGCCTACATTATCCATGCTTCCACACGACAGTTCTCCAGTATATAAATATACAAAAGCATGATACGAAACTATACACAACAACTTGACAAACCTGATGTGTGCTGTAGTTTCATTAGCGGGATGTACACTGATTGTGTTGTGACAGCGCTCTGAAGGGGGAATGACTTTACAACGGGAGCAAAGGGAGGGGAGATGTAAACGAACAAATTTACATAAATGTTGGATTGCAGTGTGACTCTGAAGTGCTGTATGTTTGCAAGTTTTCTCCCTGTCAAAACCCACAATGTTGATGAAATGTTCTGCACTGACAAATTTCAGAAACGCTTTGGACTTGTGGGATATAATATACCAAGATTTGAACTTTGAGAGTTTAAACAAGAGAGAAATGTGAGAAAATGTTAATGCCTGTCTGAGAAAAGTGTATAAAGTGTGTGGTGAGGGGTTTTACAGCCTTAAAACATATAGAATAATTGTAAAAAATAAAGCTGACTACTTTGCGGATTTTGCCTATTGCGGCTATTTCTGGAACGTAACCCCCGCAATAAACGAGGGCCCACTGTACTTGTTTTTTTTAACTCAACTTAACTGCAGCTGTATACTAGGTCAACGACAGTGGGCAGTCTTAATACCTGAGCAATCGTTCATTAACCACTATTAATCTCTCCTATCTACAAGATAAACCTTTATTGTTGATAGCTGTGACGTCTTTGACCAACTGGTTCTTTTTAACTAAATTTATTTGTATGGTTTACACAAGTCTTGGCCCATAGCTATAGTAGATCTGTCTTGCCTGATAATATCCATTAGCTCCCTCGCCATATGTGCGCTGTGTGTAATCTCAAAACGTGACAAAAAACTTTGAATTTACATATCTGTCTATCACAAGTGCACAAGTCCAATCCAGTCTTTGTTTGTTGAGTTTATTACTTGATTGAGCAAATGCTTTCTGCCACAGATCTGTCACACTGACCTTTATGGTCCAGTTTATCGCATTCTTAAGTGAAAGAACTGTTTATTCAGAACATTGGCTCAGTTCTATCAAGCAAAACCTCGACATAAGTTAATCAATCTTTATACATGACGTGGTGTTTTTTTCATCTGCTCTGTTGTGTGTTGTGCTGGGCAGAACAGTAATAATGGCCAGGTCATGCTCATTTGATTTTGATTTACAGAATACAGAGAAAATTGACACAGAATATTTGCTGTGTAAATTGACTGAATCATTAAAACCTGATGTTTTGTGTGAAAAAAAAAAAACAACAAAAAAAACTTTATAGATAGCACAGACTTGCAGGTCATCTCCCACACCTCATTGGTAAGAATGAATGCACCAAAATTACATTAGTATTTAATTTTATAGATACTACAGTGTTTTCCCTAGGTTTACAGGTTTGCCAGGGGGGTTTGGTCACGTAGGTGCACGTGCACAATCACACACTCATGCACGTTGGTGGAGAAAAATATAGACATCTGTATTAAATAGATGATATGAGAGATTTATAATTTACTGTCATTTATCTTACTGTTACATTGAAGTTGTTGTGTTTGTTGTTAACAATGAAATGGCAACATAAACATACTTTCAGAAGTATCCTCATTTTAATTAAGTGATAGTTTGTTTTATTTATATTAAGTCTTCATTTACAGTAATAAATTCTGAATTTAAGACCTAATACAGTTATTTATGGTGTACTTCTGAATAAAAGTCATATGAGCAAACCTCACTTTTCATCCTCTCACTGCTTTATAACCATAGACTGTATATATAAATGTATATCACAAACCTGCTAGCTGTCACATTTCAAATAGGAAGTGATCATGGGCTGTGCTTCTGTCTCCATTGACCCTGGCTCCAATTCACTTTACATTAGAAAACTGTCACTCATCATTTTGGTCTTAAAACGTTCGTATTGAGACCTACTATGTGATCCTGGTATTTGTATTTTTTTATTGTGTCAGTAACTCAAGATATGAACATTAATAAGAGACCAATCAGCTTCCCGCAACAGATTTGACTGACAGCGCTGCTAAGCACACGCCTCCCACTAAACCAGCGGTTTGGGCGGGAAGGGGCGTTACTTTCCTTTGCTTTGCTCCAGATTGGCTCTTTGGTTGCTATGATACTCGAGGCCGGAATTCCAAATATGAAGCCTGGCTCTAAATTCGCCCTGTAACCACTAGCCTTGATGAGATTCATTTGACCATGCTCCATGCACACTGCAATTTATCTGTCAAACAAATGATGCTTACAGACTTTTTTTCTCGTAGGTATGCCTTGCATTTTGTTTACTTACAAAGTGCCACTGAGAATTAGTATGTATTTTATTATCATCTACAAACTCAATTCTAACTTGGACACACTGGGACAGTGTCTGGCATGTACCTCAGTCGTGTTGCTGCAGAAGCAACCTTAATAGATCCATGCTGCTACCGTGGCTACCGCTGCCTGTGAGTGACTACGGCATAGTGCAAAACCCGGACAGGATCACTGACGGACTAGATTAGGCAGGGTATGAGGGAAAATACGGTCTGTATTTCTATAAATACAGTAGTTTTTCATATAGCAGCGGACCGTATTTAGTAAAGAAGCACATTTTGACAATAGATGATTAGCGCCGCATAATTTGATTGACAGGATGGGGGGCAGTGCTGGCGGGGTGGGGCACCCGGCCAATATGGGAAACGCTGTACGCTAAGCTTTAGGCTCCTCCAAACAGAAAAGTGCCTTTTTTTAGAAAAAACAATTCACATTACTGACTCTCAGCAGGTTGTGGAGATCTGTGTGATAAGTGTGACTGGAGGTCGACCTAAGGTAACTCTACAGGTTGGACGCCTTTGATCCTTTTTCTTCTTTCAGTGATGACCTAAGCCCTGAGCTATCACTTTGATTTAGAAGTCTTAATCACTTTACTCAATGCTAATGCTTTCTTGCTAGAAGGTACACGTTATGTCACTTTCAATTGTCTACCTTTAAAATGTGAGTGTGAGGTATTTCCAGTGTCCCTCAGCTAATCCAGTATGACCTCCTCAGTGCATAAAAGTGTATAGTAAGTTATAGTTTTATTACTGAAAAGCGGAATCGTAAAATATAACTGTTGAAGCCTGGTGGAGTGTGAATTATATGTCCTGCTATAAGAAACGGATACTCTTAAAGCTCTTCTCCATCTGGATACAAAGTAGACTGACGCTCTCATGCCTCTAACCCAGACATCCCATAAAATTAGATCCAGATTTGTCTGTAAGCGTCAACAATATACTACAAGACTGTATATCACATACACTTAATTTTGTTTTCAGTTGTTATTTTAAGAGCTATAAACATTTTAAAGTGTAATTAATTTAAATTGCCTATCTACATTTCTTTTATGAGGATTTGATATTGTGAGATGTTGCAGATTCTTTTAGACTGAAACTGAACTTGTACTTACCGCTGTTGCTAAAAACCCTGGTTTACATAGAATTATTCTACTCCACTCACCTTTATTTCTGCAACTAAGCCACACTTTGGTCCTGTCGGTTAAGCAGGAATTTTATTCTTTGGAGAACAAGAGAAAAGTCTTGCCACTAAAATATTACATAAAGTAGGTTGATTTGTGTAAAATGTTCAGTGTTCATGTGCACCAACAAGTCAACAATGCTCTTCTCTGGGTGACTTGAAAACAGCTTCATTGAGCTCGACAGCTCTCTGCAAAATCTTACCGTCAGAATGGTGTAAGGTCAATTCAAATAGTTTTTTGATGCTAACTGCATGTCAAGCTTCACACTATCAGCATTCTCAAAATGTCCGGAAATGGTTAGAAATTATTGGAAACTTTGGACCAGAGTCTGTAATAGCCATTGAGTTCATTAGGTTTTGTGGGTCTGATCTCTTTAGCAGGATTTGGAGCAAGACTTTTCCTCCTCTTATTTACGTAAGTCTAGCTGAAGCTGATACTGTATCTGCTGCAGTGGTCTGGACATTTGACCACTGCTCTTTCAACCCCATTAGCTACCGTAGTCACGGTGATGACTCATACGGTTGGTTACGTATGAAGTGTGAAATTCCAGTTGCTCAATGTCATTATTAAGCTCTCTTCTGTGTTATATCTGTGTCAAAATGTCTCCTTTTAGTCAGTCTGTCTGCATTAATTTAGCATTTTATTTCCTTTTTGCATGTGCCTTATAAGATCATCAAAGCAAACTGGTACTTATTTGGATATTGTTTTGGTATGCAGTGCTTTACATTATGATGTCACTGCATCTCTTTCAATTTTTCCATGCTTTACACAGATTTTTTAGTAATCATATTGTTTAGTAATGCAAATCAAAGACTGGTAATGTCTTACTACCGTGCTGTCCTGGCCATATTAAAATGTGTATTTTTCCTTGTTGTGGAAAAATTACAGTTCTAGGCAAGGCAAGGAAAGTTTATTTATATAGCACAATCCGTACACAAGGTAATTCAAAGTGCTTTACAGAATAAGAAAGACATTAAAATCACACATCAAAACATAAATAATCACAAATAATCATCATAAAATTAACATTAAAAGAGAAGAGTGCAGAATAAAAACCTTTCAGTCGTATGCACAGCTAAACAGAACTGTTTTGAGCCTGGATTTAAACATTGTCAAAGTAGAGGCCTGTCTCAAATTTTAGCTGCATAAAACTTAAACACTGATTCCCCATGTTTAGTCCTGACTCTGGGCACCAGCAGGAGGCCGGTCCCTGAAGTCCTCAAATTGCGAGATGGTTCATATGGCACTAACATGTCGGAGATGTACTTTGGACCTAGGCCATGGAGAGACTTATACACAAGCAGAGCTGCTTTAAAGTCTATTCTTTGAGCTACAGGAGCCAGTGCAGAGACCTGAGCACAGGACTTATGTGCTCATACTTCCTGGTTCTAGTCAGGACCCAAGAAGCAGCGTTCTGGATGTATTGCAGCTGTGTTAAGGCTCGTTTGGAGAGGCCAGTGAGCAGGCCGTTACAGTAGTCTAACCTACTGGAGACAAATGCATGGATAAGTCTCTCTAAGTCTGGTTTTGACAGTATACCTTTGATTTTTGCAATGTTTTTTAGGTGGAAAAAAGCTGCAGATGTTACTGATTTGATGTGGCTGTTAAAGTTCAATTTTGAGTCGATTATTACCCCTAGATTTCTAGCCTGATTTGAAGGTTTTGGAGAGAGAGACTGGAGGTGACTGCTGACACTTTCTCTATGTTTCTGTGGGCCAAAGATGATGACTTCAGTCTTGTCTGAGTTTAGCAGAAGAAAGTTGTTTTGCATCCACACACTGATCTGTTGGATGCAGTGGCAGAGTGAATCCACTGGTCCATATTCACCTGCTGCTAGTGAAACATAGGTTTGAGTGTCATCTGCATAGTTGTGGTAAGACACATTATTGCTGCGTATTAACTGGCGTAACGGCAGCATGTAGAGATTGAACAGCAGGGGTCCCAGGATTGACCCCTGGGGCACCCCACAGGTCAGGGACATTTTATCTGATATACATTTTCCAATTTCAATAAAGTACTCCCTGTTTTCTAAATAGGACTTGAACCAGTTTAGCGCCGTACCAGAGATGCCCACCCAGTCCCCTAGTCTCTGTAAGAGGATCCCATGATCCACAGTGTCAAAGGCAACACTCAGATCTAACAGGATCAAGACTGAGACTTTGCCTGCATCAGTGTTCAGGCAGATGTCATTTGTCACCTTGATAAGAGCAGTCTCAGTGCTGTGGTGGGATCTAAAACCTGATTGGAAGACATCAAAGGAGTTGTTCATTTCGAGGAAGTTAATAAGCTGTTGGTAAACAACTTTTTCGAGAACTTTGCCTAAAAACGGCAGATTTGAGATCGGTCAATAATTGTTCAATATTGTGGCATCAAGACTGCTCTTCTTTAGGAGAGGCTTGATAACTGCAGTTTTCAAAGTGCTTGGGAATGTTCCAGATTGAAGTGACATATTAACTATGTGAATGAGTGGTGACAGCAAACTGTTGAGCACAGACTTTAGAAATTTAGTGGGTAACACATCGAGGCAGCATGTAGATGAACTCAGACTGGTGACAATCTCTTGGACAGTTTTGTCAGTTACAGGTGCAAAGTGAGTCAGCTCTAAGTGTCTAGGTGGGTGCAGGGTTGTTATTTGCGTTGTGGAATTTATGGCATTTTTAATGCCCTGAACCTTGTCATTAAAGAATACTGCAAACTCATTGCACTTAGATGTGGAAATTAGTTCTAAGGGCAGTGGAGCTCGGGGGTTTGTTAATCTGTTCACCATTGCAAACAGGACACGAGAGTTGTTACTACAACTTCCAATAATGTCAGAAAAATACCTTTGCCTTGTTCTACATAAACTGTGGTTGTACATGTGCATCTTTTCTCTGTAAATTTCATAATGAACCTGGAGCTTTGACTTGCGCCATTCCCGCTCGGCCCTCCGGCACTCCCTTTTCTGTGCCCTGACCGAGTCATCATTCCTCCATGGCGCTTTCTGTTTATCTTTAACCATTTTAACCTTCATCGGGGCAATGGTGTCCAGAACATTCAAAACACTCGAAGTTACAGAGTTCAACAAATCATCAACATTAGAACATGAGGCATTTTCAAAGTGTATCATTTCCATGAACAGTGCACCTGTTTTATCATTTATGTGTCTCCTTCGAACAACTGCAGGACCAGCCGCTGGTTTGGGAATAACAGACAGGTCAAAGAAGACACAGAAATGATCAGACAGAGCAACATCCACCACGGAAGGGCGAGGAGGGAGGAGTTTGGGTGAGGGACCAGGTGAGAGAGCAGGGGGTAGTTTGGGTGAGGGTGAGGGACCAGGTGAGGGCCGAGGAGGTGGAGCAGGGGGGAGTTTGGGTGAAAGACGTGGGGGGCATAGGTGGGTATGGGGAAGAGTTCAGCATAGTTGATGCCAGAACTCTCGATCGCTCTATATTAGGTGTGAGGGGAGCCATCTTAATTCCTGATCTGATGAGACTTTCTAGATGGTCGGGAAGGGCCATAGGTGAAAGTGGGGAGGAAAAGGAGAGTGAGGAGTCCCTAGAGGGAGTAGATGTAGCAAAGGGGACCCAGGGCTGGTCTGTGGGCAGGGGAGGTGATGTGGGTGCTGCTGCGACTGAAACCTCTGCTGGGGCTGTCACAGACAGGTTCTAGATGAAAACTAATACATTTGCAAAGCTTGGTGAGTTTTGAAATACAGAAAAAAAGGGTTTATTGTTTGTTACAGCACATACAGACAGGACAGAGCCCAGGCTTGCCCTGGCCACAGACTGGTAGCCTCCCAGCCTCTCCCCCAATTCCCCTCTCAGTCTAAGTCCAAGTCTCAACAACCCTGAGCATCTGAGCTCTGACTATTTTATACCAGAATGAGAATGCCACATACAATTCAAAGCAGAGTGACTTTTGTTTCACACCCATATGATAATGAACTTTTACACTTAGACAGGTACAACAACAGCGAGTTTCCTGTGGGATGGAGATAGAGCCTTCACACATGTAAATGTCTGGTCTGGGTCTGGCAGACAACATGAATATACTTAAATTTCCACCACATCCTTAGACCACAACCGTTTTTGTTTTTTTTGGTGTTTTTTTTTTTTACTTTTGACATTAAGCTGAGAATGTCACTGTGGCCAATAACCAATATTTGCTTATATAAGGGATTGCGTGATATATGGACTTTTTATCGGTTATCAGCTTTAAATCTCCAGCATATTCCGATATTTAGTTTTGGTCAATCTGCTGCCTAAAAACACACAAAAAGCTTTATATTAACACTTAAATATGAAGACTAGCTGTGACTACACAGCTTTCTTATAGGTTTGTGGTAAAAAAAAAAAAAAGGGCTAGGGAGGAGTGTGTAGTAAATTTTTAATTAATTTGGAGAAAATAATCAAAACCAGCCCCACATATTGGCCCAAAAGATATCGGCCTTCGGCCATCGGTTGCTCTGTATTCTAAACAATCGGTATTGGCATTGGCCATGAAAAAACACATCGGTCGATTTCTAGCATTTTCAGATCTATGACCAGGCCCACAAATTGAAGTTAAGTTTTTCACCCACATGTAATACATCACTGCTTTTCTGTCATGCTAATCACCTTCTTTAAATCCCACTACAGACACACACACAAAGGGGCATATGTTTTGCTCTATTTGGTGTGTAAACCAAAGTCTTGAAAACTTCATCAGATTGGCTCCATTTTAGCCCCAAATACCCTCATCTCCTGGTTCAGTCAGAAAGGATGATGCCGCTTCTTTGTAAAAGCCCGGATGGGTTTCAATCTGATGCAGTGGAATGAAATAGGGGTTGGTTTTGGTTTTCCAAGACCAAAAAATGTCAGTGCAGAGGGTGAGTCAAATGAAGTGTTGAATAGTTGTGTGCAGAAACCCTGTCTTAGCCTGAGCATGCCATGGACAGTATGAGGCACAGAGAGAAGAAGAAGAGTGCATTGTCCCTCCAGACTGAGACACGAGGCGGTAATAGGAAAGTACACATTGGACAGAGGATTCCTGCCCGTCACAATTCATTTCCAAGTGATGAGAGCTTGGTGTTGAACAAAAATGACTTGGTACACTCGCTTCTCGCTGCTAGAGAAAACACAAAAGCTCAACCCTCAACATGGCACAAAAGCTTCTTTTTCCGAAGGAACAAGAGAAGAAATACAGGGGTTTAGTTCTCTTGCACTGTTCAGGTTAGCTTATTTACTAAGGAAATCTCAGTGGATATATAAAATTCAAGGTCCAAGGAGCTCAACACTGGATAAAGAAATCCATATCCATATCAAACAAAAGATAGACCTGAAGGCATTAGTACTAACTAGCAGTTGGATAATTAGGTCAATAAACAATCACATATTGTATTAAACCTCACTCATATATTGAGATTTATGTCTTGGCGGATTGGAACAGATTTTTTATGAGAGCAAAAACCAAAGTTACCAGATACATGTGTTGTTTGGTACAAGAATTTGTGCACCACATTAAGAATGAATCGGCAAATCTCTGCAATTGCTGCATGAGTCACTTGTACTCAGAATTTTGATATGTTCTTTTTGTGCATTGGTTCATGTTGAACTTCCAAACCCTGATAATAACACCCTTGCATCTGGATCTTTTGTGTTAACTTTGGACCATTGGTCATGTTGAAACTTGTATAAAAAAGCTCTGCATCTCCACACTTGGCCTCTCCCACAGAATAAATGTGTTACTTTAGTGACACTAACTGGAGTCCAGCTGTATTTTGGAAGTCAAACCAAAGAGTTTCTGCTGTGCAGTAATAGGTTTGGTTGAAAGCTACTTATCACTTATGTACAAAAGATATATTTAAGGTAACATTAGTGAACTTTTATGAAAACAGTTATTTGAATTAGTTGATGTGTTGACCTCAACATAACCTCAACTTAGAATCCGAGTATTAAAATAAACACTAGATATTTTATATTTCAGTTTGTGCCACAGTGTGCACTCTTGAGTTCACAGACATTTCTTCCAGTGCATGTCAGAGCTAATTGTGTGTGTGTGTAGGACTGCTGTGACCTTTGGGAGAGGATTACATCAGGCACAGAGTTAAATCTGTCCCACTATCTGAGTGTTGGTGTATAGTTACTGTCATGGCCCTTGTGTGAGAGGCTCTGTCAAAACTCTTATTACATAACATGAAAACATTCAGCCCATCAGCCATGCCATCTATATTCACTACAGTATTTAGTCTTTACCGTAATTCATACGACAGTATTCAGTTGTCAAAAATCAATGTGGGGAAATGTTTATTATCACTTTATTTATCTTGAAATTATAGTTTAGACTAAACAATTATTATTATGCTTTTAAATGTGCTATATCAATAAAATTGAATTAAATTATTCTAGTTTCAGAGTAATTTAATTGTAAATATGATAACACTGTTTTACTAAGTTCACATTTTCACATTTCCTCTCCCTCTGGGCAGAATCACAATAAAGAGCTGAGTTCTTTTAAATTCAATCAAATTCATTTACAATCAAGAGGAACTGCAGCAGTGTGTGGCAAAGTGTCCTGTCTTTGGAGCTTAATTCTATGGCAAAACCTCATAGCATTTTCAGCCTCTGAACTTTGACCCCATTTTCACAGGCTTTACTCAGTGATTTGTGCCCATTGTGTCAGTCTAACCCTATGTGGCTCGCTAACTGCAGTGTGAAGAATAAGGTTATGTCATTGGGGAGCGTTCAGAGGTGGTGATTGGAGGTGTTTTGTGAAGACACGGGTCAGTGCTTGTGGGTCGTTCTGTTTTGGGGTCACGCTGTTTCTCTGCAGTGCCCCCTCCCATCCTGCATCCCGGGTTGGTCCCAGGGGAGTGTTTTGTGTTGAACCACAGGTCATTGGGCACTGCACTTTCTGGTTTCCAGGTTGTTTGCTTTATTTTCCCCTCTTCTGACCTCCTCCACACTCTTTGTAGCCCTTCACTCAGCCAGAAAATTAGGCCACTGCTGTTCGGTCACCAGCTTGCAATAGGGCATACTTGGACTCTAATGACATTGAGTTGGAAAGGAATATCTTGCATAAAAGCAATCTTCAACACAGTCAACAACATATTATAGCTCATAGTTGGTCATACATGCTCACACACAGGTGCTACTATCAAGAAAGAATATGAATAATTCCCTTAAGTTTTCAATTTTTTATTCAAATAGTTGACTCAAAGTTATAGTTAAGTTACACTAGGAAGACTCTTTGATAGCTGCTGTATGTTGCATGTATGTAGTCAGTAATCCCTGTAACATTCTAATATTCTTTATATTAAACTTAGGGCTCCAGAGTGCACATGCTCCCATTTTGTTGGGGTGAAATTTTTTCTTGGGCGAACTGGTGCTTGCGGCAGATCCTCACTACATCCCCTCTCACGTGTCCTCTCTCCTCATTATAAATGTGGATTAAACAATATAGAACACACTTAATTTACAGCTAAAAGAAAAAGTATTAATTCACTCGCTCTCCCCTCACTTATGACCTGACCACTAAAGCAATCTGAAATTCACCTCTTAAGAGCAGCATCAAACCCGCAGATCCTCCACACTGTGTTTAGGTACTTAAATGATGCTGCCGACGCTTGAGGTGAAAAAGAACATAAAATTAGACGTCAAAGATCAGCTATTGAAAATAAAAGAGGTCTGACTCTACACAGACCTCAGACCTCTCACTCCCAGTTTTTGAAGCAAACATTTAATTAACAGATTTTTATCAATGATCCTAGGATACTAATTCTGTTTTAAAAAAAAGTACATTCTTAATGCTATTTCATCAAATAAACTACTTTTAATGGATACAACTTGTCATTATTGAAATATAATTTATATTTCTTTAATAAGTGTGTACTATAGAGAATTAATTGTATATCTGAGTAAAATTATTCATTAAGCAATTTATTCAGCCTTTACTGTTCTTTTGGACCCAAATTAAAATCTTGGTCCCCCCAGTGCACCCAACTCAAACTGTTAGTCTGGAGCCCTGAAACTCCTTGGTTTGTGGTTGTCTTCAAGCGCTGTGAAGACTGATGCCAAACATTACTCCCCATTTCAGTGAAATCATTGTCCTTTTATCCTTTTTTTTCTCTTTAACAGTCTTCGTCATGTCTAGATCAGAACATAACATAGAAATGTCTTGTTTACTTTCTGTCTGTCTGTGATGATTTATTTTAAACCAACAGGTGTTGCGTCTCCTACTTCCTCCAAATTGCTCCTTGCTTTTCTGGCAAAAGTCTATCCTTCAAATGATTACTCTTCAAGTACTTCACTGATACTGTGGACTTGAAATGATAGGCTTGAAGTGTTAGAGACTTTCCAATGACCTTTATTTGACCATTTTGTATTATTTTCAGTTGATCTGTTTGTCATGGTTTATATTCATATAAAAAGTCATGAATATATACTACCTTTATTCTGTTTTAGCAGATTCCACTCAGTACGGTTGTGTATCATTTGGCCTCAGCGTCTTGCCAACAACTTTTTTTGCTGAGAGTTTAATAGGCAGTTTTGCAATCATACTACAACTATCTAATATTTGTTGGTTATGGTGTGTGAAGGTGTATTTTTTCATGTTAATTTCCGCTTTGTTGCTGGTGTAATGAGGCAGTTAGGCATCTGGAGTAATTCATAGGCACCATTAATCTTACAACTTTGGGATTCGTAAAGCTCCACGTACTGTACATGGTGTGTTAATGAGTAAATTGAAGTTGATTTGCTCCTCATGTCATAATCTTGCCACACATAATAAAATATGTCTTATACATTCAACATTATTATTAAAAAAAAAACACCTGTTCATTCTCCAAGAAGTAGTTTTACCTATGTGTTATATTGTCACAGTCTTAGTTTTTTGACAAGGCTGTGCTAGCAGCATATACTGTTTATGAGCAGACCCATGCATTTTTACTGTCCTGCTGTGTCGATAATAATATGAAGCCTAGTCCAGATGGCTGTGCTGGCAGAGAGACCCCACACATTGACATAACCCCTTCACATAGGGATTGTCCTGAAGCATGAGACACAAGGGAGTGAGTAAGAGAACCAGAGAGAATGGGTAGCAGTAGGACACATTTTTAAACAGCCTAAAGGGGCTTAAACAAACTCTCCATGCACAGAGAATTAGCTTAGGGCTCAACTTTGAAATTCAATTTGCCATCCGTGTTGAATAAAGTCTGTAGCTCAGAGGGTGAGAGCATGGCTCCCTAACTTTAAACAGCATCTAGGTGGCAGTTTAAAGAAGTTTTTCCTTTAAGTCACACTTAAGAATAGTCATTGTTACTTCAGATGTTCTATGTTGTTTTAAGCTTGTTTTTGACACAAATGGATGAGAGAATTCACACCGTATTTCTTTCCACAGGGGCCTGTTCATCACTGTCCATGATCGAGGACACATAGCTTCCATCCTCCAGAACTGGCCAGAGAAGGACATCAAGGTAATTGTTTTAAATGCTAACCCTTCTGTGCTAACTTGCCTCGGTTATGGTGCAAAACTTCATTCCATACAGCAGCTGCAGCTAGACTCTTGTGGTTATGTGAAAAATGTGCTGTGTCCCTTGACCTGCTGATTTTGGCCAATTTCCCAAAAATCCTGAAATATTCCTTGTCTCTTGTATAGTTGAAATATTTGCACATCATAATCGTGGCCTTTGCACAATGACGACACAAGCAGGCATCCCTGGCATGTCTAATGTACCCGCAGTCACTAACACCTGTTCATCGCTGTCAGCAGCAAGGCATTTAGCACAGTGTTGACACTGCAGCTCAATGTCACAGGGGGCTTCTAGATCATAGAGGGCTCACCTAATGGGCCCTACTTTTAACATTTCAGCAGAAACTGGGAAAGTGGAGCCTGAGTTAGCAATTCACTGTAGTATGTCAGGCAGATTATTATATATGAACATTTGGGAATGCTATTTATGGAGCATATACTGGAGCACTGTGGGAAGCTAACAAGAATGCCAAGAGTATTTGGTTAATAGAAGCCCAAAATTATTCAAGTCACAATATAATCATAAAAAGCTGGTCACATACCACAGGAATGGTGACATAAAAGACAATGGTAATGAAAGGATTCCACTATTGTTTGGTTATGGGCATGATGTATGTCAGTGATCAGGACTAAAGGTTCAATTCTTATGTTTCTTCTCACAAACATAACTATAAAAATGTATATTGACCTTGATAGCTTACTCTGCAAAAATCTTTCAGATGTGCCTTTGGACTGATATTTAGCTTAAAGATGACTGTAAATATCTTGGGCTTATAGCCACATTACTAAATGTTTGAACATTACAAATTAAAAGCATTACACTCTGTTGTGTTGTTTGGCAGGCTGTATGTGTGACAGATGGAGAGAGGATTCTGGGGCTTGGAGACCTGGGCTGCTATGGGATGGGGATCCCAGTGGGTAAACTGGCTCTGTACACTGCCTGTGGAGGGATGCCACCCCAGCAGTGTCTGCCGGTCATGCTTGATGTGGGTACAGACAACGAGGTGAGCTGCATATAAAGAATATATAGATATAATATAGATTATAACTTTCTGGTGTCATGGTTTGTATAACCAGAGACTGTGGATAGTGAGGTTAGTGTGATGGGTTAACATTTATACACTCAAACACTCTGTCAGTTGATGGCCTCAAAACAACGTGTTGCTTGTTGACAGAAACGAGTAGTATAGTAAGTATATTTTCCTTTCTCATGTACCCTGTTCTGTGTAAACTTCTCAAATCATTAAATACTGCTGCCTGTCTTCAAATTCTACAAATGTCATTGTGCATCATATGCCACTGAATAAAACAGATCCCACACTTTACAAGCAGGAAACACCCTCTGTACCAGTGAGCTCAGCTGCTCCATTCAGAGGTGCCAGCTGGGAAAGCACCGCTCCCTCTGCCAGCGCCACTCTGCCTCTCACCTATGAACACTCTTCTCTAGTTTGACATCTCAACTCAAGCACTGAACAACACATGCTCCAAATACTTAAGACTGTGAGAAAAATGTCTGTGTCTCCATATCACTACAAGTTATTGTAGCCTAAGGATGCATGAGTTGCATGCCAAGCAGAGAGAATAAACCTACCCAGAGCAGCAGAAAGCTAACTCCTGGCCTGCAGGTTATAGTAAAATCCCAATTTTCCTCAACTAGATTGCATTTGACATGTGGTGCTATGTCCAGGTGGAATTGGGTAGCCTGAAGCTTCAGGCACAAGAAAACTCTAAATTAACATTATATGTCTTCAGGAACATATGCATATAATAAGTATGATAAGTATTTGAAAGATACTGAATCTCTTTATCTTTATTAACTCTCTGACCTGTAGCGTTATGTATTTTCCACTTCTGATCTCCTACTGTTTCTTAGTTTTGTCCACATATCTGTTTACACACTGACAGTCATAAAAAAAATTACTTTTCAAGTTAACAGCTTTATGTGTCATTAGAGAATGCTCATTGTCAGAGCTACAGTGTTTTGACAAATTGTAATTAAACTTACAGGATTCATTTCTGAATAATATTTTAAGTTCCTTCTAAAGTTTGCATTGTCTTTCTGTGATGGTGTTTTACATTTCACTTTTGCTTACAACTTTTTGGGTTGTAATAGATTAAAGATTCTAATAACAGCAATAACACGAGATTGTAGTCATTGCAAACCCAAAGAGTTTTTTGCTTGAGCAAAGTAGTGGTATCAGTCATATATTCCCTTTATTAGATTTAAAGAAATGCCTTAGTATGGATTTGAGTGCTGCCTGCCTGTCTATACCATACTTTACCATTTCATTTCCTCATGATTCTGAAGAGATGACAGGCTAAATGATCTGAAATGAGTTGAATAGCTGCCTGTGTTTGGGTGTGTGTCTTAATCCATATGAGAGTCAGCCTAGGCCGCTGGCCAATGTGCGTTGTATGTGGATTCATGTTGGGAGCAGATGAAGAAGTTTATGAGCTAGCGGTAGCACAGGCTAATTATTGAAATAGCTGTCGTTATGGGATTATATTTGTCCTTGAGGAGATGTGTGGTACAGGGAGTCATGAACTGGCACACTTCCAAACAGCCAGATAGATTCAAGCATAATTTAAGCGACTTCTTTGAAGGGGTTCCAGATTTATCAAAAAATAAATTCTAACGAATGCTAAAACTGCTAAAAGTACTGAAACTGCATACTCATTTGAGCAAGTATTGATACTAAAAAACTCACATAAACAGGACAAAATTAGACCCTTCCTGAACCGTTTTAGAATGATCTTGTTTCATCTTATTAGTCGGTTATCAGAACTAGTATAATACCACAAGTACTTTTATTTGGTGTTGAAAGTGATTATATTTATTGTCTAAAAAAGACTTGGTTCTGCTCCAAACCGTATGCTTATACTGACAGAGGATTGGCTGTAGACCCCTTGATTAAAAGACCCAAGCATATTATGGTCAATCCTCCTGGTCTATATTTCTTTCAGTTGTGGACAGATGAGCTGCTTTGGATGCGTTTCAGACTTTTGCATCACTCTTCTCACTGCCCAAGTCTTTTGTTCATGCTCCTGCTGTCATCTCATGTAACCCAACACTATAGACACACTTACCTGCTCACTTCGCCCTGGACAATATGCTGCTTGTGTCTGGGGCAGGTGGGTGGCCATTCACAAGTGTAAACCCAGTGTCCTTTTCCACAGACACTTGTCCTACAAGTGAGCCTGCATTTTAACGCTCAAGTTTCCATGTTAAAATGTTCAACACTATAAAACTGCAAATATGTTGTTTTTCCCTTTTCCTTTGGTTTCTGTGTTTAGGAACAGTTGCTCAGCGAAAATTGAGTTATATGCAAGAAACAAGGGCCAGTTAACTATAGATTCCCTCAAAATATACTGGATTCTGCTTGTTTCTGGTTCCCAGGTTACAGAATTTAAATAAAAGTGACGCATGACAATATTTCATCTGTTTACATTTGTACGGTAGGATCTGTGTCTATAAAGGTTTATGCAGGGTAATTTAGGTTTCTTATTTTGACTACTGCTGATTAAAATCTTTGAAAGAAAACCAAAGATACGTTGTCAACTTTAAATAAACTAAGCTTTTAATAAACTGTTCTTGGACATGGCATCTCTCTGCCCTGCCATGGAAAAGGTTGCTTCTGTCTTCTTCGGGCTCATCATTGTGCCGACTTGTAATTATCCATCTCTGAAATCCCATAGAAATGAAAGGTCAGCTGTCTCAATGAGGATACATGTCGCGCCGGATCACTCTTTAAACTCAAAACAAAAACCCTTGGATGACTTACAAAGAGTGTCAAGAATATCTGCTCCTAGTAAAGTAATGATGCTGGATCTACATGTAGCATTTTTACATCATCTGCAAATTCCACTCAATAACAAATGCTTCCCATTTATGCAATTTTTTCAGGCTGCTTTTCATTTGAAGAACTTGTTATATATTTTGGTAATGAAACACAAGTTGTATTATTTTTTCTTTAAATAAACTCCATGCCATGTTCTTCAAAGCAGCTTGTTCCAACATGCTGTGGAGATTAAGACTGTTGATGTTGACTCTCCTTCACAATCATTCTTTAGTCAACACATACTTTTGTCAGAATTCCTGAAGAGCCTCAACATTTACGCATGTTCACAAGGTTGATACAAACCACTTTAGTTATTCTATACAAAAAGGGCTACATACATTTTTGTACAGCTGTGAGTTATATGGTTCGTGTTAGGTGTAGACACAGGTGCATGCATGTCAAGCCCATGGTCCATTGAAGTATACGTACTGACATATGAGTTAACTTAAAACTGTCACACTGGACTTAAATAATATACAAACTACATGTGCGATTAATTTTTCTCATTCAACTTTATTGCCACGTCAATTATATTTACATATTTAAGTGGTGAATACACAGACAGAGATGTTTTTCTACCCTCTGGCAATGAGGTTGTGGGTCCAGTTTGACCACAATATCTCTGTACTTTGTCATGTTTTCCCTGTGCTATTATATCTGTCTTTCATTAATTAAAGACTGTGTTAAATCAGGGCCTGCTCTGGGCATAGGCAACCCAGACATCACCTGCTGGTGAATTGTACCCCTAAAATTTTGATTTGGAATATTAGCGTTTTGTTTTGTATTAGGCAAATATAAGGTAGGAAGGACGGAGGAGACAAAGCGCACGTTCACCTACGGCACCACACTGTATAGAGCCAGCTGAAATGATCAAATGCAAGTTATTGGCTACCTGTGACTCATGAAATTGCTATATAATACAACTGAATGATAATTTGTCCTGTTATATTTCAGGCACTGTTAAAAGACCCTCTCTACATTGGCCTGAGGCATCGCAGAGTGAGGGGCCAGGCCTACGATGACCTGCTGGACGAGTTCATGAAGGCTGTGTCCGACAGGTACAGCCATTTTCCCTCTGATTCATCCTCCACCCACTTCCTCTGTGCTCAAGTCTGCTGCTGTCATTTCAAAACAGATGGTACATTAAGGATTGGAGAGAAAAATGTTAAGGAGTTTAACATGGACACTATCAAAAAGTGTCGAGGGGATTCAGGGGGTGCACACAAGGGGCTGGAACCTCTGTCAACGCGGATTTAGGTGTTATGAAAAGTGGTCCCATTGTGTCTGGCTAATACAACCATTGCATAACATATGTTTTTTAACCCTGCATATCTTTTGGTGTATAGTGGACGTTAACATAGTGTTCTTTGTAATGGGAAAGCATGTGTATTTTCAAGCTTTTCTGTATGCAAACTTCAACCTGACATTGACATAGCACTATATGATATTTTGATCTTTTATACTTCTCCATTCAGCAGTAAATAGTTCTTGTGTTTCATAATACTGGGAACTATTTGGTTAGATTTATTTTTTATGTTATCTCCATCTCTGGCCAGAGATAACATCTTCCCCCTGTCTATAACACAGAAATTCATCAATCAGAGTGACGTTATTATTTGTCACAGAGGTCAGTGTTTAGACTGGACACAATCTGGAAGTTTTAACTGCTCCATATTGTCTTGTTTGAATTGCCTGATTTTATCTTCTTAGTTTTTTTGGTTTTTTTTGGTGAAATTAGATATGTCATGCTCTGTGCTTACTCTTAGGGCGTATATGTCCCATGACCGTTGTATACCTTTCCTTTGCCTGCATTTACACGTGTCTTCACAGAACCACACACATGGGGATGGTTAGGCCTGATCCCAAACTACAAACCCGAAATCGACTGCAGTCCGGAGGCACAGTCCTGGGTCTGGGCCCCCTCCAACTGGCTGCAGAAAGCCACTGCTCTAATAACTGGGTAGCCTCTCCACTACCAAGAACCATCATGCTTTTTTTTCCAGAAACAGTCAGATTGGCGGAAAATGGATAATTATGGGCTCACGGATTGAATGAATGATTACAGCTTAACAGTATTTTAAGGAATATTTATGTTTACTTTTCTAAGAACCATGTGCTAAATTCACCAGTCTGACTCATCATCAGCCGGCTGGAGCCATCTTTTTAATCTGCTATAAAAAATACTTTAAAGATGCTGTGGTTAATGAGGCAATGAATCTTGGTCCATAGCCCTGCCATGTGCTACTGTCTGAACGGTTTTATGCTTTTATCTTCTGTTCCCTTAAGACTTTGTAGCTGTTATACAACTTCCTAAAATGCATGTTACCACTGTGTTATGGTGTGAAAGTATGATGTCTTAAAAAGAGGGAGATGGTGTGCTTTTGACCACCATATAAACATGTACAATGATTTTCAAAAAGAATCATACTATTACATAAAAAAATGTGTTGTATGCTTGTAACAGGCTGCAGTAGCAATGTTAGATGTTCCAGGGAAATCTCTTGCAAGTGTCACAAATCCCTTTAATCTCTCACTCGAGGTTTAGCCATAATGCTTAAATGATCGCAGGGGATCTCTTCACAGCTTTTGTTGAAAATTACAGACTGTCTGGGTTTTTCATTGTCGGCTTTATATGAAAGAGCCAAGTCAGTCAAGTTAGTTAACTCACATTTTCTGAAGTAGAAGTAGAGAAAACGAAAGAAATTTAAGCTTGATAAAAGATAGAATGGTGTTTTCCTTAAATTGTGCTGTCTAAAAGAATGCATGATTTAAGACCAGAGGATGGAGGAGTTGCAGAGGGGAAAATGCAGAAAATCTTTTTTTTGTTTTTAATGAGGGGATTTGAAAAATAATGTGTGCTGAGAGACGCTGGCCCTCTGGAGACGGGGGATTTATTAAACCCTGAGAGTCCAGTGGGACATCCTGAACAGGGCGCTTGTGCACCACACAAACTCCACTATGTGCAAGTTGAACAGCTGTGTTTGGACAGAGCACCCTTGTCTGTGACCTTCTGCTGAGGTCCTGCCTGCTTCTGCTCTCTACAATCTGCAGACTCAAGAATCTCTCTGGCCGTATACTCCCACTTAGCATGAAACTGTAAAGTCTTCCTCCTACTCCATACGGTTTTGCATTTCATCACGCCCCACTGGAGACTTCCTGTCACAATCAGAATTGCTTTCTCTCTGATATCAAATGAGATAAACAATGTGAATCTCATATTTCAAATTTTCAAAATGTTTTCACCACCAAAAGTAATTCTCAAGGACACGACAATTCATCAAAGCCCTATTATTGTATGGAGTCATGCCCTGCCCTTGTCTCTTCGTGTGGCTGACTCTGTTGACTCCTTTAAAAAGCAGCTGAAGACACTATTATTCAGACAAGCTTTTAGTTAATTTACTACTATTTGTCTTATTTTATCTGTTGAACATTTATTGTTGTTGTTTTATCTATTTTTATCTATTTTTATTTGCACTCTGTATAGCACTTTGTGATTTTATCTGTGAAAGGTGCTATATAAATAAAGTTTACTTACTTACTTACTTACTTACTTACTTACTTAAATCATATTAAAATAAAAGTTCCATATACAAAAGATTTTTGTGGGCTGCTGCCTATATCCTAAAAACAATCACTAATAGGACAGTTTTAACCTTGTGTTCCATCTCAACACCCTGAAGAAATCCAGATACAGATGGTTTTATTGTGCTAATGACTTTTTTTGCTCAGGAATTTAAAAAGACCCTTCACCCTGTCACTCATGGCATCATTGAAAAAGTATTTTGGATTTTCCACAATTTATACAGAGAATTTTTTGGAAAAAGAAACATTGAAGCTTTTCTTTCATTAAACAACCTTTAAATGTGGTTAATTCCTCTTTGTTTCCCGACATTGTGCTGACTGTGCCAATGGCAAAAGTATGAACAAAAATATCTCACTGACTCAGACTTTAAAAATATGTGTTATTTTCATCCACATTATGAGTTTTCATAATGACATGTTCAATCATTATGAAAAATAGAATTTATATGTGTCAGTACTCAGAGAAACACGTAGTCATCCCAATAACAGCTGGTGAGTGGTGCATATTGGCCCAGCTTCTTTTTCCAAGTTTTTGAGTTAAGGCCATTGTTGCCTTTACCTGGGTGTGTCTCTCCTCTATTCAGACTTGAGCCTCGAGACAAAAGTAAATCCCTTTTTTTTTTTGTCTGGGCTGCCCTGATCCAACTGGCAAATAGCAGCGTTAGGGATTTGCATGATTCATTCAGAAAGTTGTCAAGGAGAAGACTATGAGGGGAAAAGGCTTGGCTAAAACGAAAGGAGACCAGGAACACCTTTGTTTTGTTAAAAACACCAATATTTTACTATTTTATAATTCATTTCGACAATATCAGCCATAGTAACTGATGCGAAACTTTTCAAATGTATAATTTGCATCCAACATTTAGAAGCAATCTACTCATAAATATATTGTTTATAAAAAGTCCCTGAGTAGACACTTACACAGTACTTGAATTTACATAATATATTTATTTTTTGGCAAATCATCAAGCTTTTTATTGGTGATATCACCTGCTTCTCCTCCTTTTGTCAGTTATTATCTTGTGTTTATTTTGTTTGTGTGTATTGTGTTATTTTTATTTATGTTTTTTTGTTTGTTTGTTTTTTCCAAATTGGCAGGTCAATCCATGCAAACCTATACAATACAGTATAGCAGCCATGCAGTTGTAGAAGTCCTCGCCCCTCCTTGGTCATAGCACAATGAAAAGTTTACAAGCCTTGTTTTTCTTTTCTTTGTGGGACTTTCTGCTTTATAGAAAACACATTTTACACTTCTGCTGAGCTGTCAGTCTGAGTATCAGACATCACAGTCTGATGTGTGGTGGGGGAAGGAGCCCGGACCCTGCAAATGTACTCTTTAATCTTGTGGATATTACAATTTATTACATCAGAAGTATCCTCCATTTCCTATAGACTCTATTTCCTCTTAGCTTTCTGATCCTGATGTTAAACCTTTTAACATATTTGCACTGAAAGCAATGGAAAATGATTTTAGAGACTTGGGGAAAATAGAGCTTAGTTATTTTACTTACTTATTATAATGAATAAGTTCAATGTTAAATTACCCTACAGCATTAAATATAACAAAAACTTTTATTTTCCAAAGATGTTGTGCTACGAGCCATAAATTACTCTGCAGGATCCATCTGGTGAAATTCATGGGAACACAGAGAAGATCTTCCTAAATCTGTATTGCAGACTCTGTATTGTATAACATTGAGCATATCGTCTGCACTGTGTAGGCTAAGTTGTTCCTAATGATAACTGTATGAGCTAAAGGTGGTCTCTCTTACATCTTGTAAAACTGTCCACTGCTGCTTTACTGGAAGGTTGGGTGGGCCCTGTGTTTTGTCATATGCTTTTTCTGTGATCCCTGTCTTTTGTTCCACTTTGACCTCTAGATTATTGGCTGTAGTCGTAAAATCAGGGAAACAGGTGTCAGCTCATCAAATCCTACTGTTCTCAAATGCTTGGTTTTATATGAGCGCCAACACATACGTACTGTGTGGTACAGGTGCATATTGACAGGACTGATCGATTATTGATTTTTTATTGTATTTAAAGGTGTACTGTATAACTTTTCTGGTGAAGGGCCAGTACGCCATCTGCTTGTCTTCATGGAGAGACTATTGCTCTGCTTGTAATATTCTAGAGTATATACTTATCTATTTCCAAAGACACAAGTATATGACACCAGGTCAAGTTACTAGTTGAATGCCATAAGTGAGAATTACAGGCAAAGCATTCTCCATGGAGACAAGCGGATATGTGAGCATACCCTCCACGAGAAAAGTTAATGCATTTTGTGTGTGTATAATGTTTACTCTGTTTTCTGCTCATAGGTATGGGATGGACTGTTTGATTCAGTTTGAGGACTTTGCAAATGTAAATGCTTTTCGTCTGCTTAGCAAGTACCGGAACAAGTACTGCACATTTAATGACGATATTCAAGGTAATAATCTGAGTACCGGTAACTTTTTTCCTCAAAACCTACCATAATTATTATCTTAATGTGTGTGTCTCTTAGGTACTGCTGCTGTGGCTGTAGCTGGACTTTTAGCTGCTCTGAGAATCACTAAAAGCAAAATGTGTGACCACACCATTGTGTTCCAAGGAGCAGGAGAGGTAGAACTATTCTGACACAATAATGTTTAACTTGTATGTAAATGATGCTTTTTTGCAACAATGCAGATGCTGTTTTTCTTTTTGTTACCCCTAGGCAGCTATGGGGATTGCAGAGCTTATTTCTATGGCCATGGAGAAGGAAGGACTTCCAAAGGAGCAGAGCTTGAAAAAGATCTGGATGGTCGACTCTAAGGGCCTCATTGTCAAGGTGTGACTGACTTAAACTGACAGGAGAGACTAAAATGTAATTATTTGGGTTTGAAAATATAGATGGAGAATAATATGACGCTATAGTTGTCTACATGAATAGTTTCACTGTTAAATATATGGCGGAGATTTCTTCTGCATTGCTCGGAGAAGACCATCTGTTTTACACATGGTTTGTCCACAATCTTCCTGATCTGCACGCTTTGTCATCAAACATCTTCTTCATTTATCTCAGCCTCTGTCTTTTGCATCACTTCTGTCCTTCATTTGGCCAGTCTTTTCTCCTTATTCTCTCCATCCATCTTGTCCCAATGCTTTAATGTCAAATAAACATATGTGGGTGATAACAGGTTGTACTAGATGTGCTCTTCTGTGTGCATCCCTAGGGCCGAGACCACCTGACACATGAAAAGGAGAGGTTCGCCCACGAGCACCCTCAGATGAACAGACTGGAGGATGTGGTTCGGGAGATTAAACCCACGGCCATCATTGGTAAAACAGATGCCTATGTTTTACTCATTATTTTTGGATAGGCATTTAGAAAACAGATCTGTTTATGATCACTAAACTATATTAACTTATACTTCATACAAAATCCATGCTAAACTATACGTAACATTTTATAGGTGTTTTTACTACTTATAATCATTTATTTGACTGAAAAGAAAATAATTTTTTGACTTGTTTCAGGTGTGGCAGCTGTACCAGGAGCTTTCTCAGAGCAGATCATCAAAGATATGGCTTCCTTTAATAAGAGTCCAATCATATTTGCACTCAGCAATCCCACAAGTAAAGCTGAGTGCACAGCCGAACAGTGCTATGTGCTCACTGAGGTATAGACTGAGACTGTTAATATCATTTTCATAGCATTTTTTTACTAAACTATTGTTGATGTTACACCATTCAGGGGAGAGGCATCTTTGCCAGTGGCAGTCCCTTTGACCCAGTCAATTTGCCAGATGGACGGACTCTGTTTCCTGGTCAGGGGAATAATGCCTATATCTTTCCTGGAGTAGGACTTGGAGTCACAGCGTGTGGCATTCGTCATGTTACTGAAGAAGTCTTCCTCATAGCTGCTGAGGTAAAGGCTGAATACTGAAAGAACAAGGTGTTGCTTATGGTTATGATTCTGGGTTTTACTATATTGTCACACAGTCACAATATAGAAAGTAGGACTGATACAACTAATCAGACAATTGGTCGACTAATTTTGAACTAATATGTTTTATGAGACAGAGCAGTAATTATAGTACATCTCTTTTTTTCTTTTCTTTTTTAAACCAATTGATTCAAACTAACTGTTAGTTATTCCCATTGAACAATATCAATCCAGATCTCTCACAATATTTACAGCAGATGTTGTTCTTTCCCAAGGCTCTTGCTGAACAGGTGACAGAAAAAGATTTGGCAGAAGGCAGACTGTATCCTCCTCTCAGCTCCATTCAGGAAGTGTCTCTCAAACTGGCTGCTACGGTAAAGCCAGCTGTATCTCTGTTTTCTCTGTACCATCATACAAACCTTCAACACGTTATTGCTTATTTCAGATCATGGAGTTTGCCTTTAAGCACAACATGGCCACCCTTCACCCAGAGCCATCAGACAAACTAGAGTATCTGAAGCCACTGGTTTACTGCACAGACTATGAGGAGTTTGTGGTGGACTCTTATCGCTGGCCAGAGGATAGCATGAGTGTACAGTCCTGCAAGCTTTAACAAATGAACATGAGAGGCCCAAAAAGGGGTAGGACTATACCAAAAAGTGCAATATGAATATTTGTTCTAGATGATAATTTAACTGTATAAATAACTGTGGTGACTCATGCAAAGATTTTTAAACATAAAATACTTAGTAGTAGTGTTTTTAATAATGAGTGATTCTGGTAAACCACATTTTTACTATATTATGAAAAAATAAATGTATTCTGTCATTGCACAATAAAACAGCCATAATGCTTTCCTATGTCCTGAAAGAGCCTGGTAATGTTTTGTTGTTTTTTTTTTCTTCGAGGCACCCATTATATTCAAACGTTCACAATCTGCAGAATAGTGTTGCATTGCTCTCTAGTGGTCAAAATACATCATTGCAATTTGTGGTGCAACACGGTATTTGGATGAAGGAGAATTGAGGCACACATTGACCTAAGTAGAGTAATTAAAGAATTGCACATACTTTTCAAATAAATTGTGTTAGTTGCAAAGTATCTGCAAGTACGCATATGTCATTAATATTACGCTATTTTCTGATTTATGATGTTATAATGTAGTTTCCTCATTAAAAACATTCCTGGAGTTGTGTTTTGTTTCATTCACACATGTTTAACACACAAACCCTGCATATTTAGCCTGAGATCTACTCTCAAATGGAAAACACTCTGTCCCACCTTGTGATGTCATGTGGTAATGATTGCTCAAACATGTGTGAATAAAACAAAACACAACTGGGGGTATGTTTCTGATGAGGTAACAACATTTTAACATGGCTTAAAGCTAATAAGAATCCATTTTGTGTAATATAGGACTTTTAAATCAATAGGTATGAATTAACTATGCAGTGTCCAGACAGTTATTGCCCCTCCAGAGGCCCTGGTTAAATGACTTTTGTCTAACTTTTTTTTTTTTTTGCCCAGTGATCATTCCTGTGTAAAAATCAATAGAGAAGCTGCAGCCAGACCAGTCATACCCAGGGCTGAGCGTCTCCCCTGAGGACAACTGTGAGAGACCGACATTTGTTTAACTCACCCCCTTTAAAAACACTGCTCTGCCCCAGGCCTCCCCTGGTGGGCTAAAGATCAATATGTCTCGATGTCAACACCACCCTGTATAGTGGTACATTTACAACAACACATTTTTAAGTGAAATTTTGTTTGATGGGTATTTTCCATATCATACAGCATATTGTGTATCAGCCTATACTTTGATTTATAACAGTTTATACCGCAACAAACAATGCAATATTATAGCCTCTGAATTTGCGTGAACATAACTAAAATATAAGTAGGCAAAAAAAGATAGATTGTAGGCTTATTTATAGGCAAGAATCAAATCTGGAAGGACAATGCTCACTCTTGTCTAGTGCTGGCTGGCCCAAAATGATTTAGTTTAATTAGTCTTTATAACAAGTGTATATTCTTACTTTGAAAACCTCCTCCTAATACTGTATTCCATATCCTACCATTTGCAGTACAGTAAGTTGGTTGCACCCTAAGCATCTATTTGTCACTTCCCCTTCCCTTCAGCACCCTGAGGCCCTCACTGACATCTTACTGGTCGCAGCCGGGACTGTCCGACCGGCCGCTGTCCTGACACGCTTCTGACCTTGTTTACACTCTCACATGAAATGGCACCTTGCTCAGACCTTGTGAAGAGTGCCAATCAGTAAAAGCTTGCGGGAGTGTGGCCTGTCTGCCCTTCTGCCCCCCTTTCTCTCCCCCCTCGTCCCATCTGACACACACAGCACCCCCCCCTCCCTCCACAATCTGTGACCACCTCGCACATTCACGTTATGTATTACAGCTGACCATTTGAACCCACTGTTAAGGAGCAAATTTGGATTTCACTATTTACTGTATTTAGTAAAGAAGAATTTGAATTGCTAAATGAAATCATAAATACATCTATTATACCACAAATATAAGCGGTGGGAGCGGTGGGTATAAGCTCATCTTGCATTACCTTTTTACTTTTTTTTTTTTTTTTTTTTAAGTTAATGACTAAATTAATTATAAAAACTATAAAAACAGCTTAATTTTTTTAAACTTTTTTTAAAAAACAGAACCAGCAGAGGGCACTCTAATACACTCATTTCAGTCCTATTCATTTGTTCTGTTTTCTTAATATTATTTTTAGTACATTTCCTTCCCTTGACTCATACATTAAAACTAGTTGAAGACATAATGGCACAAGTTCGAACCATGCATGCAATAATAATCCACACTCAGTCCAAGGTAATTTACCAGCTATATCTCCACATGCATATATGTGTAATGACACCTATATTGTGAAAATCCTTTGTGTCTGATATTAATGTCCTATGCTTTGGTGGTGGGAAAATGAAACTAAATGTTAATAACGTAATTAGATGTAATTGCATAAGTGGCAATGGCATTAAGGTGCATTACCTATAGCTGGTATATATTATCCCATTCTCTGCCTGACAATAGTGGTGGTGCCTGGTTCAGAGCTAATTAAAGAAAGAATAGCATCTAGGTCATATTTAACCACTGTGTCTTTAGCTCACTGCTATTTACAAATTATATCTTGAGAATAGGAGTGAAAAAGCAGTGCAAGGGCAATATACAATGGGAAGTCTGTAATGGGCCTTCAGAAAATAATGTGACAAATCCAGGTTTACAGTGCAAGCTTTGTTTAAGTTAGAAAATCCCATGTTGTTTTTGAAAGTAGACTACAATATGTTTGTTCTTCAAGGATTTTGCCACAATAAACAATCTTTGTTTTCTCCAGCAGCACACTCATGTATTTAATTCAGATAGCAGAAAATAAGAAAATACAAGGATTTTACTGTAAAACTAGATGTTACTTCTGAAGTAAATCTTGTGTGTGTTTGTCTGTTTCTTTTGCAACAGTGATTCTCAGATGATTGAATGAAAAAAACTGTACAGCTTAAAGGCTGTAAAAAAGCAAATCAACTGTTTCTGTTTTGACACATGAACAACCAACATGCACAAAGACATCTCCAGACTCTGAGGTGTAATTAACAGCTTACATTTAACAACAAAATGACAATTGTCAATTGTTTAAGCCACTAAATAAAAATTAACATTCCTTTAGTCCCTTAGTTTTGGTGTTGGAATCCCATATTGTGACATAATTTTACTTTTTGTTAATTGCAAACCACAAAATTGATCGAAACCATTTAATAACAGAAATTACTTCTTAATCAAAACTGCAGGAGTAATTCTCTGTTACTGATCCTGTAGTAAGCCTGTGTTTTTGTTTTGTAATAGTGGCTACTTAGTTAAAAAAAAAAAAAAAAAAAAGAAAAAAAAAAGATAATTTTCAATCATGCCTTAAATGCAAGACAATGCGGAATTACTCAAAACATGCATGAATCACTCAAAATAAAACTCTGAAACTCAGACTAAACTAATGAGGGAACAGCGTTATAACAAAACAGTTTGTTGCTCCAAGTAGATTTTTATATAGGCCTACTTTGTCTCCTTGATAGTAATACCTTAATCTAGCATCATAGTGAATAGTAGTGCATGTGGCTGTTGCTGCCTCTGGTGAGTGGTGAAGACGCAGTGACTTTTAGCGGGACTGACTTGTGTGTAGCAGCTTGGTGCCGTGCGCTGCGCTCGTGAGGCTCCTCGTTCTAATTGAAGCGGACGTTTATGAGTTGGCGAGGCCTCGCGTCGCACAGGTTTTATCCCGGGAGCGGAGCGGGGCAGGTCTCACACAGCCTGTTGTTTCTCGGGCCGGTACCACTCACAGATACCAAGCAGGAGCACCAAACGCCCTGACAACTTTTACATAATTAAAAGAGGCCGGCGCTCGCTCGCTCCCCACACGCGCTGACATGTGTGATCACGAGGCACAGTCCTGCTTCATTAGTTTATATCTAACACAAAGCGCACAGGCAGCGCTCCCTGTGGCTTTGAGCCTTGTGACAAAATAGGACACTTCGGAGGAGTTGTGACTAATGCATGTAAAAGTTTGCAACTTAAGGCTCAAATCCATTATTATGTCGAATATAAATATCAGTACATGATAAAAGGCTACTTTAGTTTGGAACCTTTCCCTATCACCGCCCACAGCTACTTGCAGTTCTTCAAAATAAACAGACTCTAGGTCATATATGAACACAAATGTCACATGCCTTTTTACAAAAATAAAAATATGTAAATAAAAATCTGCTGCTTGCTACAGTAAAACGCCGCTGTGAAGAGGAGGAGCCTATCAGTAAAATCATGAACATGGTCCCTGAGGAAATGCAATGTCCTCTTAATTTTATTTATTTATGAATTTGTATAATAATAATAGTTATTATTATTATTACAGGTAAGGGGTATTTAAGTTTTCCACATACAAAGTTAACCTTTTTTATTATTTTATTGTGACAGTCATGGCTTATATAAGAAATCCAAACATCTGTATGTCACCAAAAATATCTCTTTACTTAGATGCATCTGTATCTTTTGATCACAACACATAGCTCAGTTGATGTGCTTTACTTATACAAAATGTAAATAGCTTTTGCCTGTGAGTTTTGCATGTCGCTTCTGAATGCAGGCACATGCAGCCAGGCTTGTCCTTATTCTAATTCTGCTCTGGCTCCAGATGGATCAACACATGCTGAAAATATGACAAGCTCGACATTTGCATGTGACCTAAATCTGGGCCATGCAGCACAGCAGACAAAGAAATAACTTGGATTAAAATCATTTGCACATAAAAATAGACAACATCATGTTTATATTGTCCACTAAGAAGATATTTTTTAATATACTGCATTAGTCTATTCTTTTTTCTTCTTTTCTTTTTTTTTACACTAAAGTACCAGTATCCGTATCTTTCCTAACTGGTCCAGAGAGGCACACAGTAAACCTTACCATGCATTTGTGTATCATGTGTCTGAACAATAACTGCCTGCTATTGTATTCTGCATCTTCATTAATTCTATAATTGCTTGCTGCCAGTGATTTACTGCCAACTTCAGTGCACATCAAAGCATTTGGCCTTTCTCTTTTCTGAGACCAGACACAGCCCATTAAATTAACATGGTTATTACATCTTCTTGAGCTCAATAAGTTGGCTAATTAATAGTAAGAGGCAGCGGCGCCTTCTGGTTGTTATGGCTTTAGAGGAGTTTGTGTAGCATGTGGCCCTGTTCGCTTCATAAATGTGCATTGATATTTGCATCTGATTGAAATGAAAAGGCTGAGGTGCATGTGGAGCTAAGACATTAATAACCTGCTCGCTTTGATCCGGACCAGAACAGCAAGGTGCCCCTTCTTTGCATCAGTTGTGGTATGTAAATTTGCCCCCTGTGTTATCCCCTTAACTGCTCAAGAGCCCACCTGAGCTTGTCCCCCTCACAGACGATTGGAGGAGGCAACAACAGCCGTTTTGTTCATCAGTTCTTCTGTCGCATGGTAATGCTGTGCGAGAATACATGACAATTTGAATCTGACAGATAAAAGGTAGTTTAAATATTTTGCACAAAAAACATGCAGGTTGTTTTTAATTAGAACAATTGCATTGTCTTAAGGGGCTACAGCAGGTTTGTTGTCTGCTTTTGTGGATACTGTTTTTGTCACTTTATGGGTCGATTTTGATTGTGTGGAATAAGCATTAATACTTTCTTCTCTACAGTTCATTTAAATCTGGAGAGACACATTTTTGAAAACAACAGAAGGTTGATTTATATTTTTATAAATATTGATCCAGATAATTTTCAGACTTTTGGATAGTAATACTGTAAGGCCGCCTAAGCAGGGGCCAGTGCTCATGTGTTAGTTACAGGAATGTATTTATTATATTTTATTTTATCATTGATCACCTAGTCTAATTCTTAAAGCCCAACACAATTACAACAACTAGCCTTCCTTTACCATGCAAAAAACAGTTAAATCCTTGAGTCTTGAGTTATTTGGTCAAGCATACACCAGAGTTTGTTTATTTATCTCCCTCTCACTGAATATTTCTGTAAAGGGTATAAAATTGGGTTCTTGACCTTGAATTGAAGGCTCCCAAGCGCACCACTCGATCCTAAATCTGCAACAATATCCAGGTCTAGTTATGCGCATCATTTCATTAGATTAGAAGTACAAAAGGATCAATCCACTGCAGACTGGCTGTGGACTGGCTGAGTGTTTTGTCAAATGCATGGTGCATGTCTTACTTGAACCTGCTTATGGGTGGATGGCTTATTATGTATTGTCACTGGACACAATGGTGTGGAGGCCATGCTGCTCTGGCCTCATAGTTAATAGAAAAAATACTGTTTTGTCATTGCGGTACACACAATGATTATAAAAATGTGAAAGTATCTAAATGAAATGTTTAAATGGAGCCCTCAGTTGCCAACATACGGTGTACTGTTGAGATATCATGGATAGTTCGAAAAGTGTGCTTACTATTGATAAGAAAAGATATTTACAAGGAGTAATCATCAGCATCATGGTGATAAGTGAAGGTGAATTTACATTAACTGAAGGGTGCACCAGATCAGAGTGTTGTAAGTACTGCTTTATTTTCTATGGTTCAGTTAAATATAGGAGTTTGTGACATATTTTGAGAGAGACTATGTTTAAGATATCTGTATATAAGAATAGTCTTGTACGAGGTCACATTCTCCAAGTTCTTTGTATTGTATAGATTTATGTGCAATTGCATGCACGTATTTCTTTACATACAAGACTCTTGTATTTGTCTATAACCTTCTTCTACAGGTGATGTAAGGCAAAACAAGCAAAGCATTGTGACATGTACTGTATTAGATCAGACATTATATAGATTCAGCTAGTCACTCTTTAAAATTGTATGCATCATTAGACTCTAATACATTTAACCCTAATTTTGATTGAAACAAATGTACTCTTTAATATTGCCTAAAGGCTTGGAAATACAAGATAAACTATCCTAGTGTGGTCCAAATTAGGCACATACATGGACGTCCTGTTGATGATGAAATTACTGTGGCAGTGACCTTTCTAAGCTGTGGGTCATCAAGTCTATCCATCATCTCTGACTACCAAGATCTATGTAAAAAAACAAAACAAAAAAAAACTTGTTTGCTTGACTGTGTCTGCTAATCCAATTAGGTAAAGCACTAGTCAACATGCTAGTTTAACAGGATGCAGAAGCCACATTTTCAGTGGCTGTAGACTGCTGATGCACTCTGATATTATAGACCTAATTTTTCCGTGGCATTGGCGATAATAAGATGATCTACATCTGTATTTCATCTGTATGATTGTGTACAGTCTGAGGACATGGAGGAAGGTCTACATTCAGACATGTTTAAGTCACTGGCCAATCCAATATGGCAAATACCCAAGCTGGTAGTAGATTTTGTAGCATTTTATACATATGGATGTCAGTTTTGTTTCTTTGTTGTTTTTGTATAAGGGCATAATGTGCTCTGTAACTTGCAAAAATGATTTGAATACAGCTGTTTAAATTATTTTACTTAAACTACTACATCTGAGCATTTAGCTACTTAACTCACTGGAAAAGACGTAACCTTTGTTGTATACTGTTAGCACAAAATTTTAAATAGCCATTTTTTACTTGTGCAAATTAAAATGCCTAATTGAGTAAATGTAATCATCAGTGTTACAAAATCATTTCCATTTTAATCTCTTTCTCAGAATCCATTATAGTGTCTTCAGTCTCCCTGCCTTGTCCTTTAGGTGCAGACACAGCTCTGTGCTTCTCTCAGTGATGTTCTCCAGATGTTCCCTGGTGCAGCTCTGGGTTCACAGCAGTTGTAGCAGGGTCATGTGACCACAGTTCGTGCTGGTCTTTCTGGGTCGGGCTGCATCTCTGCCCCTCTCTGCTGTATCTGCCCCCTCAGGCCATAGGGGCTGGTCAGTACTAGACCACATGACCTCGGGACAGGGCTAAACTCAGGCAGGTCCTGGGTCCAGCAATGCCACCTCACATTTGTACTGGGTCGCTGTGAGGGGTACTTGAGATGGGCCAGGACGTGATGGGATCGGAGTAGCACTAATCCACTGGGCTGGTTGGGCACGTCGGACTCTGGTGTCCTATTAAGTTTAGCCTGGAGGATCATAAGGTTACAATTTGAGGAGTCTAGACTGGTTGTAGGTAACAAGAATTGAAAGTCCACAGTACAGAGAAAGAAGAGACCCGGGCAGAGACACAAAGAGAGTGAAAAAGCATTTCATTCTTGGTGCAGTTTGGTGACAAAGTGATGAGGTTTGGTGACAAAGTTAAAATTATATTTTTGTTTCTGTAAAATTTAACATTGTTCATAGTTCTCTACCAATGTCAATCCATGCCTCATAAATAAAATAAATCGATGATGTAACTGTAGTTAATTACGAAAAATGCTTAACATAATCTATAATTATTTATTTATATCATTAGTTGGATAATGTCAATGACAAAATACAAATAATATGAATTAATCGATTCATCTTCACCATTCCTTGCTTACCTTTGTGTTTGTACTACTGTTTTGTTTACTTGTATATTTTTCCTATTAGTTAATTATAATTATAGACATTTACTTTTTATGTCAACTTTCTGACATTCTTTGAGGAACAAAAAATATGAAATATACTAAGTTGATGCTGAATAGCAGATCTATGCCTTACAATCACAGGTTACTATACATTTATGCTGCTGCTTTTTGCTCACAGTCAATACCTAGACAAAGTTGCCCCTGGAGGCAACGTTTTTCAAATTAAATCTGATCTAATCCCATCCGATCACGTCTGCTGGAACTGTCCCCATTTGGATAGCTCTCTTCTCCTCCACGTTTGAGGCTTCAGCGTATGATATTAATTGGGTCCTATGTCTTCCTGCTTTATTGAACATGACACTTGAAACTGGCCGTGTCTTTATATCTAATAGTATGTCTCATATAAAGAATAAGGTTAGAGAAAACCTGAATAATTAATATGTATTCTAACCAGTTAATGTGACAATTAGGGCCAATTAGGCGGCATGTGGAAAAGTGTTAACGGGACAAGGATGTGAACCTTAAGTAAGCATCATGACACTCTGTCCTATACCTTCAAGCTCAGAACATTTTGGAGCAAATTTTGTAATATTCACATAATGCAGTTAACACAGCTCTGTACTGTTTAACACGTACAGTGTTTATGTGCAAATTTACCAGGAACGAAGTAGGAGACCACTGGGAATAACAAGTGTGGCCACAGTGGGTCGAGTGCATCCTGTTGTTGTGTCCTTAGCCAAAGTGGCATGTGCATGAGTGATTGGTGGTGGTCATCCTACCCCAGGGCAGCTGTGGTTACAATAGTTCATGATAATGCAATGTCAAACGCCTCTGAGTGTCCAAAAAAAAAATGCAAGGCATGACATTATTATTGTATTTCAAAAGTCTGTATCAGAACACAACTAATGTGAATGAAAGTCATAGATAAATTATGTTGCCATAACATAGTGACTCTTGTTGTGCTCTGATCCAGATATAACCACACTGGTATAGCTGAAAGGTATTATCTGCAAGATACATGCTTCACTTCATCATAATAATAAGCAGCATCTAATCTTCACAGTTAAAGTAATGATGTGCATACACTACCACAGCATTCTACCAGATCCTGCTGGTGACTTTTGTTGGTTTTTCATTTCAACAATTTGTTTCACACACATCAAAAGAAACAACTAGACTGAAAAACCAAAGGAAAAACAGATTTATACTTGTGAATACATGACTGTGATAGCTGCACTAAATGGTAAACATCTTTGTATAATTGTTTGTTCTTAGAAGCTTGTAAACATTATGCATTCAGAGAAATTGCAGATACCATTACAGCTTAAGGTTCTGACTATTAGTCTCAAAACATTGTTTCATACACATTTACTGGCTATAGTTTTCAAATTTTGTCAGAAAGTGTCTTCCTTCTTCTTCTTTAGTAATATGTTGACTTGACATTCATTACATGAAATATGTGACTTTAGGCCTGAAAGTCTCTGGATAAATGGTCTAAAATAATAACCAAATAACCAAAACACATTTATTTAGATTCAAGACCAAAACCTCGGTATGCACCCGTTTATAAGAGCGGTCCAGCCCACACTGGCACCTCTCGGCCTGTTGACATCTGTCAGAAGTGCAGCGAGGTTAAAAGCCTTATTGCATGGCTTTGAAGGAGCGCGTGACTGTGCCCTTGTTGTAGTTTTCTGAAAATTTAGTTGTGGCACAAACCTTGAAGCAGTGGCCTGCTTTATTCTGCAGCAGATAAAGAGAGACTTGTATCCCAAGACCATAGCCTGACCTCTTTCATGTCTTTATGAATTGGTGTTATTCCAAAGGGGAATCTTAACAAGGACAGAATCTTACAATTGGTGGAAAAGTTATGTGATTGAAAATAAATAATAGCCATTTTGACTGGCAATTTAAATGTGATTGAAATGGTAGAATACACCACTCTTGTGGTTTTCAAAGGAAATTAATGTGTTTACATGAATCTGACTGCTCCTTAAGGTCATTTGCATTATTACAAGTCAATTTTTTACATCTCTCTTTGAGAGTTCTTTTGGCATGTGGTAACCCTTGTTGGAGAGGGGCGTGTCCAAGGTGTGAGTCCTCATTGAAGTGAGCAGCTCTGAGCAACATTGAACTTTGACCTCTGTGGTTTTCACCGTTGACTTCCTGATCTGCAACTGTCATGACCCTGAAGGCAGCACATCATGTGCATAATATGGAGTTGTTGTATTTGAATCTGACATTCAATCTGAGTTATAGCAACAACATGATAATAAGTAAAATGTTTACTTCTAATAATCAAGAAAGCACAGCGCTGTATTTCTCTACATTGCATGGCTATTTTGCCCCACAGAGAGAGCATGTCTTGACACAATGCCAAATGCAATACACAAATTTCTGAATGTGATTTCTGTCCCTTTTTTTCTCTCTTTTTTTACTGTCAAAATCATATGTCCATATGGATGTCCTTATTGATGCATCTGGTCCGTGCTCAACATTCTGTGTTCTGTGTTGAGTGTTGACCACATTTAGCAATTTAAGGAGAGTAAATGGTCCTGTACCCAACGTTAGTCCCAAGGTTCAATTACAGATGTGGCACACAGGTTGCAAACTGGTCATCCACAGTAGTTTGAATTGTGGCATAGCGCTGACTCCTGCAAGGGACATAACTCAGAAACCAATTATGTTAACAAGACAACTACCCTGGACAGCAATGGAAATAATGACATCCACTGCTCTGTTCTGCTTGATTTGATAAGTTTGCTCAGGCCTCCCAAACGTCACCTGAAGCGGCATTGGTAATTTAAAATAAGATAGAGGAGACATAGGATTTTCCCTTTTGCACTTGCACTCAGTTGGATGCGCTTTTGCCTGTTCCCTCCAGGTCTGAACACTGCCCTGGCCTCCTACTCTAAAACCCCTGGGCAATGCATTCATATGGAGCGCACATTACACACATATGGTGCCGCAACAGATTTGAGAAATAAGCTGTCATCAAATAATCCAATCATTTATGTTTCACAGAGCAATAATGGAGGTACGTGAGCAGATTCGGCCGGGACCTTCTCCTAGTGGGATGCCTTTGTGTGGTGTGCCTGTGGACAAAAGCTTGTTACTGTCTCTCCTTTTCACACTCACATGGAAGCAACAAAGTATACAAAATCAGTGAAATGACACTGTGCAGGGCCAATTAGTTGAAGCTTGAAATTAGATCATTTTAATAAGCTCAGTCAAGGCACATTAAATAACAGCTATCAAAAAATATATGACTAAAAGTACCACCAAAATGAAATAGTGCTTTCAAATGCATTGACACAAATGTAAATCTGCAACATAGTGAATGATTTGTGTATTATTATTATTGTATTATTAACACAAACTGATATGTGTGGCATGTAAAAGTGTATCTATTTAAATTGCTAAGAAATTATTACAATGAGCTAGCAAGATATTATATCAGAATTTGTTTTTTGTTTTTTGTCA
Organism: Periophthalmus magnuspinnatus; assembly: GCF_009829125.3. NCBI lineage: Eukaryota > Metazoa > Chordata > Actinopteri > Gobiiformes > Gobiidae > Periophthalmus > Periophthalmus magnuspinnatus. Next base: position 18,994,582 of record NC_047141.1, on the reverse strand, counting down.
TGTATTTATTGCCACTGTAGTAGCAACAGCAAGTGACATTTTTTACTGTTTGTTGCTCTCAGAAAACCGCGTTAATATTGCTATAACATATACAAAAAAATCTGCCATTTCTGCACAGATGAATTGGCGTGAGTTTAGCAAATTCACTTTTAGCAATCTGGATCTTTGTGTCAACAAGGACTGCATCTCAAATATGGCGGATCAATGTTGATGAGACACTATTACACTTTCTGTTTCAAAAGTTGGTTGCTAATCAATTCCCACTGTTCCAGAGAGATAATTAATGTGAGCTTTATTGGTGCAGTGGCTGGATATGATGCACACTATGCAAACACTAGACAAGACAAGCCATGCTCCCTGTGCCCTGTCTGCACTCATCCCATCACTGTCAGCACGAGCCAGCCGACAGAGAACCGCACAAGAAAGAGGGGAAAAAACGTGGACCACTCAGTGCCCACCAAACCCCAGGCTAGGCTTTTTTTAACTTCCCCGCCGCTTCCACCCAAGGCCATCATGCTCATCCCGGCTGTGCATGACGTGCCCTGCCACAAATGTTTTCCCAAAGCATCCACTTCTGTAACCCTATGAGTGTTCCAGACCTCCCCCTAACATCATGTATCACTTTTTCACATATTTTTATGCATCAAGCATTACTGGATGGCCTGACAAACCATTTCAGAAAAGGTTGCTGCGTTGTGATCAGTTTCTTATATTTTTCTTCTTTTTTTTTGGTGCAATATTGTGAATTTTATATTTATGCCATTTATAGTGTCTTATTAGCTATAAATAAATAGACCTTTTGGCTGCCCTAACAAACAACATAGTACAAGGCAGGCCTTAATGCTAAATGGCCTTTCTGAAGCAACTAGTGAAATACTGTGAATTATTAAAGATAAAGTGTATTTTCTTAATCAAATTGTATTTAAAATATTCAAAAATGAAATATCAGAGGTCTCTCCCAGCACAATGAACCTCATGCAGCATGGGCAAACCTCTCCAAAGATGAACCCTGTAAACACTTCAGCATTTCTGTGTTTTTTTTTACTTGTGCAAACGTGGTGGATGGCGGCACATTATCAGGCACAGATGTTTCCTCTCATATCCACAAGGCTGAGAGCAGTGGTCCTTGCCCTATAACTCTGTGCACTTCCACACTTTGACTGTGATGTTTTGTGATGGCCACGAGACATACGTACTTGTAACAACATCAGTGCGCATCGCCAGGTTTTCAAGCCAGGGCCTGGCTGCTTGCTATAATTACTACCTTTGTGTGCTGTTTATTTAGCTTCACATAGGCAAGACTGCTTTTTGCAGGAAGGTTCCTGCATGTCCAACCTCCTTAATCGCTTGTTTCCAAGGCTGGGAGACCTTGGGACAGGAAAGAGCATAGGGAGCAATGGTGGAGTAGAGGTTGGGGGCTAGTTGTGATCAGCAAATCATTTATTTACGTTTTGCATCTGCATAATGAGGCAGCTAGCCAATAGCAAGCCCAGTCAGGCTTAGACAGGGTGGCATGCTTTCAAATTTAATGGGCATGCCAGGGGAAAACTTGAAATTCTTGTTGACATTTCTTATAGCCAAATAAATGTGCTGTGGGTCAGAGTGTCTATTAGGCAGATAAGAGAGGAACAAGTCAATTATAGTACAATGACTGCACTGCCAGGAGACCTCATTAACATGATCAGGGAGGGTTGCGGCAGCAGGCCCAGTCCAATGCATAGGCTCTGGTTAAGTTGTGGAAGAATGACATGGACATTTTATAGTACAAGACTCGAAAAGACACAAATATATTCTGGGTTTACTCAGAGACTGACACTTTAAAAAAGGACAAAAAAAACCAAAACAAAACATGTTCCTGTGGCGTCACAAAGTGGACAGCCATCCCAGGCCAGGCTCACACCTAACTCTACCTATGCTAAAAGATGCAAATGCAATCATAAATTATGTGAATTAATATAATCAACAAGAATATCCACCTCCAAGTGCAATACCAAAACAAAAGACCAACACGACAGAGACTATCTGAATTGATGCAAATAGCCTGTAACACACTTTTAATTAATCTACCTGGACTTTTATTTTTAATAATCTAATTTGTCTGACAGATAAGTGTGTTGACGGTCTGTTGAGCAGGAAGCTGTTGAGGAATGCTATCCACTTGTGTTGGCCTGAAGCCACATTCACACTGCAAAAAATTAGGCTGTTAAAAATAAAAGTCCAGGTAGTTCCAGGGCTGTACTTTTCATATTAAAATTAAATCAAAACTACTATGAAAAGTATGTTAAGAAAACTTTGATGAAAGAAATAATCAAAACAGTTGACAAAATACCATTATACAATTCTGAAGGTAAATACGCACCGTCAAACCACTAAAGTTACTCAAAGTTAAAACTCGCGACCTGTGACCCTGCTGTAATCATGTTTGAATCCAATAATAAGTGACTTTCTTTTACATTAACTTGTCATTATCTCCACAGAATACCATCCTTCAAACAGTGCATTCAGGAAAAAAATGTACAACTCTAACATTTGTGACATCCTTTATCCCAAATACCCAAAAAGACATTTCTCTATCTTTTCTCTGTATTGAGTGCACATTAATGAGCTGACTACAGCTTTCTTGTGTGCTAGTTTTTTTTATGACATTATCGGCTCCCACATTGGCACTGCCTTGACTTGCAGACATCATTATAGTAATCACCACAAGCTCTAGTAGTTGCAGGCAAATCTTTTTTTTTTCTCCCCCCTTTTGTTGTCGCTCCATAGACGAAGGCAAGCCACATTTTTCACCCAGCCCCACTGTTGTCTCTATTGTGACAGCGGTCATACCCCATCTCATAGTCCCTCTCTCAGCTATGAGTATCTCACAATCGGAGTAATGGTGAAAAAAAGCAGAGAAAAGGAAAGAAAACAGGCTATTTACCAGACTACCACCTTCACCGCCTGAACAGAAGAATAGATTTTGTTCACCTTTCATTTGCATTCAGCTCATCCATGATCACTTTTAATTAAACGTATCCAGACTCCAGATAATACTCTATTTCCCCACCAAGACAAACCATTGAAGCCTTTATCCACCGGCTTGTATTTGATAATGCAAGAGAGATGACCAGTAGCCATTTGTTCTTTGACCTGCAAGGGTCTTTTGTAAACTACAGATAAGACTCAACAAATCCTTCACAGCCGAGTTTTTAAATTAATACAAGAAGAGGAAACTCAAAAAACTTTGGATGTTGTGTTCTCTGACGGTACAGAGCAGCTGCGGAGGGCCGACCTTCACTAACACAAAGCCTTTTGAGTTATTGCAGGTTGAGAAAGTTTTGGAAATTATTTCATGACGATACACCAACCTCCAAAGTCATTTTTTTACGACTTTAATGATTTGAGAAGCTTTTAAAAATAAAATTCAATACCAGGTATTATAAAGCAGATTTGAATGTTTTGCTTTACTTTTTCACTCAGACCAAGCCCCAGCCAAACCAATTATGCCCCACGTAATAACAAACATCATTAGCATTTCTTTTATTTCTAAAATGATTTTTTGATTAAGCACTGTAAAAACGCACGTTGTTGGTGCATTGAAGAGTGCTTCAACATTAGCTTGTGTGCTACATGTTTGAAGTGCCTTTGTTGGTCCCTCACTTAGCGTGCAGCATGCTAACTCTATTTAACACGTGAACAATTAAGAGAGTTGCAATTAATGCAAAATAGATAAAGAAGAACTGGTGAAAAGAAAGGTGTAAAGAAAACAACACAATGGTGGAAAAATATCCATTATGCAAGGCTTGTATCCTCCTTACTCTCACAGTGGACACAGAGCAGAGGTGGGTTTCGAGTGTCTCTATATCACATATAAATTATCATTCTGATTTGGGTCTGTGTTTGTCAGACCTCTGTCTGTTTGTGAGAGGGACAATCAGATATTCAAGCCAAGGTCACTCTGGTCACTATCCACAGACACACAGCTAATTGCAACAAATTGAGTAATTTGTACCTCTTTTAATCCCCAAATCAGCTCTCATCAAAATGTAATTTAGGTTTAGTATAAGAGTGTATGACATTGTGCCCCTTGTCACAAGCCCCAGAATGACCGTCATCCTCTCAAAATGTAATATATATGTAATATATCCTCTTAGATCCTAATGCATTAATTATAACATTTTTGAGACACCATTACAAACAGACCAAACCTTATTGTGTATCACCAGGTTTGTATTGTGACGTCTTTGACTTAGATTGGCAAAAATGGTCTGGCTTGTTTACCCAAAATAAGCATTTATATTTATATTAAAAAGTTATATTAACAAAAATCCAACACATATCATATTCCCAAATCTCCAGTATTTAGGGAATATAATTTTGTCTTAATTTCATTAGACCTTCAAATGATTCCTTCAAATGATTCAATGTTATTTTGCTATTTTCACATGAGACACAAGCTAGTCTCTCTGTATTCCAGTTCACTAATCAATTTTTTTTTTATTCAGAATTCTCTACCTGCTCACTCCATATGGAAAAAACAGCAGGTTCAAAACCTAGATAATAAGGAATTAATTGTATTCTAAAGGACCAGTATAGTTTTAGTATTACCATCCTTCATTCATCCTTAAACCAGGGAGTGCCAGGTCACCCATCTTCTGATTCCATATCAGAATATGTAACTGAAATATTGTGGTTCATAAAGGTTGCAGTAATCATGAAGATAAATTTGGTTAGGTTGTTAAGTAAAAATGATTCTTAACCTGCACCAGTGCCAAAGAACCAAGATTAACAATACAAAGGGGCGCTATTCATATACAGCAAACATTTGCATAACTACAGCTGCAACACTGTGCCTTATATTGATGAGAAAAACTATGAAGAGAGACCTGTGGCCTTTGGATGAAGAAAATCACTAGTGTTAATAATCACTTCTTGAAAGTTTGTATTCTTCTTTCCCTTGTGTTCTGTGTATGCGTTGTGTAGTTGTTTGTGGATTTGTGTATGAATGGCATAGTCTGGGGCGGGTGCACGTGTCCTTGAGAGCCTGTATGAGAGGCAGCGCGTGGTGAACATGTGCTGGCGTTCTCAAGGCTACACAACAGCGGGGCTCCTAGCAGGACTAGCTCTGCACGGCAGCTGGTAAACTCTGTCTGCAGAATAGGTGTCCTTTATGTTAACACAAAGCAATGCAAATTAGCCCCAGTGCCGAGTGGACACTGAGAACGGATACACATGGCACACTCTTTGCACTGAGTTTCATTGAGACCTGCTCCGCAATGCAACTTCCCACCAATCAAAAAGAAGACAAAACAACATGGTTTAATGACGAGGGCCCACCCGCATAACAGTTTGGACCAAACACATGTAGTCACCCTGGGATCAACAAAAGTAGAGAAGCAACCCAAACACACAACACAAGTATCCGGGAAGAGATTCACTCCTTTCACTTGTAATGCCTAGACCTCCATAGTGTAATTTTGAATAGTGCACCAATATTTTACTTCATAAGGAGATACTGATTTTGAAATGGGGTTAAATACATTTGCTCCCACTATTTAATACTAATAACTGTTACTTTTATTGTTAGACGTAGAAAATCAAACAGGCATTTAACGGTCGAACATGCACAAATGAAACAAACAAACAAACACATTTATGGTATGTTATTTATGTTGAGGTTGGCATCGTTTTTAATGTGGCAAAATTAGGCAAAACACTCAAAAGAATGAATTTTAAATATTAGACGACCTTTAATCTGTGATCTGGCAAATCAATTAAAACATTTGTGAACCACACCACGGCATTAATAATGTAGTCCTTGAGTTGAAGATGTAATAGCTCCCGTGAAATGAGCTCTACAGTCATTCCTAAGTGCACTCATTGAGTATTTATCAAGTATTTATTTGGTATTTTAGAAGTCAGTGATCCAGAGTTATGACATTACAGAATAAATTGCCAGGTAATTTCTCATATGTTTTTTTTTTTTTTCAATTTTTTTCAAATGATTAAAAAAAGATAAAAAAATTTAATAAATTAAATATAATAATTAACTAGGTTTTAATGTGTTAACTTTGGTTGCATTTTTTATGCCTTTTTAAAAAAAATATGCAAAATTGGTCATTCATGGTTTCAGTATTGTTTATGTCCATTTCATTGTAGTTCACAATGTACATTTAGTGTGTGATTGCTTTTACTTCTTTAATGTAAGATTACATCTTACACAAGGTGGATACATGTATCTCAGTGTTAAATAAGTATGACCTAAGCTTACACCGTATTAGATTTTCTGGTCAAATAAAGGTCAAACTCTAAAGGAAAAAGCATAGGTTGCATTGAGCAAAACTCAACTACTTGATATTATTAACCTAATGGACTAAATTCTGAAAGCTTCTTGATTACTCTGATTCAGCTGAAGTGTCAAGATCATGGTAGGCTTTTAGGATGGTGCTGTATTGAAAATCATTTCATTGGTCGATGTAATTGTGTATGAATAGGCCGCCTGTCAGTTACAGTTGCAGCAGTGTAAGGATGGTTGAACTTCAAAGGGGGCCAGCTGTTTGCTCAAACTGACGGACGGGCGATGGAGAGGGCCTTAAGGGAGGCTGAGATGACACGTCCGAGTGTCACTTGCAGTAATAGGCCCATGGCGGGTATTCATCTTCTGTGAGAGATTTGGGAGAACACTCTACATAGACTTCAATAGGACTTTGGTAATTACTCAGTGCTGCACATATGGATGAGATGGCCCATGAGAGGACTTGAGACGTGCACCGCTCGTCCTCCATCTGAAAACCACCTCCGGGTGACTTCAAGAACATCCCTATAATGCTCCAAGACAAAAGTCTCATTACAGGTAATTATGGACTGCCTATATCCCCTTCTCTACTTTCATCCCCTCATTCAACAGCAGAGGCAGGATGCAGCAGTGATATGGGGGAGGGGAGCAGACTATTACCTGGGAGCATGCACTGATCATGGCCACTGATGCTTTACTGCACTTCCATTCATGTGGAGTGGCTCACTTGTGGGCAGCAATTACCACCAAATGATCCAAACCAGGCCTTGTGCTAAAGTAGCTGCTCAGCTGAGGGACTGGCCTCTATCTCTAAGTATTGTCATGTATTATTATAAAAGAAGTGCAGACCAACTGGGCATATGGAAGTTACAATGGATGCCAATGGTATATTTTAACATGTAATATAATTACACACACAAAAAAAAAAAAGAAAAAAGAAAAAAAAGATCATTTTGAGACAAAGGTGCTCCTAAAAATACAAAATACACACACTTGTACACAAGTACTTCATATTATTATTATTATTATTATTATTATTATTATTATTATTATTATTATTATTATTATTATTATTATTATTATTATTATTATTATTATTATTGTTATTGTTATTGTTATTGTTATTGTTATTGTTATTGTTATTGTTATTGTTATTGTTATTGTTAGTGGTGGTGGTGGTGGTGGTGGTTCTGCTGCTGCTGTTGTTGTTTTTATTACTATTTAATTACAGTAATGTTTTATCTTATTTATTTTTGGTATCAATCAATTTGAACTTCATATAAAAACACAGTGATGTTCCAAATAAAATTACTATCTGTAAAAATAATACGCTACAATCTGACACAAAGCAATGTTGAATAATACAATACATAATAGCACATTTCCATTGAGCTTCATGTCAGGACCATCCTGGGATGAGCACAAGGCCATGCACACGTCCTGTCTCCATCTCCCCAGGAGCTCCCCGTGTAGAGCTGGTGCAACAGGCAGCCCTGTCACCAACAGATCAGAGGCAACAATAGTCCATCCTCTGGCTCCCTTTGAATATGTCACTGTGGGAACAGCATAATCAACCCCATGTCACCACCAGCTGCTGCGGCCCGACCACATTTGGATAAACAACAGCCCGGGAAGACTACATAAAAAACACTGGGGACAAGTGGACAGCAATACACTCGTACAGCGCTCATGGAAAGATGATATTGTTCTGGGTCATTTGGCCCGGTGTCAATGCTGCACCCCATCTGTGTGCACTGGTGAATGAGCTCGGTTGGAGCAGGACTTGAGACAGTTCCTGAAGTGTGGAGGGTGTGTTGTTTGCGGTTTACAATGTACACTTAAACAGCAGTGAGCGGTAGGCCTCATTACAAAACACTTATCAATTTTGCATTTATTCGTCCCATAGTTTATGGTGGCACAGTTTTTACACTATTTAAATGTGCTTCTGTTTACAGTCCTCTCAAAAGATTAACCTCCATATGTTTAGTATAATGCAGAATTGAAAGCAAAGGCCCAGGCAGCAGCTGTAGTCCAGTAGTGTGGCCACAAGAGCTGCTCTTAACAATTCCCTCTTTTCAGACAGGTATATGTTTTTCAACAATATCGTGTCCTTGGAAGGCCCAGCAGAATGTGCACAGAGGTTTTGTTATGAGCGCTGACAAAGGCCTATACACTACTTGTGCAGCAGAGACCCTGTCCGCTCTGTCCAAGGGTAAACACAGGTCACTGTGACTACCCAAGACACAACATTAAGAGAAACCCGCTAAAGCTTTCAAGGAAGTAATTTTTGTAGAATATAATCTTCCACCACCCCGCAGGAGTAGCTAATTACATTAAATATAGGTTGTGTAATGCATGGATACCTCTCCGTTCATCTGGTCTGAAGTGCCCTCTCACAAGCTAAGATCTCTTCTTATTTCCAGTACCTGTGAATTATACAAAATGATGTGTTCGCATTGATTTCATCACTGCACCATAGTCGCTAGTAATCCCATTATAACATGTCTGTTAGTACAATAGCAAGACATGGGCTGAATAAAGGCAGCCTTTCTTTGGCCTGTCAATGGTAGGCTGTCTTTCAAATTACTTCTTCAGAAGTTAAAAGGCCCGTTGCCTAATCAGTCCATTATACCACACTAATAGATGACCAGTAATTGCAACTAATAACTTATTACTCATCTACACAAATATTCTAATGGCTTGTATTTAGAAGCTATTTTTTCAATGGACTTATCAAAAAAGGGGGTTGCTATTCAGCAGACAGACTGACAGCAACACAAAGAAATACTCTCACAATGGAAGCTCAGAAAGCAACCTGTAGCATGTCTTTTCTCCTTGGATCTGGATTAATATCTAACCTTATTCACTGAGATGTGAAACTCAGCTTCATCTTCATGTGTGGAGCTGTGAGCAGCAGGCCTTTGTTTGGTGTCTGGGCCCCTCTTTGAGCGAGATGGTGCAGAGAATTACACATAATGTGCTCCATCCTCAGAGTCTGTCTAGGCCTCATGGTAGCGCACTGGGCACGGGGAGGTGGACACCGTGAACATGATTGGAGCTGTAGCAGTCATTGGGACTCCTACAGGGCTCACAGGTGGAAATGTATTCAGCCTCAGCAGGGATTACCTCCAGACAGCGTCATAAACTACAGTACATGGTGATCACATCTGTCTTGTGGGAGTATTTTAGTAATGGGCCGTGTTCACAAAATCAAATTACACTGGCATGTCATGCACTCCTCAGACCATGGCAACCTAAAGTGTGTTGTAAAGTTGTTGTTTTTTTTGTTTTTTTTTGCTTTGTATGGTTCTAAATAACAGATTACCATGAGATATGAAACTGCTCTTTTAAGTGTGATGCACAAATATCATACTTTTTACAATTTTTATATTTACAACTGTGTGTCTGATGACCATAACTTTTGAGATTGTGTCTTTCACTGTCTCTATTTAACATCAATTTATGGACTGCCTCTGTACAGCTTACAGTGTCTCTCTTGTCCTCACTGTATTAATGCGAGAGTGTTTGTTGGTACAAGTTTCATCTTTAACAAAGCTGGTCTGTAAACACTGTTTGGCCTGGTGTTGCTCTTGCGAGAAGTATCATTAACAAATATCTTTATTGCCCATGGTGCATTGAGCGGGGCACAATGGGGATAGTTAAAGGGGCAGGAGGAGTATATGGCCCCTGCTGATCAATGACCTCATCCAGAGTCAGTTTTCCCTTTAAAGTCGGCAACACCAAAGAGCAGCAGGACCCATTCAGTTCTGCCCGATAACAAACCAACACCAGACAGCCAATAAAGAGACTTCCACTTCATTTAAAAGCAATTAATATTCTTGGCTGGCCGGCGTGGTCCCATTGGTGTGGCAGGTCCGCACACGCCCCCCTGCGCCGTAATGGGGTTGACTGGTTAACTCTGGGTTGCTGTTGCTGCCTGGGTGAGAGCACAGAGGGCTTTTTAGATGTGATTCAATAGGCCTGTCTCACAGCTCACTGCTTCCCAATGGACCAAACCCCTCAATCTTTTCCTATGTGTTTCTATGTACTCCGGCCTTCTTCCACAAGTCATTCCCGTACTCCTCGATCTTCTCTCGGAGTTCATCTTTGTCTTTGTTTCCTTGTCTGTCTTACCTTTTTTCTTTGCAAACTTCTATTCTTTTGGGTTACTATGGGCCGGCGTTACAATAGGAGCAAGGGTTTAAATAGTTCACTTTTGTAATGTTCGGTAATGATTGTCTCCTCTGAAGGAAAGACTAGACAAAAGAAATACCCTCTGTCTTTGAAGTGGTGCATTCATTTGTTCACAATGAGGAAATATTAAGAGTTAGCCAAATTAACCTCATATTTTGGAATTAAATATCATATCACTTCTAAAATAAAATTAGATAAGGGATGTATCTGAATTTATGAAAGTGAAGGCTAACAATATATGAACTTTTTTACTTTGTGCATGTTAACAGATCTACAAACAAAATGACCATAAAACAGTGGGCATAAAGCATTTAATAGCAGCTTTTTTTTTCCCATGGTGGACAGGTTTTTGCACATTTTTCATCGAGAAGAGGTTCCAGCAATATAACTTTAGAATCATCATTTTGCCATTAACCAGAAAAATCACTACATTTACAAAAGAGTCCAAGTTGGACAGATGTGTCATATAAAAGAAACAGCTGATGCACAATGACACAACATTTTACCACAATTTAATTTAAAAATCTCTACAATAGCGTTAAAATTTTACAGCACATGAGGTTGTTTGAATGTCCTTGTCCATTGTAGCCTGCCTTCATAGACCTTGTCCACTTAACTGAATAGTGACGACTAGTGCATTAACAGTTTCCTGGTTGTTTAGTAGAGTGAGGTTAATGGACAAATCAATGGGACAAATTCAACTTAAGCTCATCAAAATAAAATAAAACTGGTGTACAGATGTTCATTACAAAGATGTTTTTGTAGTACCAGCACAAAATGTCTGATTTGATTTTCAAGGCCACACAGCTCCTCAACAATCCCTGTAAAAGTTGTGATAATTTGACCAGTTTGTAACAGTGGCACAAGCAATCTGTCAATAGCCATTTATAGCAGCCTGTGGGCTTTATGGAAAGTGGAACTAAACACTAAATCCAAGGGGTTTTTTTGCTACTAAACTGTGCATATGGTGTTTCAATAGCATTATCTACTGTTCTTAGTCTTTTTTTTTTTTATCTTATTTTATTTTTTTTATTTTTTGGAACTTTGGGGAAACTGTGTAAATTTGTAGGTTGTCTGGGCTGCCTTCAGTAGCCTCTGCAATTTCCTTTAGTAGGTGGAATCATATACTTCTGCCCAGATTTTTTTCACAAACACCTGGCGGCAGGGGCAGAGCTTAAACTTGTTAGACCAATCACGCTCTTCCTCATACTCCCAAATCCTTCTACCCCTTCACTCTTTTCTCTAATCCTCCAGGTACCGCCAATTTGGAAATGTGGTTGAGGGCGGAGTTTAGGTATTAAATCCCACTTTAAAGCCAAATTCTAATCCCTGAAACTAACTGGTAACAATTCTGTCCCGTTCATTGAAAACTTAGTTGCGCTAACAGAATTTGATTTGTAACTTACCAGTTAACATGGTCTGACTACTTTCCTATCATGCATTTCCCATCTAATTAGGAATGATCGATATCAAATGAGTACATATAAGCAAGGTAAAAGATTTTCCAAACCAAGTTATGGAAGTTGAAATATTGGCATCCTCCAGATGATAGTTTGGATCAATAAAAAAAAAAAAAAATCTTCCTTGGGATATTAAAAGAGATTGTAATAAATTGTAACATAAAACATAACCTTTTTATGGTACAGTGTTATTACCCTAATTATAATTTCACCAATACAGATTGGTCTGCTTTAGTTGAAGAGCAGACAATGGGCATTATGGCTTTGACAAACCTGCACGAATGAAAATTCATCCTCATTATTGTGCACATCAAACAGGTCTGAGTCTCACTGCACACTCATTTGCAGCTGAATATCCAAGGCAGCAGAGACAGTGGCTGTTTTGTGATACAGAGGTGGGGCGTGGAGCCAGAGGGACAGAACTGGTGTCTGCTTACAGCCTGTTACATGCTGCTGTCTGCCCGGTCAGATGGAGTATGGAGTCATACTTCGACCACATCAGCCACTTTTTGTCAACTTTAGATCTGCAATAACAATCATAATTTTGGTCAGGAGGAATAAGCTGGAAACCAAGCAGGAAAACCAATTTGACACTGGGATAACATGCAAACTAAACCTCACTGCTTAAGAGAGAACTTTGCCACCACATCGAGGTCAGGCCATGTGTCAAGGACAAAATAGTCATGACTTGATTCAGTTAAAGCAACATAAAGCTCCACCAGATAACATTTATGTTGGTGGTCATGCCAGCTACAATCCATGGAGATATAAGATTATACTTTGGAACAATCTACGTAAAGATAAGTTTCTCCCCAGATCTTGGTAGGTTAGGTGCACAGGTACTCCATTTTCCCTCATCAATCCAAAACATGGACAGTAGGTAAATTCCTCTGGCCAACATAGTACTGACCTTATTCTATTCTAATGTTTTGTTTTATTGTAATATTGGAGAATATACAGTACATCACTCACATTTGTGTTGGCAGTGCATCCTTCCATGATGTCATCTTGTCAGTGTATCTTTTGGCTCCATGTGACCAGCTGGGTATGTTTATTCTACCTGGTTCACCTGCAGGAGCCCTGTCACTTCACATCCACTCGTTCTGTCAGACCAGGCCGTCTCCATGATGCCTGTGTGTATATGCATTTGGACTGTCCCAGGTCACTATGAGTTTAAGATGTGTGTGCATGCGAGTCTATTTGTCCATGTCTCGGAGGCGCAGCATGACCAGCTGTATATGTTGACTGTGCCTGGTTTACCTGTTCTAGGAGCGGGGGCCGCCAGCAAAAGAGTAGAAACAAAACATGACATATGCTCAAATCGTAATACTTGCTACATGCAGAGAAACAGTTGCTTCATCAACCAGGCTTCAGTAGATACAGTTCCAAAGGTAATCATCTCTACATGTCATTTTCTGTTTGATGGTACTGGTCAGTGACATTAAGATTTATATGCACCAAGTTAAATCTATGAGGTCATCAAAAATATTGTTGTCCAAATATGGATGTGCTCCTGCCATTACTGAAAAGAGAAATTATTTATTCATGCAATGTCTTTTTTTTTTCTTCCTGTATAATAGAACAGTTCTGAATTGAAGGTATAGCTTAGGCCAAAAGAATGCTGTTCTGCAGTCGCTGCTCTGAAAAACACAACTATTTCATTTCAAAATCATAGAAATTGTCACTATTGTACCTGTACATGCCCGGTTGAATAGAGTTTGAGTGTTTGATGCAACACGACATTTGAGGGACATATAACTACCAAACTTTTATCGTGCTACAAGGACAAAGAGTGCAGTTATGAATGGAGTGTAAGGAATTCAATGTCATGAGAGAGAGGGAGGCCTGTTAGACACATTTTATTAAGGCATTCAATTAAGTCCACACTGTATATGACTGAGGGGCATTGTGTGGGGGGGTGGAAAGATGTTTTAAGCAGAATGAAGATCTATTGTGAACCTTTATGTAGTGCTGCATGATTCATATACAGAGTAAGGCTTAATGTTGAAGCAGAAAATGAATTATCTTTCCACATCATAAAGTTTTGTTGAAGCAAAATATTGCATGCTTTGGTGGGAATACTGCATTGACCTACCTTCATTTCCTAGAACTTAGCCACAATTAATAGTCAATGTACCAACCTTAACCTAACCTTGGACCCATAAACTTTAAGCGGCATTGTAGGGATTCATGTTCCCAAAAATATCTTGTGTCTCGCACAGAGTGATACCTGCCCACACACATAAACACACAGGCTTGTCTTTTGAAACCTTGGACTTGAACTTCCACTTCTTGTCTATTTGGTGAGGCAAGGTAAGGCTGCTCAATACTGGTATTGTATGATCAAGGATTCGCACCAGGTTTTGGAGAAGGCTGGATCTCCGCGATAGCAAACAAACAAATACCGAAGTGCATCAGCTGCATGTGAAGTTTGCTTTTGGATCTAGCTCTAGGCTGCCCGGGAGTCAAACTCTCTCAATCAAAACCTTCCCAGTGTCCTTTACCATGAATAGCACTAATTGATTGTAAATGCTGGTGGAAGGGGGAGAGGAGAAGGGGAGAGAGGGAGTGAATTTAAAAAACAATAGCAGCTGGATTTGGTCCAAAATGATGCGAAGCAGACCATTTTATGAAGAGTGGCTGTACTGCAATAGGAAATTTGGCAAGGAATCATTGCACAGAAGAGAGAATTCATTTATACTGGAACTTTAGCACACGCAGTACAATAATACAAAGGTTTGTTCAAACTGAGATTATTTAACTGGAGAATTTATGAAGCACTTTGTACACGAGTGCTTTAGTCTCACTGTATTTACATGTATGATGCAAACTTCTTATGAGTAAAACAACAAAACTGAACTGAAATGTGTTACTGAACCAGCGAAATAGCACAATATTTTCATCTTTGTATTTTGCTTTATTTCATGCTGACATGTCATTACCACAGGGCCAGGAATAACTCAAATATAACTCATGTTGCAGTGTGATGCTTTAGTTTGCTCCCTATGACAGTGACTGAAGCCTGGAGACATGGTTGCTCGGTCTCTCTCTTTCTCTATTTCTCTTTGTATGAAGTCTGTACACACTTCACAAACAAATCACAAGTGACAGATTTTGTGATCTGCTGCCCCAATCATCGCTGTACCACCCAGAGAAAGGTCAAAGAAAGATTGTTCCCTTAATTACATTTTTGTGGACTTTTTTTTTTTTTATCCAATCCTTAATCAACAGTGTCATCTTTGAGTATTGATAAACTGAGCAATAAGCCTATAATTGTATCTGCACACATTTAATTTTGTTTTCTTTTGTTTTCCTTTTTGGCATTTTTTTAATTTATTTTGGGGATTTTTTTTTTTTTGCAGGGTACTACTGACAAAATTAACTAACCCTCATATGCCTATATCCTCTTCCACACCATGTCCTAATAATGACTTATTATTTTAATTAGGTAGCATGCACAGCCTTATGGACTAATCACATATCATTTATTGATTTATATTAAAACACACCATTTCAAACAGATTCTTTATTTTTTGTAATAATTTAAAAAAAAAAAAAAAAAAAAAGAAAAAAGAAAAAAAAGAACAATGACTCAATAATAGACATGAATAAAATACTGCCTCCGTGGCAATGTGACATATAAACAAAGAAACACGTCTCCATTGAAATATGAGAAATAGCATACTTTACGTTTTACATAATTTCTCTAGAAATAATTCCCTCTTAAAAATAATAGAGTTTGTGGCTGTTGCTTTCAGAACAGCTCGCGCCTCAAAAGTGCAAGTTTTAAAGTTCAGAATAAATCAGAGGCATAGGAAAACAAATATGAAACAAGAAAGTATCTCATGGAGGGTGAAAAAATAAAATGCCCTTGCTGTTTTCTTAAGTGCAACTGGCAGTTTTAGATGAGAGAGGCCGCTTCTCTTTTCAGATTTATGCGTAAAATAATCGATTAAAGCGTGCAGTGCGCAATGTGTGGGAATGCATTCAGTTAAAACAACCTCTATAAAGTTCTTTAAACAAGTTAAAAGAGTCAAAACTAGACTTGATTGTTTTTACCGGTGATAATACTGTGGACAAGGCTTCAGTGAAGATACCCTAAAAATTTAGTGTCACTACAGTGTCCAAGATTCTGCATTTGGGCTGATATTGAACAAAACGTCTGGTGTTTGGAAGTCCCGAAATGTAGCTTATATTTTCTCATTTCTATTAAAACACTGTGAAGGTCAGGTGAGGCCTGTGCGTAAAACCTCTCACAAACTTAACAACATTATAATACATATTAATTGGGTGCATATGTACCATCGACACATATCAGTCTCGTATATGCTCTCAGTCCGTGTTTTTGCTCATCTCTTGGTCGCTCTGGTCGTCGGTAAAACACACATCCACGTCACTCTCATTGTCGCTCTTTTGCTCCGCGTCTTCGAACAGGCCTCCCGGTTTGTCATCCAACTTCTTCACGCTCTGACCCGGATGTCTGGATTTCACATGCCTCTCCAAATCTCGTCTCCTCACCAGCACTTTGCCACAGAAGTCGCACCTGTATGGCGTGTTGCCCTCTGCGTGGAGGCGGATATGTTTGTTCAGGTTACTTGGGTCTCCAAAGGGCCTGAAGCATACTTTGCACTTGAGCGGCTTGTAACCCGTGTGAGTCCTCATATGGATTTTCAGGCCATATTTTCTTGAGTATAGCTTGCCGCAGTACAAACATAAATGACCCTTTTTGGGTTTACCGGGTGCTGCGTTGCTCGTGTTGGCAGCTGGCATCGCGTCTAGCCTCGTTCTGTTCTTCTCCGCTGCAATTTCAGACAGCTGCTGAGTATGCATTGCGATCTCCCGGTCTATGTTGGTGATGGAACCTAAGTCTTGGCTCAGAGCGGGCGCGCCGAAGTATGGCATGTTCTCTGGATACTTGAGCAGGTTGCTGAAGTGGAACTTGAGCGGATAATAGGGCGAGCTGTACAGAAGCTCCCCGTTGTACACTGTAAATGGCATGAGAGGGATGTTGCAGTCTGCGCCCGGGTAGGATTTAACGCCATCAAACTGTGAGAAAGAAAACCTTTCAAAGTGCAGTCCGGGGGGCATTTGTGGGTATCTTGAGGGGGACAGGCCTGAGTGTATACGGCTCTCAACGTGCTTAAAAGCTGATGTTTCCTCCACATGTGGCAGCAAGGGGAAACCTCTGAGTGGATTTGGGACCATTGTAGCATTAGGGTCCATAAGTGACGGTGGGCATTTAGAAGGCTGACTTCCGCTGCCTCCGTTAAGGCCCTCTCCTGCATTACGGATTGGCTTTGTGCTTCCGATGAGTTTACCGAATCCGAGGCCGGTCATTTTGCCATTCACGTCCTCCCGCGCTGCGTCAGTGACTTTGGAGATGCCGGTTGGTTTAAACGCTGAGCGCACACCCGGATGGAACCCCATGTTGCTCAACACTGACGGCCCCAAACCGAGCAGATGCCCCGGTTGACTTCGGGCCGATGTCACACTCATGTCCAGAGCTCTATCCTGGTCTTCAGCGTTGGTTTTCTTTGCTTTTGCGACAAGGAAAGGCGAAGGAGCAAGCGCGCGTCTACTGGATTCTGGCACTGAGGTGGAGCCGTTATTGCGGGGGGATGTGGCCCTGTTGGGGATGTCTCCTGATTTAGGGGACCTGCTGAATGTCTCTGAGCCTCTGGCCTGTTGCTGTTGCTCGCTGTTTGAAGCCCCTCCCGTTGCTGAGAGCGCAGTGAAAATGCACGTGGGCCTTGAGTGAGTTGGGGTATTTGAAGATCCTCCAGCAATACCAGCAGATGTAACGCTCCTCACCTGTACAAAAGAAAGAGGGCTGTATTAATAAAACAATAACACTGAATACAATAACTGAGCGTAAAAGTTCCCTTATTCACGTTTTCATGTCATGACAATCCTCATTGCAATTTCACAATTGGAAGAAAAATCGAGTTGTGTTAAAATCTTAAAAAAGAGAAAGAAAACAAATAAAAGATACAATCAAAAAGAAAATGAAATCCATAGAGTGAACAGACGGTCCAACTATGAAGTTTTGTAAAGAGACCTATATTTGGACTCCTGGATTTTTAAGATCTCCTGCCAACATCGTGTGAGGTAACAGGGGTCTGCGTAATGACCCCCAGTGGATCATTCAGGAGTTAATATAGCTGTAAAGATTTGGTAATCCTTATACGGGGCCATTGTTTATGATTGTGCACCAAAAGAGCAAACGCCCAGCCCAATCTGGCGCTCCGCAATATTCACCACAGTTCTCTTTCCCCCTGGTCTGTCTGTGGAGATACTCTTCCCCGTGGAAGTGACAGCAGCTGTGGCTTGAAATCGCAAGTCTCCAGAAACAATGGCGGCGGCCCATCTGTTGACGCTTCATAATGGAAACGAGCGTATGTCCAAGAGCGCACATGATGTGTTGGGGTCGAAGAATCAGGGCAATATACACCCCACATAAAAGTTAGCATTCATTAGGCCACAATACCTTAACGCACCCACCTAATTTACCGTGAAGCCCTTGTTTTTGAATTTATTTGCCTTTGAATACGTGAATGAATATTAAGCGCACATGTGGCATTTGGACACCTCTCTCTGCTAAAAATGAATCCTCTTTAGAATCTCCGACTGTCAATAGCAATAAGCTTAATTATATTTCCTCATTTCCAAGTTTCCCTTTAGTTACTGTGCATAGCCTAACCTATATTCCATTACTTCAATGTTAGTTCATTTTATAGCAAATTTATTCACAAAACATATTGAAGAAATTAATTGAAAGGTTTAATCCTGTTTGTAATCGGATTAGTTTCTGATGAGCTGGTGTTTCACTAAAGTTAATCCATTTAAACTCGCCAAAACAATTAACCAGTTATAAGAACTGAATTAAAAAATCAATGGATTAAGACTCAAAACTCAAGAATAAACACTCCAGGAATCTTTCCTCATTTCAGATTTTATATTTAATCCTGCGTTTAGGCCCCTAGAAAATATGGAGGGCAGGCCTTTGTATCTAGACCTAGGGGTCCTAGATAAAAAGTTCATGAAAAATAGGAAAAGAAAAGAAAATAAGTTACCAAAAAAATAAGTCTACTAAACTAGTGTGTTTTAACTAAAATTGTCCAAATTTGAAACAAATAATTACAAAACCGATTTGATGCCAAGAATTGCATTCCCGTTAAATCTGTAAAAGAATCTCTTTTTAATTATTTCGCAGGTTTGAACAGATTGTACATGTGGTAAACGGCAACAAAATCAAAGTTTTTGCATGCGGCATTAAATTGATTTCCACCCAGACAAGATCTAACTGGAGAGAACCTTTATAGACCTGTTTGACAGAATTTTCAACATGTCGATTGCGCTGCGTTTCTCTTCAGGTGGTAAATATGTGATTGTGCATTTTTCTCTTACCTTTTTCGTCATGCGTTGGCGTAGCTGTAGTGGGGATGTCGTACCATTGTGCCAGTGCGTTGGAGTACCACACTGTGAGCTCCTCTCCTGTTGGGATGTCTCTCAACACGCGATAGAAAATCTGGAATATAAAATGATCGTCATAGTGTTAAATTAGGCCTATATTTATTCAAACTATACATGATGAGCATTTAGTGTCCACTGAAAATCAAACAATACCATAAAAAATAGAAAAAAAATGGTGCCTTCATGATTGCAAATCGTATTCATTAAGATGTATGTGATTATATAATAACTTGGAAGATGTAGATGTGTATTTTGTGGTGGACAAAAATTCACCTGGCCTCCAGGGAGCTCGGACACTGCTTCTAAGTTTTGTTCCTGGCTGTTCCTGGCAGCGCGAATGAACCCAATCCAGTCTGGCACGGGACAGCCCAACTCATCAACGAAGTCCCCACGAACCAAGCGGATCTACAAAGCCACAGACATTTGTCATTGTTACACATACACACTGGAGACATTCCATATTTGTAGATAGATTTGTTGAAGCCACTCATGATAGGTTAAAGTGAGATGTGGACCAAACAAAATGTCCACAATAGGCCTAATAAGTGTCAATTTTAATGTATTTTGTAACTGTATTTTAATGAGACGTGGTATCATTATTTACGGGCCTTTGCGTCTGTCCTCAGTATCTGGAGGTGTTGGCGACGCGCATAACCACATAATACGTCTTTATCCGCTCTGCTGATAATGTCCTCCGGAGACGAGCCTAATTGACTTGATATGGGAAATGAATTTGAGGAGTGTCAAAGCGTTTCTAAACTGTTCAAGGACATTAAAGATAGAAGCGTGACATTTGACACAGAGATTGCACCTGATGATCGGCCGAGCCCTGCGGCCACACATTTAGACGCATCAATCACGCGCAATGACAGGTGCAACAATAACAGGGCGCGGCCACGGACGCACTTAAAGACTGTTTACTGCTGTTTATTTACGCATTAGGTGAGTTAAAATTCATTAATAAACTTTCACTTTCTTAAAATGAAGTAGCCTATTCTAGTGTAATTTACTGATAATTCTGTTTGAATTCATGCTACATAAAGGCCTCATTTATTATTTAGAAATAATAAAAACACTCACCAGGTAGGCCTATACAATAAAATAAAATAAAATAAAATAGAATAAACGTTGTTATATTATTTTTAAAGTAATATTTCCATAAAACAGCCTAAGGCTGTGTGCGCGGATTCACAGGCATCTTTCCATGGCCAGATTACATTAACGTTTAACAGCTCATCAGGATAACTGAGTCCCATTAGGCCGGTGAAGTAAAGGCACCGCAGAGGCGCAGACTGACAAGACTGCCGCTAACGAGCTCAATTATCCCAACACGACAGGCCAAAGAAATGAACAGGATGAACCATGATTGAGTTTGACAGAGAGGTTTTAAAATCAAAACAGATCATTTGAAATATGTAGGCCGAGGCCTACACATTTTGTTTTTTTGCCAAACATTAAAGATTTGTCAGTCATTATATTTATTTTAAGTAAAACAATATTTAAGAAAAATAATCGATGAAGTCCTTATAATAAGAATAATAAATATAATACTACAATTTACATTAGGCTATTAAAGTTATTATTAGGGTAGGTTTATGTCATAAAGCTCTTTTGGCACTAACCTTCTTCTTGGGTCCCACTTCTTTGCGGTCTGACGTGTACTTTCCAAGTTTGAAGACTCCCGGTACCGGACCTATCCGTAGCCCAGCTGGGATAGTGCAGTCCGCGAACACACTGAGCGTGGAGGACGCCCTGCTGGCTTGCATGGCGTGGGATGAGATCAGAACCATGAAGCCTGCTGAAGACCGAGAGGGAGACTGCGGAGAGAAGGATGGAGATGAAGAGGAGGAAAAGGACTGGCTGATGTCCGCCCTCAGAGTGACGCGCTGCGTGGACCTCTTCGGCTTTTCTAGTGACGGTGCAAGTCAAAGGTACCCCCCACCACTCCACCACACCAAGCAGACCCCCACCCCTCCTTCCTGACTGTGATGTAGGTGCTCCACAGATGAGAAGCTGCAGCTTCTGCGCGTGGAAGTGCGCGTGAGTGTGAGAGAGTTGGGTGTCCCAGCAGCTGTGCGCGCGGGGCTCAAAACGGGCCCAGTCTTGTGGTCACATGGAGACTTTCCCTCACTCTGTCGCATAATGAATTGCCCAAAAACGGTCAAGAGACACAAAGGTCCCCGCGACCTTCCCATCCCCAAAATCCAATTTGTCAAGGGCAGAGAAAAGAGGGTGCAGAATCAAAGGTCCAGAGCAACCATTAATCCTCAGCATGTGGCTTTGTTCCGCAGACAGTTCCGATATTTGAACTGACAAATCCACTGTATAATTTCTCCATAAATCCTCACCCCTTTCCATTCTTCCTATTCAGCAAGCTTTTGGAAATCAGTGACTACTTTAAATCTACTTGGCCGGCTATTCTTGGGGGTTCATATACTTCAAAGCCTTTTCTTTTTCACCTCCTTTGTGTCTTTAGTTGGACAAAGGGAGCAGCAAAGTTTAGAGGACTTGTTAACTTCTATTGACTGTCGGCGTGTGCCGGGCTGGGACAGGCAGGACTAGGGCTGAACCACCAGCTACACGGAGCACACCACAAAAATGATATTTATATGTTCTCCTCTTTGTACGCAGCTCTGCCTTGCATTTCAAATGAACTAAGTAAGAATAAATGAATAAAGCTTATTTTTGGAATTTCGAATCAACACTGTAACACTTTTAATATACACATATATACATTATTATTATTATTATTATTATTATTATTATTATTATTATTATTAGTATTATTATTATTATTATTATTATTATTATTATTATTATTATTATTATTATTATTATTGAATTAGTTCATTATTGTTATTGATTAGTTGAGAGCGACATGATGACCTCTAACCTGTTCACAGTTTACCGGATTCATCATTTTCTCTTTTTAAAAAAACATTTTCCCACAGACATATATTGGTTTATTAATATTATCCTCCATTACTTTCTCCGCTTTGCAGTTTGAATCCCTGCCGCGATGTGCTCCTGCGCGTAAAGTGTCCGGGCGACACGCGAACAATCTCTTCAATAGCCGCAATGTTGGTGCCTGGCTGTAGGCTCGGGTTATTTATTAACTCCGCACTATTTGTGACTGGTTCCCATCCACTGGTGCTCTGCATAAAATCCAGCCTCTCTGCTCAAAAGAATTATTCCTGGTTTAAAGAATAGTGTTTTCCCCCTTTTGGTAAGTGAATCCGCGATCCAAAAGCTTCAGTGTCAAAGAGAATGCAGTGTGTGGAGCAAATGGGATGGAAAATTAAATGAAATTAAACGCTTCGACCATCGGTATTGTCCCCGTTCCCCTTTCTTCAGAAAATACATTAATTACATGGTCGGATCTTTATTCTTACGAAGTTCATCAACAACTGTCTGTAAGTTGATGCCTTTAATGAACTTAAAAAACGACCTGAAAATAATAAGCACTTCTTGGAGCTCAGGGTTTTATGACCCGCTTTGGCTGACTCCTGCCAGCCCTTTTTGGACTTTACTGTTTAAAGTCCGAGGCTCTGATTGAGCTGGTTGGCCATTAATGAGCCATGAATACAGAGGAACAACCTGTCTGCAAAGGAAAGCGGTAAATGCACGAAGCAATGCCCCACCAGGGATCTCCATTCAAGCACCACGGCCATACTTCAGGGGTGCCAAGGGTTCACCAGCTCCTCTCTGGATTGGTTTCAATACCCCACCATTGAGGACCCCTAAGAGCAAAGAAGAAAACACATTTTTTATGTCGACCCATAAATGTTGTTTGCCTCCATTCACCGCAACGCAATCATTGTCCCATTTAGCAAAAGGCCGGCGATGTGGCCTATTTCTCACACATTCCCACGTCTCAAAAATGAGTATATTTCTTCACCTTTCACATTTGTCTGGTCACACCTTTTAATGTAAAACAAAGCGTCTAAATGTCTTAGACTTATTAATATTCTGTTCGGATCTGCAGTAGAAAACTTTAATCGTTTATCTTTGCTGCTTTTTTCATTCTGCCCTTGTTGAAGTGACTTTGTGAGAAACATGGGGAAAGTTGAAAGCTGCGCCCAGGGCAGACCAGCTGCTTTCATGCGGGTGGGACATTAGCGACGCGTTTGAATAGTAATTATGCTTGTATGGGACTCCCACCAGATGACATGATTGGGATTTTAACCCAGACTAATATTCAAAATCGCATTAGAGAAGAGGCGAGTAAACGGCACCTGATTCAGCGCTGTTCATGCGTGCGTTCATTCGCCTTTTTACGCCTTGAAGTGGGCTGCACCGTTTCGGTATTCAAAGTCTCTGTAAAGTTCTCTCCCGCCGCATTTCCCTAACACATTGTCTCGCCTGAGGAGACTTGGATAAAAGCATGTTAAGTTGTGAGAATTGATATGTTTCGGTGTACCTTATAAATTCATACCTTTTCTGACTGGAGCGCCTCAAAAAGAAAGTATCACTCAGGCCGATTTTCTCTGCTGTCCAACGCATTTAGCAGGAGATCTATTTAATCTGTTCATTCCTAGGCAGATGTATTCAGCCCGGACTTTGTGTGAATAGAGCAGCGTGTCAGCCGACCCTAATTGGGATTTAGCCACCCAAAGCATGTGCACAAAGTGTCCGAGAATTGCAAGTTTCAAAGAGAGTTGAAACTTTTACCCTTCCATATGAATGTAAGACGCCTTTTCCCTCGCCTCAGAGAAGAGCAGCATGCAGCCTGCAGCATTGAGGTAGTGACCCAGTCGGCTTTAGGTCTCTTTTCTCAGAACAAAAGTGCAAGGAAAACAACTTAATGGCAAAGAGCAGGACGTAACCTTGACTTGCAATTTCTGTGCGTAAAAAGAAAGACGAATCCTATTATTCCTATTATTATTATTATATTAGGCTATAGCCTGTTTGAAATATGAGTGCTGTACAACAAACTGCAGGTCAACACCTGGGTCCAATTATTGATTTTAATCAATAATGCTGCAAACTGGTAGCTTGATAATAATAATAATAATAATAATAATAATAATAATAATAATAATAATAATAATAATAATAATAATAATAATAATTTGTTGAATCCTTCTGAACATAATATATTTAGGCGTGAGCGTGTTGGAGACCACCCTTCAGCGCAAGAGTAAAACCTATTAATTATATTGATGATCAGTCTGGTCCCATTTTATTTTTGACAATGACTTCAAACTGCCTTCACCTAATCAAAAATAAATGCATAGAAGGTGCATGCACATGAACACAACTGCGCGCGCTCAGACGCACGTAAATAATTCGCTGTAACAAAATGCAAACTAATGACATGCCCGTCTCCACCGTCCTCATTACAGGCTCTACTGCAGAACTGACAGTTCTAGGTTCAAGCTAATTGCGGACAAGACCGGGTTTGGGAGGCTGAGCTTGTGGAACGATATTAAAGATGAATTTTTTACAGTCTTATCATCTAACCTTAACTCAAGGTGACTATATGGTGCAATAACCTCGTTTTATATTATATTTTCAAGGGCATTTTAAAATTCTCTTTCATCTTTGATTATAATGGATTGATGGCAATGTTTTATTTTCTACACCTTTTTTAAATTTCCTATGTTCTTTTTGAGGATCATCAAGAATAAGATTGAGATCTTATACTTGATGATCTTTAAATGGAGTCATATGTATGTCTGCAAAATATCCTTTTAGGCTTTTTAAATTTAAATATATTTCAAAATAAATAATAAATAAAAATCAAAGATTCATACTAACTTGTGTTTTTTTGTAGTTATTTTTTTCTTCTTTTTTTTTAAATTTACAATGGACACTGAGCTTGTTTGGCATCAGTATCCTGATCCAATCCATTCCAATGAGAGGAGATAGGAGAAGGTGTGGATGTGGATGGAATGAGGACAGAAAGCGTCTGTGTGCTGTCACTTGGCTGCATACAAGTTTGACTGATGGTGAATGCTTTCACCCTCAAGACAGTGTCAGTCCAGTACCTTCTGGACCCTCAGGTAGCCCCAGCTTCATAACTTTAACTCATCTCTACCATCTTTTTATTCAAATTTTTTATTCAATCATGATATGTTATATTTTAAGTCAGGTGATACCATATACTGTTCATGCTAAAGTTTGATTCAGGAAATTATTAACTATTAATTATAAAAATATCAAAATAAATCAAACATAGTCAGATGCTGATAGCTTTATTGCAATGAGAGAACAAAAGGGGTGTGCTTTTAGACAGTCAAAAAGCTGAGGGTGCGTGATCCTTGCAGAGCTGTTACGAGTTAAAAGCCAGTGGTGACGGCAGCATTAAGTGGCGAACGATCATTTATGGCGCTCTTGTCAGGGCAGGGGTGGGGTGGGAGGTCAGTGTCCAGACATGAGCCTTGGGGAGTGTGGGAGCTGGATGGGGCACGGAGGTTTAAGGGTGAGCAGAGTTCAGAGGGGCTGCTGTTTCTTATTCATTATCAGAGTCGGCTGCACCGCTGATGGTGTAGGTCTGTTCCTGATGGTCCATCTCCAGCACTTCATTGGCATGTTTAACTGTTCTGTAATGTATTCAGAAAAAAGTGGTAAGCATTGGACACAACAATAAGTTGTACTATGAAAAAAGTTGTTTTAACTAAGCACAATTTAATTGTTAATGTGGTATGAAAAACTTATGGATCAAGAGAAAAATACATTTAAAAAAGTCAAATCACGCAAAAAGTGAAATCACTATTTAGTATTTAGAACAGAATAACATTATAGTGGCCATTGCAATATAGAACTAGTGACTTGGCAGGTCTATGACTTTTTAATATTCTGTTTATTTTCATGGATGGATAGATGAATGACATCTGATATCACACTGTAACATTTGAATTAGAAAACATTAGAACCCCCATGGTACCCTTTACCTAATAAGAACTGTCCTTCTCTCTGTCACCTCCACAGCCTGCTCGGCATAGGGCTCAATGCTGCTGCCAAATTGATCAGATCCAAAACCCACCCCAGAACCACTGCCCGCCTTTACTGCCGCTGCTAAACTTTTTGGTCCAAATCCAATATCACCACAACCCAGTCCACTGACCACACCCCCGTCACCACCAATGCCCTGTCCAGCTGCCTCTGCAGTCCCCATTGAACCTGAACCAGCTTTGCCATCTCTTGAGAAGCCACTGACACCTGTTCCTCCAACCTTACTGGCATCCAAGCTAAATCCTTCCCCATCTAATGAACCTGCATCTCCAAGAGAACCAGGTTGAGAACCAGTTAAACCTGTAGCCCTTACTCTAGAGGTAATTACAGTACTCTCAGAGCTAGTGCCAGGTCCTCCCATACTGGTATCTCCAAATGTACCCACCCCTAAAAGACCAACATTTACACTCTCAGAACTAGCTCTAGCATCAGTGCCTGCACCAACCACACCAGTGTATGCACTTCCTGGACCAATGCCTCTACTTTCAAGACTAGTTCTAAGACTGGTGTCCACTGCTCCACCTTCCAAACCTTCAATACTTGCCCCAGTGGCAGGGGTACCCATGTCTACCCCAGGTTGTAAACCACTTGAACCAGTTCCTCTACCTTCCAAGCCTGCCCCAATTGTGCCATGACCACTCTCCAGATTTTTATGGCCAGGTTTAAGACCACCTGTCCCGACTCCAGAAGCACCAGTGCCTACACCAGGGTATGCACCTTCTGGAACAATTCCACCACCTTCAGTGACAGCCCCAGTAGCACCTATATCTCTTCCGAGGTTAGACCCAGGCCCTCCAAGACTGGTCTCAATTTCAGATATTCTAAGACCAGTACCAACAAGACCAATACCACTACCTTCAGGCTTGGCGCTCACAGCTGTTTCTTCTGTATCTGCTCTTTCTATGCCCATTCCCAAACCACCAAGCCCAGCGGCCATGTCTCCAGGACCAACGTCACCCCTTTCCCGGGCACTGACTCTACCTGCTATGGCACTAGCGTCCGTTACACCAGCACCAACAAAACCTGAAGCTCCTGCCACTACACTACTTATACCCATAGCCCCTGCACTAACTCCGCCCACAACAGCACCCCTATCTCTAGCTCCTCCCCTACCAGATACACCCATATCAGCACCTGTGGCACCAGCTCTTGCTCCAGAATTGGCCCCTCCACCTATCCCTGTTCCACCACTATAGCCTCCACTGCTAACTCCAACCACTCCTCCTCCACCAGTTCCACCTACACCGCCTATGCCTCCTTCGCCGAAGTTCATCCCAGAACCAATGGCACTCATGCTACAGCTGGAAAGAGACAAAGTTTGCATCATGCCAGCCAGACGCAGATCCTCTCCCTCAATGAGTTTCCTGGAAAAAACAAAATATAGTTATTAATGCATTAGCTAACAAACAATCTCCATGCATATCTGATATCTGTTCTTTACCTGTAAGTTGTAATCTCAATCTCCAGAGACATTTTAATATTCAGGAGGTCCTGGTACTCGCGCAGGTGCAAGGCAATTTTCTCTTTGGTGGTTTTCAACTCAATCTGCAAACTCTCAATCCGGGCCTAAGCGTTGACAGTAAATTGGATGTGTTGTAACTATATTTTATTTTAGATGATTTGTATTTATTTAGGTATGAATCAAGAGTAAAGATAATTATATAGTATATACCTGCAGTTCTTCTAACTCCTTCTTGTACTTTTCTTGCATCTCACGTATTTTGGCTTCAAGAGCTTCATTCATGGTTTTGAGTGCTTCCAGGTCACGTTCTTTATTTTGAATCTTTAAATAATAATTTTATTGAGGGTCAGTACATAGGAATAAATATTAATCCTAGCATTAGGTTTAGGTGCGGTGTACCCACATCCTTTTTGGCATTCCCTATCCCCTCTCTATAACTTCGAACATGATCCACATGGCGGGACGTCTTTTTGGTGATATCCTCAAACTTGTTTTTATACCAAGAATCCATCTCCTAGAAAAAAAAAAAAAATGTTTTCAGCAATTTTTTTTCATTTTTTCATTGTGTTTTATTAATTGTCCTCTTTCTCATTATAAAGAATAACATGATTTTTACCTCCAGATTTTTAGCTGCAATATCGTCGTACTGTTTTTGAATTTGTTTGAGGGCCCCGGTCAAATCAGGAAGAGAAAACGCACTTGCAGCTGACACATGAGCAGCATAAATTTGCTTCATCAGCTCATCAATTTCCTGTAAACACAAAAATCCATTATAATTGTGTACATTGTAATTGCATTTGTATATAGATGTTTTGTGCTTAAATACAATTATTCACCTGTTGATGAACACGTTTTAGGAACTCAATTTCCACTTCCAACTGCTCAAGTCGCTTCTCTAATGCAATACGAGAGGAGGTGGCTTGATCAACATCCTACAAAAAAGAACTTGTTGTATCTGTGGAATATATTTTTTTACTTCAAAAAGTCAAAATATTTTTTGACTACTTACTGGACGGAAGGCCTCAATTTCAGCCTCAGCTTTTCTCCTTAAGTCAATAGCTTCCTCGTATTTGAGTTTCATTGCTGCCAGTTGCGCTGCTGTGGAATCCTTGGCTGCAAAAGCAATGTCCTAGACACCAGAGTCCAGAGGCAAAATGAATCCTAATTGATTTGGAGGTGCGTGCTCAAGGGTGTGAGGAAAATGTAGAACATACATCTTTCTTGTGTCTGTGCGAATGTGTGAGTGTCTAAGAGGCACAACCATGTCCCCTCAAGTGTGCATAAAGATGCTTGTACTCTGTGACACTTTAACAAATCTTTTTATTTGCCTGCCAGAAATAAGAGCAGTCTACCAGGTAAACAACCTTGAAAACACCAAGTTGACGTCTAGTATTCTTCCTGGACATTTCTTGTAAAAGTCAGTGAGGTAGAATTTTGCCTGAAACTAAAGGTTCTGCCTCAAAAACATCTTTGCATTTTAAACACGGAGAACTATTATGCATGAGTGGTTTGAACACATTTTACCCTCTGAGCTTTCATTTGGTCAGCAATCCTTTTCAGCTCCCTCAGTTGTTCTTCATACAACTGTCGCAGACCAGATGGCTTCACAAAACGATTTTGATAGGCTTCTATCTCCGCTTCCAGTAGTTTATTTTGCTGCTCCAGAGATCGCACCTACATATGAAGCAGTAAGAACAGGTTTTGGTGTGAGATATTGCAACAAATTAGGCTAAAAGTCATTAACCAAGGTTAAGACGATTTTATTCACCTTATCTATATAGACAGCCAGTCGATCATTCAGCACAATCATCTCCTGCCTTTCACTGGTGCGGGTGTTTTTGAACTCCTGGTTTTCAACTGCAGCTGCATCCAGATCCATCGGAGGCTCTCCAGTTGGCCCCACACAGACAAGGGCTCCACCACCCACCCTGCAAAAGTCACAGTATGAAAATTATTTTAATATAGCAATATTTTTTTCTTGCGTACATTATGGGGCATAACAATATTATATTCTAAAGGCCTTCTGTTACACAGTGTTTTCATAATGACCCATATACATTTCTTTCATTTTATTTGTTTATTTAAAAAGGAATCATGCTCAAATCCATAAAAGAAACAAGCTACTTTCCATCTGCAATTCATTCCTTTCTCTCACTGTGGTGACTATGGTGAAGTGAAGAGTCTTACCCTGCTCCAGTTAAGCGAGACCTGCGGGCAGCTGACATGGTCCGTCCCGCTGACTCCCTGAGCACAACTCCAGGTCCGGCTCTACCCGCGTATCCCGTAGCAGAACCAGCACGACCCTCTCTCCGGACGGGGGAAGGACTGGACACCCGTACCTGGTAAGATGAGCTCATCGCCTCCTCAAAATGGCGACGGTAGGATGAAATTCTCTCTGGGCTGCGGCTCATGATGGCTACCCACAGGGAACAGATGTGCTTTCCAAAACAAAACACTTAACAGCTACTGCACCTTGTTCGCAGTGCTTGATTTTTAGGACAGTGACTGGTTTTATACCCCCATTTACAGCCGAGCCCACCCTGCATACAGGAGGGTGCTGCTCATGGAACTGTCAGCTGTGGAATCTCGAACCCTTGCACCAATCCAAAGTTGACCTGCTGCTCCCATCTGTCAACAGTTTGTGAATAAAGGAATGGGATAGATATAGCATCACTTGACACTGTGTTCAAGAAATGAACAAAATAGAAAATGATGTGTGTTGTAAAGGTATCACAGGGTTGTCCCAAATGAAGCTGGGCACTTTGTGGGGCACTGCAGCACTGAATAACTAGCTAAAACAGGTGTTAGGTCTTCACTGTTGCTGGTTTAAAAAAAAAAAAATCACTGAGCTTCTCTCAATAAGATGAGTAGCATCTGCATAGCACTGTTTAAGAATTTGCTGTAAGTGCTGGGCTTTAGGGAGTGAGGATTAAAATCACAGTAATTTTAGGGTTAAACCAACTGGATTTACATTGGAACAGGCAACCTAAACAGAACTTAAAACACCCAATGAAAACAACAGCTTTGCCAAATATGTCTATTGTATTTGCAATTAAGAGTATCTGCATTATATTGTTATATAAAAGCAGTATTTTAACAAGTTTACCTTGTATCTGGGAACACAGACATTTGTGGAAATTGAAATAAAAATCCTACATACAAAACAAGCTAAATGGGATCCATCTTTTGTTGCTGTTCCAACGTCTTAGGAATATAAAGGATTGTATATTTTTTTATTTAATCCTATCAATGTGCAGCTGTGTTTTTTGTTCTTTTTTCAAGCATTGCTTTCTTGTCAATGTCCATGACATTTCCCAGTGTTGTTGATTTTCTAACCCGTTGCCTATTCTTTCCATTGACCTCAGACTTTGCAGCAGTCTGGCATGTTTGGAAAGAGGTGGTGGCACAGTTTTATTCAGTCACATGCACAATTGGGCTGATCTCTCATAGCTCTTTTAATCCTCTAATGAAATAACATCACTCATCTTTGTGGCATTTAAAAAGCCTTCACTTCAAATGCCAACAAAAGCACCACTTAGCATTATGACTATATTGATGAAGTGGATCTTGTGATTAATAGTACACATGTTCTTCTACTGCCACTTAAGCATTTTTTTTTTTTTTTAATAAATACATTTTACTCCTTTTTGAAATAAGTATCTTGGAGACTTCAAGTGTGTCTTTCGTTAGAGTGATAGGCCAAGTCATTTTCATCATGGCGACGGTGATCTAATATTAATAAATTTCAAATAAATTTCTGAAGTAATGCTTGTCTATATAAACTGAAAACTCTATGTTCCTTGAAGGTATTTATCTTAAGCTGAAAATGTAAGTACATAGGGAACAAGTTTCATGGCCAACACAGGACAGAGCAGATTTCTCCCTTCTAATTTATGATTGTGCAATTGTATTTGGAACAAGAAACATTTTAAAGAGTCAGTGGCAAATTCATACTGGGAGATATTAGGCATAGCACATCTATATTGTCAATCATCTGAGCTCATCTAAACACTTTACCAATATAAAAAAAGACTTAAACAAATAGTTAATGAAAACTAATTTTATTTTTGTCCCTGCATGGACGGTAATCAGCCATTATTTATATACAAAAAAATATTTCAAATGTTGAAATCATAATTACTTGAGAATTGTATGGCCACAGTCACAGTTTAAAAGGGATTCTGACAAAGCCATTAAAAATTGAGAAACGATTAGCCACTCAATGCATTAGGACCATAGAAGAAGAGGCACTGTTTGTGAATTACTGATGTCCAAATAATCATAGTTTGCATTATCTACAAGTAAATGTTATAGAGTCATGCTTCATGACCATGTACAGCCTAACTCTCGCTCAATGGCTCTGGCTTTGCATAGTTAGTATATTTAGCACACTCACATTAAGACTGGTTTTAGATGGACTTGTTGAGAAGACATTTCAACATTATGTGATCAACTCAAAATTAAATTAGTACATCTTTGGTACAAATTATGCAAGAAATATCCAGATGTAACTTATGGTGTATTCTTCTGTTCACAAGTCACCCACTCTTGCCATCCACCCGGATAATGTTGAACACTGGAATTTGGGAAAAAAAGGGTTGAAAAAAGATTTTATGGTACCTGCATTGCAGCTATAAACAATAAATATATTACTAACCCTGTACCAAAAATGCACAGCTTATAAACACTGTCTCACCTTTTGTATCCCAGTGACGTGGCGGTCTCCAGTGCTATTAGGCTGCGGACTCCCGCCAAACAGGTGAACACTATGTTGTCAGTTGGCTGTGGCATTTCACCGCCATACTTCTCCTGGAACTCCTCTGCATCCAGCCGAAGAGCGGTGTTTATCTGGCCCACTACAAAACGTAGACAATATGTACAATGTAAACTGGTTAAATTAAAGTTTAAACAGAGCAACAAATACTTAACAGGACAATTACTTTAGTAAACAACTTGCCCCTTCCCTTATAATTAGTAAAACAATTACCTTTTAAATCAATAACATTTTTTCTTTGATATCTTGGTTTATTGCAGTGCATGCTCTAATTACTTTTCACACGTCAATGATAGGAATACCATTTTATTCAGTGGCTAACTCTAAAAGCACACACACAATTGGGAACCAATTCTGAACTAGAGCAAGTCTACATCAGGACTAAAACAGGACCAAACCAGTTAAATTAAAGAGATATTCTTAGGCATAGCAGGAGAAAGTCAAACCAGGTAAAAACAACTGGACATAACTGCAAGCAAGACAGCGTTATTGTCTAGGTCACATTTTAGTTTACAGCATAGGCCTACTAGCTAATGGCATATTATGGCTTACATGTGTTTAGCAGTCAATGTTAAGGTCAGTGAGTGCATGCTTACGGGGTACGTTGATGGATCTTGGGATAGATCCATACTCCCTGAGCTCCCATGGCTCCCTGACATCTATAATGACTGCTTTGTCTTGTCCATCCACGATTTGCTTTAGCTCCTCGTAGCTCACATCTGTGCTCAGTGGTCTTGTACTGAATCTAACAACAATCAACCTTGTACCTAAAGGACAAACAAACAAGTAGGCATATGAAAATAAGAGCACAACTGTTGTTGCAGGTTGCATATGATCTCTCAAGTCTTTGGAAGTTTGATAGCAACATGGTAGACTCACTCGGGAATCGGTCGTGACTGTTGACAAAGCTGGGCAGGCGGAATTGACCTCTCGGAAAGCAATTATCAGGGAGTATTAAACTCCTCCACAAAAAACGAGAGCTGACAGCCGCAACCCTCCAGCATATTCTGTGAGCCATGTGCAATTAGAAACAGGTACACTTGCTTATTTTATCATAATACGGTGTAGTAAGCGGTCCTGGCCGGTGATGGCATACCAGCTATACTAACTCCCCAGCGCATGCGCAAAAGCTCAAAAGGTCATATGTGGTTGCATAAGAAACTTCAATGGGAAAGGGAAAAGCCACTTGACGTTAATGACCCTAATGATGACACGTTGTGGGGTAATTGGAAGTAATCAACAACGGGAGCATGTCATTAATGGCGAATTAATGCTTACAAGTTTAAATGAGGTTTGAATAAATATGATATTTAAACATGTGTATGTATATTAAGATGAGTGTTTCTTCTGTAAAATCAATACAAATATCAAATATACAAATAACTTTTTGTTCTTTGTATTTCACCGAAGGACCATGCAAACGTACACATGGACTGTTTGATATTTTTATTTTATTTTTAACTTTTTTTCCAATCTTGTATATAGTATTGTTTAATCGCAGTTTTTTCGATGGACCATGAATGCACCACAGAGCATCCTCCTGAGTTGTTGCCGTAGTGCGTCACGTAGTGTTGTTATTCGATGCTAGCGTTAGCCAGACAAATGTAGAACATACCAATACGTATACCACAAATAACTAGTATTGTTTTATTTATTGTGTTGTTTGAAATGTGTGCTTGATATATTTATGGAAAACACTTTGACAAATGGTATTTTTTTCCCACGAGCCTAGTTTGCTCTTACTAGCTAATGTAGCTAGTCACATTTTCTTGCCAGGAACAGCTGGCCTGTTCTGTTAGCTCAAAGGTAGTTAACACAGCCATAGGATATAGAATTAAGGTGAGTATTGTATTATTTTTGATGTAATATACTTTATGTTCTTCCGTTTGGTAAAAAACATGTATGTGGCGCCACCAAAGCCTGTTTATAGTTTGTCTTTAACATTTAATAAAAGGCAACTAATAGGCATGTATAGACACTGCAACAATATGGAAACAATGACTAAAATCCAGTAAATTGCACCGCCCACGTATATAAAGAAGAATTAAATAGCTTTCTGAAAATTTTTTGAATGTATTACTAGTACAAGGAACTCAACAATGCAGAACTGTCAATGCCATGTCAACGTCATTAGTAAACCAATTCCCTTTCATTCACAATATGAAATCCAGCTTTCCAGATGCGGCTAAAGGACCCCTTCTCTTTAAAAGCCGCAGAAATGACTAAGCGGACAAATAAACCAAGAAAGCCTCGAGATGAGGAGTCATCAGATGAAGTCAGTGGTAAGTCTCCATCATGAACTTTAAATACAGCGTAATCCAAGGCTGTAGTGTTTACAGTAATCTTTGTCCTTGTCTTTAATAGTTTTGCACATCTCATATTTCACTCATAATTACTCTTCAGGGTTGACGTGTCAGCACGTAAGTAAGGCTGTAGATCTGACCTCAGTGAAGAAGTCAGTGCTGTCCAATGTGTGGTTGGTGTGCTCTGAGTGTCTTAAAGAAAGGACCCTTATAGATGGAGAGTCAGTGGGATCTCATGAAATCCTTGTCTGTCTCAAGTGTGGATTCCAGGTCAGGATTTGGTTAGCAGTCATTAAAAAATAATAACCAAATTATTTACATGTACATAAAAATTGCATACATTCTTTTTTTGCTTACAGGGTTGTAATAAGTCAGGAATCCAACATGCTGTGAAACACCACCTGGCATTCCAACCTGAGTCACATTGCATAACAATAAGTCTAAGCACATGGAAGGCCTGGTGAGATGGCACCAAAAAGAAAAAAATAAATTACATTTTTCTTGTTTACGTGTATTGTTAATAGCATCATACTTGGTGTGATCAAAGTTTTTATAAAATTACTAGTAAATGGTTAATTCGATGATTCATTACTAATGCTCCAGATTTCTGCACAATGCTGATCTTTTTGTTCTTTTTTGTCCTTGTTTTTTGTCAGGTGTTTTGAATGTAATGAGGAACTCTCCACTCATTGCAACAAGAAGGCTTTGGCTCAGACCCTGGACTTTCTACAAAAGCAGTCTGTCAAGGCAACATCAGGTACAGCATTTGCCAACATGTTGAATGTGTAGTAACCCTTTATTATGTTTTATTTTAACCATTGAAAAATCAGTGGGGTAGGAATTTTGGCCTTGGACAACAGAGATTTCTGTATTAATGTTATAAACAGTTGTACTTTTTTACCTGCTTGTTTTTGTTCCAAATACAGACTCTCCATGTAATTACATTTCTTTTTACATTGAAGAATTGTCTGTTTCAGGTTATATTCAAAATACAGAATACATAACCCTGTATTAATGAACATCATCAAATTTGCAGCTGTGTACAGGCTCCCCCTGCTGGTAATGGCTAACAGAAGATATTTGCAGATGGCTATGCAGAGAACGAAACCCTGAGCCTCAGATAATAAACAGTACCTGTACTTTTTATATGCCTTAATAGACTGTAAACTTGCATGTTTGCATATATATATATATATATATATATATATATATATATATATATATATAAATTACCACTTATTTTACAATATAACCTTTTTGTTTTGAGACATCTGCTGCTCAGCTAGATGGTAAAGAAAAGCCTACATTTCATGAAAGTTGTCATAGCCCATTTATCCAGGCTCAGCGTGGCTGGTTCCCCAACAGTTACTCAGTTGTGGATGCAGATTTGTAGTAGAGTTGTTTTAGAAATTCCCCACCCATTCTCTAACCCTGTCTCTTGCATGAATGCACACATTAGAGGAATTAGGCGCCTGAGCACTGTTCCCCAGCTGGGTTCCCTAAAGAACAAGAGCAGCTGTGCAGGGTTTAGCCTCTGCCCTGTCACTCTTTGTCTCTGCGCTCTGTGTCGTGTTTCTTGTTACTGTGTTACTTGTTACTGTCTCACCACCTCTGGGCCTGTGCGCTGCACTAGTGGGAGCCAGGGTCCTCCACCATTCAGAGCAGTTGGATCTCCGCAGCTGGAGTGCACTAACTCTCTGTAGACATACAGAAATAAACATTTGTTTCAAATTCCTTTGAGGGACCACCTTGACATCATGCAATCCCTGGATGCATGACCCAACAAACATGATAAGAATGCACACTAGTTAACAGCTTCGCATCCATATGTGGAGCTTCGTTGCTTGGTTTCACCCTGTATAATAATATTATAAGTCTGTATCAGAAAGAATTCTTGCTGCCATCTTTGACTCGTGGTTACCACAATGAAAACTACATTTTAAGGAAGGAACTGAATATTTTCAACTGAATATTGAACTTTTGCCAAGTACATTACATACCTGTGAAATAGTGCTTTTAGCAAAGTGGCAGACATGATTTATATTATCTCTTTTGTATTATTATAGTCACTCATGAATCACATCTTCAGGAATAGATAACACTTTAAACATTCAGCATCATTTTTGTTAAGTTCTATACTGACTCCTTGTTACTTGTCAAAGAAATATTTTTTTTATAGGCCTATTTGATAGCCAGAGGGACCCGTTAGTGGACATTTTGCTTAATAGGACAGCCATGCTTCTGCTTGGACAGTGCTGCTCTCCTTGCTTCTTTAAAATTACCTGTCACCTTTCCCGCCATCACACCGGTGGCTAAAGGGTTGTGGAAGCCAATGGCTATTGTTACAGCAAAAATAGGCAGTTGTTGTTGGTTGAGGAGATTGTGAAATTGCATTTCACTGTGAAGGCCAGATTTTCAGAGAAGGTTGCTCTGTTGTTTCCTATAGAACCCACATACAAAAGAGCCTAAGCAAGGATTTTTTTCCCCAGAATCTATAATAATTTAGTACAACAACAACCCAGGGAAGAAAGAAAGTCGATTAACCGTGCTCTCTCACCATCAAGGTCTTCAGCTCAAGTACCAGAGTCCCAGTAAAAAGCACATTGACGTCAGGGAGCTAGACTCAACTTGTATCTCAGCTGGGGAGTCTTTGTTGCACAAATTAAAATGTTAGGCTTAGAAAGACCTCAGAGCAAAATTGTACATTTGTCATTTATTGTTTAGTTTTATTTAATGATGATAAAGCACATTTTATAAACAAATTATATAAATGTCTGTGTAATCGCTCAATAGTCCAGGACTGATTCATAGTAAAAGCCAAAGTTAATCTGTCAACTGAACAAAATTATGTAAATAAATGTTTTAATTTTATTTTAAAAATTGCTTGCTTAATTAATATACGCAGCATAAAACCACTTATGGCAGATATTGAATTAGCAGGCTATTTACAACTTAACCTCTATCTTACTGAGTTTTGTAGGAGCTTGACTGATTGACATTAGTTTGCCATGAGAGGTGAGCAGAAAGTGTTGAGTAAAATTCTTACACCTTCCTCACAGTTTGCTGTCAGTTTTGTTTTTCCCGAGTGAGTGGCCATTAAGAGGCTTGTCCCCTGGTGGTGCTTTCACAGGGGTAATCAAGAGTGATCCTGTCTTTATTCCACCATCGCACATGAAACTAGGCCAGATAGTGGGTAGCAAAGCCAGCGTCTGTTTGTGTGTGTATGTGTAAGTAACATGGCTGTGGTACTCTTGGCCTCAGATGGCAAGGAAACTGGCTTTTATCCCCTGCAGTCACAACAAATTAGCAAATTAATAAGACATTTGGTGTTGCTTGGCCTTCCCCTTCACTGCCTGCTCTGCATGAGAGGAGCTGGCCTTGGTACCACGCACTGCAGTGCTGTAACTGATCACTAAAGAGGCATGAAGTCCAAACAACGCTATGTAATGTAACTACATGGATATGCTTTTTTTTTTTTTAAAGTGTAAAAGTTTTAAATACACATTACATTTACATTTAACATGATTATATACCTCAGTATAAATACTGAGGTATTTTTGTTTTCTTTTCTTTAAAAAAAAAAAAAAAAGTTGTACTGTTTGTGGTCCAAACAGCAAGGGTGTGCAGATGTAGAATGGTTGGTGTACGTGCCTCTGTTCCGCTCTGCCCTGGGGAGAGGCTCCACAGTGTCGGTGGAGCCAACACTCGGTGGCTGAACAGAGAGGGCCAGGTGGTAGTGCCGACTCCAGCACAGTCAAGCGTGGACACAGAGCATGCTGACATTTGCCTTCACTGACTGCTGCAGGGAGAGGAAAAATCTGTTTTTCCATATGCTAGTGCTTGCTGCAAACCTTTCCTCCACCCACTGTCCCCCTTCGACTGCCCTCTTCCCCTCTTCACCCTTCTCTCCAGTCTCTACCAGATGGTTCCTGAACATTGTTTACCTTGGGTAAAGGTCCCAGATGTGGAGTGTCCATAGGCATTCACAGTTTTTGTTACTTTTCTGGTTTCTTTGCTACAGCAAAGTTAAATTACATCTTTGTCTGGTGTCTGCTGTTTGACCATGTGTTCAAGACTTGGCCCTCAAAACCACCATTCTTTTGCCTGTCATTTTTCAACAACACAATTGAAAAATAATATCCCCAAATACATATTTTTTGCTCATACATGAATGTATAAGCTCCCCCAAAGATATGAAAAAATTATTTACTATTTACTATTTAACACACTGGCAGATGCTGTAAGTGTAGAAGCCCCATCTTCATGGGGAATGTAAATTACTTAATAGTTCATTGTTAGCTCCACTTACGCGTGTAAGTTGACAAACTGTGAAAAGGTCTGGGATTCATTTTCCAAAGTGCCCTCAACGCTTTATCAGCATCCTTGGCCTTAAGAACTAGAACCTCCAAATGAGTGGCCAGCTCTGGGTTTACCACTGCTGGAATTAATAGCTTTTCAATGTAATGCGTATGAGGAGTTTCTATGAATTGAAAATGTTTGAAGGCAAGGCCAATCCTGTGTGGAAAAGAGATTATACAGAGTATAGGTGCAGGTTGATGTGATGATTAAGAAAGTGTACAGTTCAATTGAAATTTCTTAGTTTGGAAATGGAACAGGTTCAAAATGGTGACCCCAGTGTCAGCCTGCTCTCTTGACGGCCGAGGAGGTGAAGTGCTCATGAACCTAACACTTTTTGTGTAGTAGTGTTTTCTTTTCTGCCTGAAGGCCTGTGTAGGAATCCTCCCAGTTTCTGAAAATATTACCAATTTCAGACTTTTGTAAGCCAGCAAGCAGCTCTTGTTCCTCTGGTGATCGTTTGCCTACAAACAGATAAACAAATGCACAGAAAAGCATGTTCTGTTGAATTTAACACCTTTTTCAATACAAAGGGATTACTTTATTTGTCAAATAATATACATTATTCATCTTGTACATTTACAGCATCATTTGAACCAGCAACCTTTGTGATCCCTGAGACTTCATTTACTGTACCATTAACATTTGCTCAGCTGTGTATGAATATTTGTTTAAGTTTGGTCTTATTGACAATCAAGATTAAGGAACAGCTGGTTTCTATGTGCCCCCCTGCCCCCACTTCTCTGTATCTTCTCCAGCTGTCATCTGCTTTGGCCCATCCCTTCTTCCAGCTGCCAGTCTTGTACCCTATTCCCAGACATAGCTTTTATTTTGATTGATAAGGAGCCAACAGTAACTTGCTCATACTATTAAAATAATAGATACAAAAAGCAGTGTAAAACACAAGGGTTGCATACATTTGTAATAATTATCTGTATATATTCTGTCCATGTTTCAACAGCATCACCCAAGACCATCAAACTAAGAGAAGAATCATCAGATTATGCTGATTCATCAAGAAGCAAAAATCCTGCAATTAACAGCACCTTAGTTCCTGTGAAAGGCATTACAAACCTGGGCAATACCTGCTTCTTCAATGCTGTCATGCAGGTTGGCAACATTAATTTACTACAGTTACAATTAAGGGTGCATGATCAATGCTCCACTTAAAGGGCTAGTCAGAAAAATCACTCGTATAAACACACTCATTTACTTCCCTTCTGATAAAGTTCCAGTGGGATTAAATAGAATTAAAGCCGCAAGCGGCGATGATGGCCCTCGCCCCCCGCGCGACCGCCCCCCCATGCGACCGCCCGGGGCCGGCCACCGCCCCCACGCACCATTTTCCCCGCCTGGCCACCCCACGGCCGCAATCCGCCCCCTTCACACAATTTCTATATAAATATGTGTGACCCACACATTATAATGGAGGTCCACGGCGTTGAACCGGCAACCTCGTGCACAATACAGGCATGGTGTAATGGACTTTTTTGCCTCTTTTGAGGTCCACAATGATCTCACCAACTTTCATGCCAATCGGACAAAGTTGAGTTTTTTACCTGTACAGTAGGGGGCACTATGGAGGTCACTGGCCACATGTTTATAATGGTTCTCTATTCACAGTTTTAATCCGCATCAGTGATTAGAATTTGAGCTTTTTAGTCTGATCCATGTGTCTGTGAGAGGGAATCAAATATGCAGGAAAACAGTCATATTTT
Source organism: Periophthalmus magnuspinnatus (assembly GCF_009829125.3). Taxonomy (NCBI): domain Eukaryota; kingdom Metazoa; phylum Chordata; class Actinopteri; order Gobiiformes; family Gobiidae; genus Periophthalmus; species Periophthalmus magnuspinnatus. Next base: position 18,953,608 of record NC_047141.1, on the reverse strand, counting down.
GACAGTGTGCTGTGCATAAACCAGAAAGAATATCCCCAAAATGTGGATGATTATTGACAATAATCATGTGTACATGCTGTATGTGGAGTTTGAGGAAATTTGGATGAAAAACCTAGGACTAGAGAGGTTTCATTTGCACTTAAGGAAAAGTCGTGTAGGAATTTAAATCCAATTATGAAGTCATATTTTGAGGGCATCCTACTCATGAACCATAAAGAATATCCCCAAAACGTGGATGATTATTGACAATCGACATATGTACATGCTGTATGTGGAGTTTGATGTAATTCGGATGAAAAACCTAGGAGTAGATATAATTCATAGACATGCAAGTCAAAGTGCCAAGTGCCAATTTCTTTTCAATTCATTGCGCCCCTGGTGGCCAACAGTGGAAAATAACCCATGGCCATAATGTAATTTTTTGTTTCTTCTGAGACCCTGAAATGATTCCAAGAATTTCGAAGGAATCCGATAATGTTGGCGATTCACCCCTATGGTAGGGGGCGCTATAGTGTTCATTTTGATTAAAATTAATATTGCATTTCATTCATGCCCCAATCTCGCATATGTGATGTGAATGTGAGCTCTGTAGGGCAATGCCTGTGGTCGTGAGAGGACATCGAAAAAACAGGAAACTAAGGCGTTTTTCGGTGGCGCCGTCCGGGCGAACCGTGTGGAATTTGGAGAAAACGTGGATAACTTATGAAAACCCATATGTCTGAATGTGGCATGTGAAATCTGAGCTCGTTTGGACCAAAAACCTGAGACTAGTAACGTTTTGAAAACACGCTGCGAATGAAGTGGCGAATTTTCGATTCAATATAGCCGACTTCCTGTCCGTCCGAGGGCCGCACTATGATTGGCTTTTTTGCTTGTCTCCATGAGCTCTATCACTGGTGTGAATTTCGTCAAGCTAGGGCGAAAAATGCGTGTCGGCTCCCAATTCATTTCAAAATTTTGAATTTTCTAGGTGGCGCTGTCGAGCCGGTGTGCTTCGGACATTGTCGCAATGCCAATTTTATGAAATTTTTCGCCGAACCGGTCGATCCTATACCTATATGTGGGACTTTTCGTCGACGTTCAGGGGGTGAAAAATGCGATTGTTTTGGCGGAAAAACGAAGAACAATGTTAATATGCAGTGTGGGCCTGGGCTGTGTGGCCCTGACTCTATATGAGAGGGGTCTGTGGCTTTGCACCAGCAACCACGTACATAATACAGGTATGGTGTAATTGACTTTTTTGCCCCTTTTAATGCCCACAATTATCTCCCCAAGTTTCATGCCAATCGGACAAAGTTGTGTATTTTACCAATACTGTAGGGGGCGCTATAGTGTTCATTTAGATAACAATTAATAGTGCATTCTATTAATGCCTTGATATCACATGTGTGATGAGAATTTCAGCTGTCTAGAACCATGTATGTGCGTGTAAGACATTTTTTAATGATTTTTTTTGTAGTATTTGCACCCCTGGTGGCCAACCGTGGAAAATGACTAATGGCCACTATGTAATTTTTTGTTTCTTGTGATGCCACTGATTTATTCCCCGAATTTCGTAAGAATCCGATAATGTTGGCGTTTCACCCCTATGGTAGGGGGCGCTATAGTGTTCATTTTGATTAAAATTAATATTGCATTCCACTCATGCCCCAAACTCGCATATGTGATGTGAATGTGAGCTCTGTAGGGCAATGCCTGTGGTCGTGAGAGGACATCGAAAAAACAGGAAACGAAGGCGTATTTCGGTGGCGGCGTACGGGCGAACCATGTGGAATTTGGAGAAAACGTGGATAACTTCTGAAAACCCATGTGTCTGGATGTGGCATGTGAAATCTGAGCTCATTTGGACCAAAAACCTGAGACTAGTAGCGTTTTGAAAACACGCTGCGAATGAAGTGGCGAATTTTTGATCCAAAATGGCCGACTTCCTGTCTGTCATAGCGCAGTGCTTCAATTCATATTTATGCTTGTCCCCCCATTCTCTATCACTGTTCTGATTTTTGTGTATGTTTTCCAAAATAAACCAGGCTCCTCTTCCATAGGGGTGAAATTTTAGGTGGCGCCGTCGAGTCAGGGGGCATGGAACATTTTGCCGACACCAATTTTATGAAATTTTTCGCCGAGCCGGTCGATTCTATACCCCCATGTGAGACTTTTCGTGAATGTTCAGGGGGTGAAAAATGCGATTGTTTTGGCGGAAAAACGAAGAACAATGTTAATATGCAGTGTGGCCCTGAGCTGTGTGGCCCTGACTCTATATGAGAGGGGTCTGTGGCTTTGTACCGGCAACCATGTACATAATACAGATATGGTGTAATTGACCTTTTTTGACCCTTTTAATGCTCACAATTATCTCCCCAAGTTTCATGCCAATCGGACAAAGTTGTGTATTTTACCAATACTGTAGGGGGCGCTATAGTGTTCATTTAGATAACAATTAATAGTGCATTCTATTAATACCCTGATATCACATGTGTGATGAGAATTTCAGCTGTCTAGAACCATGTATGTGCGTGTAAGAAATTTTTTTATGATTTTTTTTTTAGTATTTGCGCCCCTGGTGGCCAACCGTGGAAAATGACTCATGGCCATAATGTAATTTTATGTTTCTTCTGAGACCATGAATTGATGCCCCAAATTTCATAGGAATTGGATAATGTTGGCGTTTCACCCCTATGGTAGGGGGCGCTATAGTGTTCATTTTGATTAAAATTAATATTGCATTCCATTCAAGGCCCAATCTTGCATATGTGATGTGAATGTGAGCTCTGTAGGGCAATGCCTGTGGTCGTGAGAGGACATCGAAAAAACAGGAAACGAAGGCGTATTTCGGTGGCGGTGTACGGGCGAACCGTGTGGAATTTGGAGAAAACGTGGATAACTTCTGAAAACCCATGTGTCTGGATGTGGCGTGTGAAATCTGAGCTCATTTGGACCAAAAACCTGAGACTAGTAGCGTTTTGAAAATACGCAACGAAAAATTTGGCAAATTTTCGATTCAATATAGCCGACTTCCTGTCCGTCCTAGGGCTGCACTATGATTGGCTTTTTTGCTTGTCTCCATGAGCTCTATCACTGGTGTGAATTTCGTCAAGCTAGGGCGAAAAATGCGTGTCGGCTCCCAATTCATTTTAAAATTTTGAATTTTCTAGGTGGCGCTGTTGAGCCGGTGTGCTTCGAACATTGTCCCGACGCCAATTTTATGAAATTTTTCGCCGAGCCGGTCGATTCTATACCCCCATGTGAGACTTTTCGTGAATGTTCAGGGGGTGAAAAATGCGATTGTTTTGGCGGAAAAACGAAGAACAATGTTAATATGCAGTGTGGTCCTGAGCTGTGTGGCCCTGACTCTATATGAGAGGGGTCTGTGGCTTTGCACCGGCAACTACGTACATAATACAGGTATAGTGTATTTGACTTTTTTGACCCTTTTAATGCCCACAATTATCTCCCCAAGTTTCATGCCAATCGGACAAAGTTGTGTATTTTACCAATACTGTAGGGGGCGCTATAGTGTTCATTTAGATAACAATTAATAGTGCATTCTATTAATACCCTCACACCACACGTGTGATGCGAATTTGAGCTGTGTAGACCAATGCATGTGCGTGTCAGAAATTTTTTTATGATTTTTTTTTTAGTATTTGCGCCCCTGGTGGCCAACCGTGGAAAATGACTCATGGCCATAATGTAATTTTTTGTTTCTTCTGATGCCACTGATTTATTCCCCGAATTTCGTAGGAATCCGATAATATTGGCGTTTCACCCATATGGTAGGGGGCGCTATAGTGTTCATTTTTATTATAATTAATAATCCTTTTTATTAATACCCTCATATCACACGTGTGATGTGAATTTGAGCTGTGTAGACCAATGCATGTGCGTGTCAGACATTTTTAAATGATTTTTTTTTTAGTATTTGCGCCCCTGGTGGCCAACCGTGGAAAATGACTCATGGCCATAATGTAATTTTTTGTTTCTTCTGATACCACTGATTTATTCCCCGAATTTCGTAGGAATCCGATAATATTGGCGTTTCACCCATATGGTAGGGGGCGCTATAGTGTTCATTTTTATTATAATTAATAATCCTTTTTATTAATACCCTCATATCACACGTGTGATGTGAATTTGAGCTGTGTAGACCAATGCATGTGCGTGTCAGACATTTTTAAATGATTTTTTTTTTAGTATTTGCGCCCCTGGTGGCCAACCGTGGAAAATGACTCATGGCCATAATGTAATTTTTTGTTTCTTCTGATACCACTGATTTATTCCCCGAATTTCGTAGGAATCCGATAATATTGGCGTTTCACCCCTATGATAGGGGGCGCTATAGTGTTCATTTTTATTACAATTAATAATCCATTTTATTCATACCCTCATTTCACACGTGTGATGTGAATTTGAGCTGTGTAGACCAATGCATGTGCGTGTCAGACATTTTTAAATGATTTTTTTTGGAGTCTTTGCGCCCCTGGTGGCCAAGTGTGAAAAATGACCTATGCCCGTAATATTATTTTTTGGTCCACGTCATGCCCCCAATTTATTCCCCGAATTTCGTAGGAATCCGATAATGTTTGCGTTTCACCCCTATGGTAGGGGGCGCTATAGTGTTCATTTTGATTAAAATTAATATTGCATTCCATTCATGCCCCAATCTCGCATATGTGATGTGAATGTGAGCTCTGTAGGGCAATGCCTGTGGTCGTGAGAGGACATCGAAAAAACAGGAAACGAAGTCGTATTTCGGTGGCGGTGTACGGGCGAACCGTGTGGAATTCGGAGAAAACGTGGATAACTTCTGAAAATCCATGTGTCTGGATGTGGCATGTGAAATCTGAGCTCATTTGGACCAAAAACCTGAGACTAGTAGGGTTTTGAAAATACACAACGAAAAATTTGGCGAATTTTCGATTCAATATAGCCGACTTCCTGTCCGTCCTAGGGCCGCACTATGATTGGCTTTTTTGCTTGTCTCCATGAGCTCTATCACTGGTGTGAATTTCGTCGAGCTAGGGTGAAAAATGCATGTCGGCTCCCAATTCATTTTAAAATTTTGAATTTTCTAGGTGGCGCTGTCGAGCCAGTGTGTGTGGGTCATTTTCGTGATGCATATTTTCTTGAATTTTTTGCCAAGCCGGTCGATTTGATACCCCCATGTGAGACTTTTCGTTGACGTTCAGGGGGTGAAAATTGCGATCCCAGGGGGAGAAAAAAAATAATAATAATTAAAGCCGCAAGCGGCGATGATGGCCCTCGCCCCCCGCGCGACCGCCCCCCCATGCGACCGCCCGGGGCCGGCCACCGCCCCCACGCACCATTTTCCCCGCCTGGCCACCCCACGGCCGCAATCTGCCCCCCTTCACGCAGTTTCTATATAAATATGTGTGACCAACACATTATAATGGAGGTCCACGGCGTTGAACCGGCAACCTCGTGCACAATACAGGTATGGTGTAATGGACTTTTTTGCCTCTTTTGAGGTCCACAATGATATCACCAACTTTCATGCCAATCGGACAAAGTTGAGTTTTTTACCTGTACAGTAGGGGGCGCTATGGAGGTCACTGGCCACATGTTTATAATGGTTCTCTATTCACAGTTTTAATCCGCATCAGTGATTAGAATTTGAGCTTTTTAGTCTGATCCACGTGTCTGTGAGAGGGAATCAAATATGCAGGAAAGCAGTCATATTTTGACAGTGTGCTGTGCATAAACCATAAAGAATATCCCCAAAACGTGGATGATTATTGACAATAATCATGTGTACATGATGTATGTGGAGTTTGAGGAAATTTGGATGAAAAACCTAGGACTACACAGGTTTCATTTGCACTTAAGGAAAAGTCGTGTAGGAATTTAAATCCAATGACGAAGTCATATTTTGAGGGCATCCTACTCATGAACCATAAAGAATATCCCCAAAACGTGGATGATTATTGACAATTGACATGTGTACATGCTGTATGTGGAGTTTGATGTAATTTGGATGAAAAACCTAGGAGTAGATATGATTCATAGACATGCAAGTCAAAGTGCCAAGTGCCAATTTCTTTTCAATTCATTGCGCCCCTGGTGGCCAACAGTGGAAAATAACCCATGGCCATAATGTAATTTTTTTTTTCTTCTGAGACCATGAATTGATGCCCCAAATTTCATAGGAATTGGATAATGGTGGCATTTCACCTCTATGGTAGGGGGCGCTATAGTGTTCATTTTGATTAAAATTAATATTGCATTCCATTCAAGGCCCAATCTCGCATATGTGATGTGAATGTGAGCTCTGTAGGGCAATGCCTGTGGTCGTGAGAGGACATCGAAAAAACAGGAAACGAAGGCGTATTTCGGTGGCGGCGTACGGGCGAACCGTGTGGAATTCGGAGAAAACGTGGATAATTTCTGAAAACCCATGTGTCTGGATGTGGCATGTGAAATCTGAGCTCATTTGGACCAAAAACCTGAGACTAGTAGTGTTTTGAAAACACGCTGCGAATGAAGCGGAGAATTTTTGATCCAAAATGGCCGATTTCCTGTCCGTCATACAGCAGTGCTTCAATTCATTTTTATGCTTGTCCGATGGTGCTCTATCACTGTTCCGAATTTTGTGAATGTATTCCAAAATTAAACAGGCTCCTCTCCCATAGGGGTGAAATTTTAGGTGGCGCTGTCGAGTCAGGGGGCATGGGACATTTTCTCGACACCAATTTTATGAAATTTTTCGCCGAGCCGGTCGATTCTATACCCCCATGTGAGAGTTTTCATGAATGTTCAGGGGGTGAAAAATGCGATTGTTTTGGCGGAAAAACGAAGAACAATGTTAATATCCAGTGTGGGCCTGGGCTGTGTGGCTCTGACTCTATATGAGAGGGGTCTGTGGCTTTGCACCGGCAACCACGCACATAATACAGGTATGGTGTATTTAACTTTTTTGACCCTTTTAATGCCCCCAATTATCTCCCCAAGTTTTATGCCAATCGGACAAAGTTGTGTATTTTACCAATACTGTAGGGGGCGCTATAGTGTTCATTTAGATAACAATTAATAGTGCATTCTATTAATACCCTCATATCACACATGTGATGTGAATTTGAGCTGTGTAGACCAATGCATGTGTGTGTCAGACATTTTTAAATGATTTTATTTGGAGTCTTTGCGCCCCTGGTGGCCAAGTGTGGAAAATGATTCATGGCCATAATGTCATTTTTTGTTTCTTCTGATGCTACTGATTTATTCCCCGAATTTCGTAGGAATCCGATAATGTTGGCATTTCACCCCTATGATAGGGGGCGCTATAGTGTTCATTTTTATTACAATTAATAATCCATTTTATTAATACCCTGATATCACACGTGTGATGTGAATTTGAGCTGTGTAGACCAATGCATATGCGTGTCAGACATTTTTCAATGATTTTATTTGGAGTCTTTGCGCCCCTGGTGGCCAAGTGTGAAAAAAGACCTATGCCCGTAATATTATTTTTTGGTCCACGTCATGCCCCCAATTTATTTCCCGAATTTCGTAGGAATCCGATAATGTTTGCCTTTCACCTCTATGGTAGGGGGCGCTATAGTGTTCATTTTGATTAAAATTATTATTGCATTCCATTCAAGGCCCAATCTCGCATATGTGATGTGAATGTGAGCTCTGTAGGGCAATGCCTGTGGTCGTGAGAGGACATCGAAAAAACAGGAAACGAAGACGTATTTCGATGGCGGCGTATGGGCGAACCGTGTGGAATTTGGAGAAAACGTGGTTAACTTTTGAAAACCCATGTGTCTGGATGCGGCATGTGAAATCTGAGCTCATTTGGACCAAAAACCTGAGACTAGTAGCGTTTTGAAAACACGCTGCGAATGAAGCGGCAAATTTTTTATCCAAAATGGCCGACTTCCTGTCTGTCATAGAGCAGTGCTTCAATTCATATTTATGCTTGTCCCCCCATTCTCTATCACTGTTCTGATTTTTGTGTGTGTTTTCCAAAATAAACCAGGCTCCTCTCCCATAGGGGTGAAATTTTAGGTGGCGCTGTCGAGTCAGGGGGCATGGGACATTTTCCCGAAACCAATTTTATGAATTTTTTTGCCGAGCCGGTCGATCCTATACCCCCATGTGAGACTTTTTGTGAATGTTCAGGGGGTGAAAAATGCGATTGTTTTGGCGGAAAAACGAAGAACAATGTTAATATGCAGTGTGGTCCTGGGCTGTGTGGCCCTGACTCCATATGAGAGGGGTCTGTGGCTTTGCACCGGCAACCACGTACATAATACAGGTATGGTGTAATTGACTTTTTTGACCCTTTTAATGCCCCCAATTATCTCCCCAAGTTTCATGCCAATCGGACAAAGTTGTGTATTTTACCAATACTGTAGGGGGCGCTATAGTGTTCATTTACATAACAATTAATAGTGCATTCTATTAATACCCTGATATCACATGTGTGATGAGAATTTCAGCTGTCTAGAACCATGTATGTGCGTGTAAGACATTTTTTAATGATTTTTTTTAAGTATTTGCGCCCCTGGTGGCCAACCGTGGAAAATGACTCATGGCCATAATGTAATTTTTTGTTTCTTCTGATGCCATTGATTTATTCCCCGAATTTCGTAGGAATCCGATAATGTTGGTGTTTCACCCCTATGGTAGGGGGCGCTATAGTGTTCATTTTTATTACAATTAATAATCCATTTTATTGATACCCTCACATCACACGTGTGATGTGAATTTGAGCTGTGTAGACCAATGCATGTGCGTGTCAGAAATTTTTTTATGATTTTTTTTTTTAGTATTTGCGCCCCTGGTGGCCAACCGTGGAAAATGAGTCATGGCCATAATGTAATTTTTTGTTTCTTGTGATGCCACTGATTTATTCCCCGAATTTCGTAGGAATCCAATAATGTTGGCGTTTCACCCCTATGGTAGGGGGCGCTATAGTGTTCATTTTTATTACAATTAATAATCCATTTTATTAATACCCTCACATCACACGTGTGATGTGAATTTGAGCTGTGTTGACCAATGCATGTGCGTGTCAGGAATTTTTAAATGATTTTTTTTGGAGTCTTTGCGCCCCTGGTGGCCAAGTGTGAAAAATGACCTATGCCCGTAATATTATTTTTTGGTCCACGTCATGCCCCCAATTTATTTCCCGAATTTCGTAGGAATCCGATAATGTTTGCGTTTCACCCCTATGGTAGGGGGCGCTATAGTGTTCATTTTGATTAAAATTAATATTGCATTCCACTCATGCCCCAATCACACATATGTGATGTGAATGTGAGCTCTGTAGGGCAATGCCTGTGGTCGTGAGAGGACATCGAAAAAACAGGAAACGAAGGCATATTTCGGTGGCGGCGTACGGGCGAACCGTGTAGAATTTGGAGAAAACGTGGATAACTTTTGAAAACCCATGTGTCTGGATGTGGCATGTGAAAACTGAGCTCATTTGGACCAAAAACCTGAGACTAGTAGCGGTTTGAAAACACGCTGCGAAAAATTTGGCGAATTTTCGATTCAATATAGCCGACTTCCTGTCCGTCCTAGGGCCGCACTATGATTGGCTTTTTTGCTTGTCTCCATGAGCTCTATCACTGGTGTGAATTTCGTCAAGCTAGGGCGAAAAATGCGTGTCGGCTCCCAATTCATTTTAAAATTTTGAATTTTCTAGGTGGCGCTGTCGAGCCAGTGTGTGTGGGTCATTTTCGTGATGCATATTTTCTTGAATTTTTTGCCAAGCCGGTCGATTTGATACCCCCATGTGAGACTTTTCGTTGACGTTCAGGGGGTGAAAATTGCGATCCCAGGGGGGGAAAAAAAATAATAATTAAAGCCGCAAGCGGCGATGATGGCCCTCGCCCCCCGCGCGACCGCCCCCCCATGCGACCGCCTGGGGCCGGCCACCGCCCCCACGCACCATTTTCCCCGCCTGGCCACCCCACGGCCACAATCGGCCCCCCTTCACACAGTTTCTATATAAATATGTGTGACCAACACATTATAATGGAGGTCCACGGCGTTGAACCGGCAACCTCGTGCACAATACAGGTATGGTGTAATGGACTTTTTTGCCTCTTTTGAGGTCCACAATGATCTCACCAACTTTCATGCCAATCGGACAAAGTTGTGTTTTTTACCTGTACAGTAGGGGGCGTTATGGAGGTCACTGGCCACATGTTTATAATGGTTCTCTATTCACAGTTTTAATCCGCATAAGTGATTAGAATTTGAGCTTTTTAGTCTGATCCACGTGTCTGTGAGAGGGAATCAAATATGCAGGAAAGCAGTCATATTTTGACAGTGTGGTGTGCATAAACCAGAAAGAATATCCCCAAAACGTGAATGATTATTGACAATTGACATATGTACATGCTGTATGTGGAGTTTGATGTAATTCGGATGAAAAACCAAGGAGTAGATATAATTCATAGACATGTAAGTCAAAGTGCCAAGTGCCAATTTCTTTTCAATTCATTGCGCCCCTGGTGGCCAACAGTGGAAAATAACCCATGGCCATCATGTAATTTTTTGTTTCTTCTGATGCCACTGATTTATTCCCTGAATTTCGAAGGAATCCGATAATGTTGGCGTTTCACCCCTATGGTAGGGGGCGCTATAGTGTTCATTTTGATTAAAATTAATATTGCATTCCATTCATGCCCCAATCACACATATGTGATGTGAATGTGAGCTCTGTAGGGCAATGCCTGTGGTTGTGAGAGGACATCGAAAAAACAGGAAACGAAGGCATTTTTCGGCGGCAACGTACGGGCGAACCGTGTGGAATTCGGAGAAAACATGTATAAGTTATGAAAACCTATGTCTCTGGATGTGGCATGTGAAATCTGAGCTCATTTGGACCAAAAACCTGAGACTAGTAGCGTTTTGAAAACACGCGGCGAAAAATTTGGCGAATTTTCAATTCAATATAGCTGACTTCCTGTCTGTCCTAGGGCCGCACTATGATTGGCTTTTTTGCTCGTCTCCATGAGCTCTATCACTGGTGTGAATTTCGTCAAGCTAGGGCGAAAAATGCGTATCGGCTCCCAATTCATTTTAAAATTTTGAATTTTCTGGGTGGCGCTGTCGAGTCAGGGGGCATGGGACATTTTCCCGACACAAATTTAATGAAATTTTTCACCAAGCCGGTCGATTCTATACCCCCATGTGAGACTTTTCGTGAATGTTCAGGGGGTGAAAAATGCGATTGTTTTGGCGGAAAAACGAAGAACAATGTTAATATGCAGTGTGGCCCTGAGCTGTGTGGCTCTGACTCTATATGAGAGGGGTCTGTGGCTTTGCACCGGCAACCACGTACATAATACAGGTATAGTGTAATTGACTTTTTTGACCCTTTTAATGCCCCCAATTATCTCCCCAAGTTTCATGCCAATCGGACAAAGTTGTGTATTTTACCAATACTATAGGGGGCGCTATAGTGTTCATTTAGATAACAATTAATAGTGCATTCTATTAATACCCTCACATCACACGTGTGATGTGAATTTGAGCTGTGTAGACCAATGCATGTGCGTGTCAGAAATTTTTTAATGATTTTTTTTTTAGTATTTGCGCCCCTGGTGGCCAACCGTGGACAATGACTCATAACCATAATGTAATTTTTTGTTTCTTCTGAGACCATGAATTGATGCCCCAAATTTCATAGGAATTGGATAATGTTGGCATTTCCCCTTTATGGTAGGGGGCGCTATAGTATTCATTTTGATTAAAATTAATATTGCATTCCATTCGTGCCCCAATTACACATATGTGATGTGAATGTGAGCTCTGTAGGGCAATGCCTGTGGTCGTGAGAGGACATCGAAAAAACAGGAAACGAAGGGGTATTTCGGTGGCGGCGTACGGGCGAACCGTGTAGAATTTGGAGAAAACGTGGATAACTTCTGAAAACCCATGTGTCTGGATGCGGCATGTGAAATCTGAGCTCATTTGGACCAAAAACCTGAGACTAGTAGCGTTTTGAAAACACGCAGCGAAAAATTTGGCGAATTTTCGATTCAATATAGCCGACTTCCTGTCTGTCATAGAGCAGTGCTTCAATTCATGTTTATGCTTGTCCCCTCATTCTCTATCACTGTTCTGATTTTTGTGTGTGTTTTCCAAAATAAACCAGGCTCCTCTCCCATAGGGGTGAAATTTTAGGTGGCGCCGTCGAGTCAGGGGGCATGGGACATTTTCCCGACACCAATTTTATGAAATTTTTCACCAAGCCGGTCGATCCTATACCCCCATGTGAGACTTTTCGTGAATGTTCAGGGGGTGAAAAATGCGATTGTTTTGGCGGAAAAACGAAGAACAATGTTAATATGCAGTGTGGCCCTGAGCTGTGTGGCCCTGACTCTATATGAGAGGGGTCTGTGGCTTTGCACCGGCAACCACGTACATAATACAGGTATAGTGTAATTGACTTTTTTGACCCTTTTAATGCCCCCAATTATCTCCCCAAGTTTCATGCCAATCGGACAAAGTTGTGTATTTTACCAATACTATAGGGGGCGCTATAGTGTTCATTTTGATTACAATTAATAATCCATTTTATTAATACCCTCACATCACACGTGTGATGTGAATTTGAGCTGTGTAGACCAATGCATGTGCGTGTCAGACATTTTTCAATGTTTTTATTTGGAGTCTATGCGCCCCTGGTGGCCAACCGTGGAAAATGACTCATGGCCATAATGTAATTTTTTGTTTCTTCTGATATCACTGATTTATTCCCCGAATTTCGTAGGAATCCGATAATGTTTGCGTTTCACCCCTATGATAGGGGGCGCTATAGTGTTCATTTTTATTACAATTAATAATCAATTTTATTAATACCCTGATATCACACGTGTGATGTGAATTTGAGCTGTGTAGACCAATGCATGTGCGTGTCAGACATTTTTCAATGATTCTTTTTGGAGTCTTTGCGCCCCTGGTGGCCAAGTGTGAAAAATGGCCTATGCCCGTAATATTATTTTTTGGTCCATGTGATGCCCCCAATTTATTTCCCGAATTTCATAGGAATCCAATAATGTTGGCGATTCACCCCTATTGTAGGGGGCGCTATAGTGTTCATTTTGATTAAAATTAATATTGCATTCCATTCATGCCCCAATCACACATATGTGATGTGAATGTGAGCTCTGTAGGGCAATGCCTGTGGTCGTGAGAGGACATCGAAAAAACAGGAAATGAAGGCGTATTTCGGTGGCGGCGTACGGGCGAACCGTGTGGAATTTGGAGAAAACGTGGATAACTTTTGAAAACCCATGTGTCTGGATGCGGCATGTGAAATCTGAGCTCATTTGGACCAAAAACCTGAGACTAGTAGCGTTTTGAAAACACGCTGCGAATGAAGTGGCGAATTTTTGATCCAAAATGGCCGACTTCCTGTCTGTCATAGAGCAGTGCTTCTATTCATTTTTATGCTTGTCCCCCCATTCTCTATCATTGTTCTGCTTTTTGTGTGTGTTTTCCAAAATAAACCAGGCTCCTCTCCCATAGGGGTGAATTTTTAGGTGGCGCCGTCGAGTCAGGGGGCATGGGACATTTTCCCGACACCAATTTTATGAAATTTTTTGCCGAGCCGGTCGATTCTATACCCCCATGTGAGACTTTTCGTGAATGTTCAGGGGGTGAAAAATGCGATTGTTTTGGCGGAAAAACGAAGAACAATGTTAATATGCAGTGTGGCCCTGAGCTGTGTGGCCCTGACTCTATATGAGAGGGGTCTGTGGCTTTGCACCGGCAACCACGTACATAATACAGGTATGGTGTAATGGACTTTTTTGACCCTTTTAATGCCCACAATTATCTCCCCAAGTTTCATGCCAATCGGACAAAGTTGTGTATTTTACCAATACTGTAGGGGGCGCTATAGTGTTCATTTAGATAACAATTAATAGTGCATTCTATTAATACCCTCACATCACACGTGTGATGTGAATTTGAGCTGTGTAGACCAATGCATGTGCGTGTCAGAAATTTTTTTATGATTTTTTTTTTTAGTATTTGCGGCCCTGGTGGCCAACCGTGGAAAATGACTCATGGCCATAATGTAATTTTTTGTTTCTTCTGATGCCACTGATTTATTCCCCGAATTTCGTAGGAAACCGATAATATTGGCGTTTCACCCCTATGATAGGGGGCGCTATAGTGTTCATTTTTATTACAATTAATAATCCATTTTATTAATACCCTCATATCACACGTGTGATGTGAATTTGAGCTGTGTAGACCAATGCATGTGCGTGTCAGACATTTTTAAATGATTTTTTTTGGAGTCTTTGCGCCCCTGGTGGCCAAGTGTGAAAAATGACCTATGCCCGTAATATTATTTTTTGGTCCACGTCATGCCCCCAATTTATTCCCCGAATTTCGTAGGAATCCGATAATGTTGGCGTTTCACCCGTATGGTAGGGGGCGCTATAGTGTTCATTTTGATTAAAATTAATATTGCATTCCATTCATGCCCCAATCACACATATGTGATGTGAATGTGAGCTCTGTAGGGCAATGCCTGTGGTCGTGAGAGGACATCGAAAAAACAGGAAACGAAGGCGTATTTCGGTGGCGGCGTACGGGCGAACCGTGTGGAATTCGGAGAAAACGTGGATAACTTCTGAAAACCCATGTGTCTGGATGTGGCATGTGAAATCTGAGCTCATTTGGACCAAAAACCTGAGACTAGTAGCGTTTTGAAAACACGCTGCGAAAAATTTGGCGAATTTTCGATTCAATATAGCTGACTTCCTGTCCGTCCTAGGGCCGCACTATGATTGGCTTTTTTGCTTGTCTCCATGAGCTCTATCACTGGTGTGAATTTCGTCAAGCTAGGGCGAAAAATGCGTGTCGGCTCCCAATTCATTTTAAAATTTTGAATTTTCTAGGTGGCGCTGTCGAGCCAGTGTGTGTGGGTCATTTTCGTGATGCATATTTTCTTGAATTTTTTGCCAAGCCGGTCGATTTGATACCCCCATGTGAGACTTTTCGTTGACGTTCAGGGGGTGAAAATTGCGATCCCAGGGGGGGAAAAAAAATAATAATAATAAGAAGAAGAAACCCAGGAAGAACAATGCCCCTCGCCATCACTTCGTGAGTGGCGAGGGCCAATAAGAAGAAGAAACCCAGGAAGAACAATGCCCCTCGCCATCACTTCGTGAGTGGCGAGGGCCAATGAACACAATTATAATCTGGACTCCCTTGAAAAAGAGATGACGCATCTCAAGGGGAAATCCAGAATAAAATAAAACAAATAAAGCTGCATTTTAAATGTTACTGATTGCAACACACAAGTTATGAATCTCCAAGCAATCATCTCTGACCCAGGCCTCATTTCCTTATATGTGCTGATTTAATCTTGGTCAATGTGTATTTAAGCTGTATTTCAGACCTAGCATGAGCCTGTTTTTGTTGTAACCTATATTTGCCTTGGCCTTTATTAGTCCAGGTTTTAGCAATTTAACAACGATGTTGTTGCCATTTTTTTTCAACTGGAATATATAATTGATGACTCCTGCTATAAAGGAGTTCATCAATTATAATTTATCTATGCTATGGCTGTAATCTATAACACACATATCATATCAACCATTATTTTATATTTAAGACATTTTAAAAAATATTGATCTAAAATAATTTAAGTAATTAAGTAAAAGAAAGTCCATAGACTTGAAATTGAAAACTGTGGAGTGGATTTCTGCCTGTATCTTTATGGTTTGTCACTGTAAACATCATCACAACAAATAGTACAAAGTACAAAGTGGTGAGCATGTTTGAGGGGATAGGGAAAACAGGAACTCGTTGCAATGGCATCTTGAATCCAATCTTGAGGCCACTTTTGGCACACTGCATCCCTGAGGTGTTTTAGATTATATAATAGATTATTTCAATTATACTACAGATTTTTTTCTTGTGGTGTATAGTGGTGGTGACCATAAACAAGCCAGTCCTTGAGGTCATAGAGGTATATTCAGCACAGCAAAAGGTTTGAGCTTGTTTACCTGTCCACACACGAGTGGTGCACAGTTGGTGTAGAGCATGTTCACCATAAAACACAACTGTAGCGCCTCCGCAGTCCCCCCATTGTCATGTCATGGTGACTGCAAACTGACATGTTTTTCCAACAATGAAGCTGTTTTTTCCGCCATTTTGTTAATCACCCCCAGGGCCTTCCTCAGTGATTGAAATTCGAGTGAGTGCGCTTTACATGCTTTTCCGTCCCTCTCCCTATCTGTTTGTATTGTCTCCTTGAAAATTGCAATTTTTCTGGTGAAAACACATAATTTTAAAAGGATGAGCCATGTCTGTGCTCACAATGCCAGCTCTATTGTGTGTTTTCCATAGCAACTGTCTTCATTGCCAGTATGTGACAAAACAAATACCCCTTGAAAGGGAGGAAAAGAGGCTTTTCTCACATGGAGGGACAAAAACTGCTTTAGGCAGCAGGATCCTACCTTCTCTCAAAGCTTGCAGGGCAGGGATGGATCTGAAAGTCTCTCAAAAAAAAAAAAAAAAAAAAAAAAACTCACCACAAGTTATAAAAATCATATTACAATTCAGAATGAGATTTTAATTAACCAAAAAGTATAGCCTTGTATGCATAACAACAACACCACATTTCATTTACTGTAAAGTAATCTTATATAATGCATAACTAACATGAAACTTATTTGACCCTTAAATAGAACCTGGCCCAGACTCACATGCTGATAGATCTAATACAAGAAGTGAAGGAAAAGGGATACAAACTGAGAATCTGCCCTCCGGCTGAGGCTAATCTGGTAAGATCAGGCTTTTATTTGTGCCAAACTTGATCATTTATCTGTAGCCCTCCAAGATCTGATTGTTGTTGATTTAGTACAATATTTGTTTAGCCAAGCCATAGATATGTATTAATTTTTATCTAACGCAATTGTTCCTTTATTCAAAGAATCCACTCACTGTTACGCTGTCTGGACCTGAACCCCTCACGGCGGCCATGTTTCTCTTCCTTCAGACGATGAAAGAATCGGGGAAAGGCCCAGTCAATCCCAAGATTCTCTTTAACCAGCTGTGCCAAAAGTAGGTTTTACTACAGTTAGGCCTAGTTTTGTAGTATTTCAGATTGATGCCAGTTTAAGTGTTTTTGTTAAGTGCAGCATGCTAGAAGAGGGGTTATTATTCACCTCTTTCTTGGACTTTTTGGACAGTATATTGTATGGTCTTGACCCCTGAAAACTTTTCCAGTTTTACTGTCCTGTGAAAAGGCATGCCATGTGAAACTGTATTATGGATATTGTGAGAGGAAACATTCATTCTATGTGGGAGGGGTTACCAAACTAAGAAAATCTCATTCTGGATTAGCCAGGCCACATGTGACCAGCCTATGTAGTGTGCTTTTTTGTACCACAATGTAAAATATGAATTGCATATAGATTGTTTACCCTTACTGTTTTTTTTTCTTTATTGTTACAATTCTAATATGTCCATATTTTGTCAGTAATTGCTCATTTATGTCAATATAGCTTGTTAATTATCAATACCATGCATTATCTTCACCAAAGAGACACAGATTTTTCACTTACAATGCCTTTGTAACCACTTTAACCAGCCATACCCAGGTTACACCTGGTCCCTTCTCAGTCCTTTTTATTTCTCTCAATGCACAGCCTACACACATGCTCCGAATGCACTGTAGCTTATCAAATGCCTGATGGCAGCTAGCTATTTGTAGCTTTTCTGCAACTTGCTCCAATGTTGCGCCACCTGTGTCATGTTTAGTTTCGAGTGAGGTATTGACTGAGTTATTGGCAGAAATAGAGCACTGTTTTGTCCTTCTCTATGAAGAGACAGAACAAGTTTGGTTGGTTGGCTTCCAGTTGGTGCATGGTACACTACTGGTTGGGTCTGCATTCGCTGCTTGTATATGTGAATTCTGATAGTGTCTTGTATTATTAAATTGTGCAGGTGGGTAGCTAAGGCATTTAACTGCAGATGACTAGGCACACCTCTGGTGTGGCTTTGACCGGGTTTCTGGTACTGGCTTTAATCACACATGCTTCATTTTGTGTGTCTGTGAGTGTTTATTATGGCAGCACTGTCTCACCTGGTACCACCCTCAACCACAATACACATTGCTTAAATGTGCATTCACATACTGAGCATTGCATGCACCTTTCTGCACTCGCATGTGTCTAATTAAAAGTATGCCTCGCTTGTTTATTTCACTGAATACATTTGACTGTAATGATATAACTGGGAGAATCAGAGCCAATTACCTGCACGCTCCACTTGAACCTCAGGTGAAGGCCACAAAGTCCTTTTTGTTGAACTACAGCTAGGGACAAAAAGGACTGTGCACGCCTATAGTAGCACAATTATTAAATGAGATGCAAAACATAGTACATATTAAAATATTAGTATTATTCTTTCTATTCTTCATTCTTTATATTCTATAGCTATTAAATTGTTTAATACTTGGTGATAAAAAAAAATCTATATTTTCTAATTTTTATGTACTGCATAAGGGTGAGGTAATTGTTTTTGATTTCAAGGTCTTAATGACCACTTTTCCACAACAGTATGCTTAATTGCATTTCACTTAGTTCTGTAGGTTAGTCCTATAAAAATAACGACTTCTCTGCATTCAATGTGGAATAAAGCTTTTTTGTGGATAGGGTCAAGAACTGCTCCTGTTTACGGGACATTTTATCAATTGTGCTGACCTGTATGATGGGTGCTCTGTGGTGAATGCAGCCTGTTGCCCTTACTTGTCACCAAGCATTTGTTAACACAAGAGAGGTAGGATTGTCCTTGGCCTATTCTCAGTTTGTGTGTTAATAGGTAGTTGAATATGGCTTTATCGTGTGGATCAGGGACACTGCCTATTTGAAATACTGTAAACTTATTGAGTCCAGCTTTTGACAGATGTGTGTGTTTGCTTGTATGTGTCGGCATGCATTTATACCAACCAGCTGAGTACCACGCGGTCCACTGTGCCAGCAGAAGAGATGTGATCTTGGAGGGAGCTTTGCCAGTGAAGTCGGTTGAATGGTCAGCATCACACATTACGCAGACCAGTGCCAGGGACAGTCCCAGCTTTTCAATTGTGGCTGGAGAACCGGGTCATCACTATTGTCTCAACAATCAGTTATCAATTATATATGTTATTCTTTTTAACAAACATGTCTTTGTTAATAGTTTTAGATTTACTGGTAGTTTGATCTGATTTCATTTACAAGTATATATTTTTCATTTTACCTTCTATTATAATCAGTTTTTTTGCAATCCTCAAATTATCAGCATGACATGAATGAGCAACAAGCCTGTACATTATTGAATATTAGTCACGTTTTAGAGTGTGTGTTGTTGCATGAACATATTTCTAAGCTAGTGTACAGTATAGAGCACTTGTATGTATGTGTGTGTATGTCAGTGGTGGAGGGGGGGGGGGCTTGTGTGGCTGTGCGTCTGGTACTAACTCATCCGGTTATTAATTGTGTTAGCAGCGCAGATGTTTGCATTGGCTAGATTGGGAGCAGTGCTACAGGGCCCTTCTGCTTCCTCCACAGGGATGAGCTTCCCTATTTCCACTGATTCCTATGAGCTCCATTTTGTTTGTTATCCTGACTCCTGCATGTCTCTCTGCTCCAGTCTGTCTCACTCACTGTCCTCTACATTTCAGTTACTGTTTGTGTCTCCATGGGAATTGGTCAGACAACACAAGGAGACAAAGCCACACATACCATCACATCATGTTCGTGTTTTGGACTGGACAAAATGATGTGTCTGCCATCCCTGCCCCCATCACTCACTGAGTAGACACAAACTGGCACAGGAGACTAGAGGGTCCATATGTAATATTCCTGCACGACTCATGACCTATGCTATAGGCAGGTGTCATGTTCACCACCATTTATTTTCTGATTTCTGTCAATTCAATTTATTGATTCCCTTCTAGATAGGTACTGGTCATATTGAACGCCATCCTTATTTGTACAAGATTACTGAGAGTATAAAAATAATACTATGAATCACAAGTTTTAATGTCAGATTTTAGAAAATGTTGTAAGTATTGGTCCTGTAAAACCAACCTGTCCAGTAGCCATGTAGTCTACTATCCAACAGGTTGCTGTGGCTACAGCCTTAGCTGCCCATCTGCCCCTGGCATCTGCCCACACATCTGTGTGGTCTTGTACAGCCAGAGGACAAGCCTGTCACCTCAGAGCTCAAGCATTGTCTCTCAGCTCACAAATGTTTTTCTTCCTATTTAATAATATGAAGTATTTGTGATGATGTTACTACTGGACATAAACTTCTACCTACAAATTAAAGCTGGCAGTGTCATCCATGGAAAAACAATGTTGTTTGATGCATAGCTGAATGTATTATTACACAAGACTTTAGGTAGTGTTTTTAAAACAGGTCATAACAAATGCAGATCTCAAAGTGTTTCATTTAATAAGTTTGGGGAGAAGTTAAAATGTTGATACAAGAAATGTTGTTAGAAGAAATGCACATTTCAAGGGACCTATAGTTTAAGTAACTTATTTATCCTTTTTACCCTTTCCAGAGCACCACGCTTTAAGGGTTACCAACAACAAGACAGCCAGGAGCTCCTGCACTATTTACTGGACTCCATAAGAGTAGAAGAAACAAAGGTGGGTTCCTGTGCATTACAACACAAACATGTATGAATGACTAGAGGCAGTGTATAAAACACACTTTAGCAGAAAATATGAAAAAATATCTATTCATCTCACCACAATATAATTTAGAAATTCTTTGGTTTATTATCCACTTTTGTTACAACCTTACAGTGCCATGTTTTTGGTTTGTACGCCCACCCCTGCTCCTTATAGAGGACAATTGGAAAAACTCAGAGTGTGTTCTGGGTTGGCCTGGCCCCCATGGCCCCACCAGTGATTGTGTGAACCTCAGAGAAGATGTTAGCGGGTGTGTTAGTGGTCAGCCGTAGGCCTAGGAGGGGCTGCAGCCGGGCCCTTTCTGCTCCCATTCAAACTTGTGAACGCTTGCAGTTGTGCCACTTAAGGGACTTGCAAGTGGCACGACCGGCATCATTGTGTGATCTTGGGAAACCCACAGCTGCTGAATGAGCTCCGGGGCTGTCCCATTGTGGATGAGGGTCACGCAGAGCCCCCTCCCAAACATACACACACTCATCAACCCGTGTCCCAATCTAATCAAGACTGTGAGCAGGGAGGGGGGCAGGCTCGGCTATTCATAGTATCCAAAGGTAATTGCTACCAACACAAAGCAGTGGGTTATTGCTAATTTCAAAAATGTTAATTTAAAAAAACAATTAAAAAATATGAAAATAGTTACAATACTTGTAAGGCATTTATATAACCCTTACGATCTTACTTTTTAGTTATTTATATAATATGAGGTCATTATAAAGGTCATTATTTGGTCGATTTAATTTAGTCCAAAAGGCAAATTATTTTATTAGATTAATAAATCTGAAGTGAGCCATATATACAATATTTCAAATATTTATTTTATTTATTATGTTATTCACTGAATAACATAAAATAATGCATTTAAAAGATAATGAATAAGGGTTTATATACTAAGTGTTCATTCATAGGGTATTTAAAATATTTCTTTTTGTGATATAACTTACTTGTATCTTTTGTATTAAACTACAACATAGGTTGAATTTTGTCACTATACATGCAATATAAATGGCATGTCTTTGTATGCTTTAATCAAGGCTAAATGTACTGGTATGCAATTTTCAGTGAGTCTGACTAACCATGGAGGCCTTAAATGTTTGTGTTGATTAGCCATTAGTATCACAGATCTCAATATGCTAATTTGGCCTCAGTCAATTATCACCAATTAGCTGAGACAGTAGGTATTTCTCTCTCAGGGCATGGACTGTCCTTCTTCACCTCATTTTCTTACCACAGTTTCTACCCCTGCACCCACATACCAGCCATGCCCCTCTCCCCCCTCTTTTAGCCCATAGTCTATGGAACATTTAGATAGAGGAGGAGAGTCTCTTTGGGGGGGGTTACTGGTAATTAATTAGTCAAGGAGTCCCGGCCTGGTTTGAGTTTGGTGAGTGGGGTGCAGGCTAGTCTGTCTCGGATTACTGGGGTTTTTGACCTAAATAGCCAGTCCAGTGCGTGGGTCCCAGGACAATGGGGGTCGACTGGTCTCAGCCACAGACACAGACCTCGGCCAATTATCTATTGATTGGTGCTTTACTGTGGCGGGGTCTCTTCACAGCTCTCTGACTGACCATGTCACCTCTAATAAGACCGGCCTGTGAAGGATTTACACACCCAACACAAACATACACTGCTAATTGTGATACACATTTTAATGTCTCTAGACAAGCACAATAACTATTTTACATTATTATTTTTAATGATGCTTATTATAGATAAAGCTGTCAGTGTGAGCTTCAGCCTAAATTCAGATACTATATTGATGGATATAAAAGAGAGGGCAAGAAATATTTTTATTAATTTGTACAATTTGTGTGAGTGAGTTTTGTAGTTTTGTTAATGCTAATCTTTCTTGGATTAATGTGTACAGAGAGTAAAAGCAGCAATTTTGAAGGCTTTTAACAATCCAACTGAAAAGACAGCTGATGAAGAGACAAAACGTCAAGTCAAAGGTGAGTACACAAGCAGCACTAACTGCATGGATAGAGAGCAACAGCTCCCCCTAGTGGTCGTAAATGTTATGGTAGAAAGATCTGGCCTACCGAAGAACCTCAATAGAATGTATTGTGTTGTGTACATGATTAAAACAAGTTTAAACCTCATCTTTTTTTTCTTTAGCGTTTGGAAAAGAAGGTGTGAGAATGAACTTTGTTGATCGCATTTTTGTTGGAGAACTTACAAACACAATAATGTGTGAAGAATGTGAACATGTAAGTCTATCTGAATCACTTTTATACAACTTAGATTTTTGTGCTTTGAGCAAACAGATTTTACAGTGGTTTCTTGTGCTACAGATATCAACTGTTAAAGAGGCCTTTATTGATATTTCATTGCCCATTATAGAGGAGCGGGTGAGTTGGCATATTGATGGATATGATTGGTTTCTTCTACATGCATCTATTATAATTTATTAGATTAATGTTTAATTGTATTCCTTTTCTAACCTAGACCTCAAAACCATCTAACCCAGGACGACTGGGAAAAGTGGTGAGAGAGCAAGACAGCCACATAGTGCACAATGAGCAGCTTCACTCTGCTGCTCATAACAAGAACAGGAGATTGAGTGGACAGGTGGAGTGTGTGCATGCTCAGAAACATACATAGATGTAATAACCTGTCATGTACCAAAACAAAAATTATATAGTGTTGATTTTGTTTGTGTAGAAATTACAAGGCAAGAGATGTTCAACCCCTATTGAGGATAAAGGAGCAGTTTGTGGATTGGAGCGGTCAGAGGAGGAGGGAGTGGCTGGAGGGTCGTCACGTGGTGTCTCCATTTGTAAAATGGCATCTGCTGGAAGTCTTTCTGATGGGAGTGACAGGGACTCTGGGGCTCAGGACAGCAGTAATGATGCAGACAGCGAGGCATCAGAGAGCGAATGGGCCCCACGCCCCCCCTCCTCATGCCATGGACACACCTCCTCCTCCAGCACAACCCTCACTCCATCTCCCACTGGAAACTCCTCAACAGTATTTAGTAATAAAGCTGGAGGTGCTGTCGACCAACTTGTTTCTGCTGTGTCAAAGATTAACATAGGTGTACCTTCTGGGGACTGCTCTAGCTCCACACACTGTTCCCCAGATGAGTTAATTGATGCGCGAGACAATATTCACCACCCTCACCAACAGGGGGCATTCCAGGCACTGTCCCATAGTTACACACCCAGCTCCAAAGAGTGCTCCGTTCAGTCCTGCCTCCACCAGTTTACCTCTGTGGAGCTGCTCATGGGTAACAACAAACTACTGTGTGAGAGCTGCACTGAGCGTAGGCAGAAGCAGCTGCGCAAGACTGGACCTTCAGGTAACACCTAATGCACTGGGCATGCATATATGTTAAATGTTGTGCATGTAGGTCTGGCTGGTCTGGACTTTAAATAGTTCTATAGGGTTTAATATTTCATAAAGCCAATATTACAATTGCGTTGTTTTTTTCCCATAATGTTGCATTTCTTTGTTTTTTATTTTTATAGACAAAAAAGTAGAGAAGGTTTACACCAGCGCCAGAAAGCAGATGCTAATATCCTCCCTACCTCCTGTCATCACTTTGCACCTGAAACGCTTCCATCAGGTTAGTTGACACTTGATGCCTCACTACTATTAACATGTTTTGGACAGTTCACATTTAAATTTGTATTTGTATCTCAAGGCAGGAATGAACCTAAGAAAAGTGAATCGCCATGTGGACTTTCCACTCATTTTGGATTTGGCTCCATTTTGCTCAGCCTCTAGTAAAGTATGCAGTTATACACATAATTCACCATTGTGTAATTATGTGTATGCTTAGTTTATAAATGGTTTCAATGGTTCTGCTCTTTATTTCCCCAGAACCTAGCAGCAGGTGAGCGAGTACTGTACAGCTTGTACGGGATTGTGGAGCACAGCGGTTCGATGCGTGGAGGCCATTACACTGCATATGTAAAAGTCCGCACGCCACAGAAGAAAACGGAGCATCATAGAAACCTGTCAGGTCAGAGTTCATTTGTCTTTGGCTTTATAAATCTTTGTATTCGTGTTATGTAATTTGTGCACCAAAGACCTACTGCTCAACAGTGCATTTGTTTTCTATAGAAGATGGACCCTTGTGCCCTATCCATTGACCCATGCTTCTTTGTGTGTCCTTGTGACCAGATTTAATGCTGAATAGATTCCATTATAGCACTGACCTTGCATCTAAGACAAAGGGCTCCATCTTGCCATTTTGATGTATACAATAGTGTGGATAGTAACCAAATAGCCTAAGACCTCTGTCTGTACCATGCCTTGACATACACCATTCACAAACTTCAGCTCAGAGTCTAGATTATTGTGTGTTTATTGACAACATTATCAGGTGTATTGCTTGCTTTTCCTTCTAGGTCCTTTCCAAAGAGTGCTCTACCTTGTATTTCTAGCACAGCTTCATTAGTAATAGTGTGTCTCTGTGTTTTCTCAGGTGCCAGAGAGTCCAGTAGCAGCAGCCAGGGTCAATGGGTTTACGTCAGTGACACCACAGTACAGACCGTCCCAGAGTCTCGTGTGCTCAACTCTCAGGCCTATCTGCTTTTCTATGAGGAACTTCTATAACTTGCTTAAGAATATTTTTCTTTGATATGTTTGCATTGTTTATATAATACAAAGTAACATGGTACACGTTGTACTCATCCTCTTTATCAAGAGGGGGGAAAAGGGAACTGACCACTGAGACCTTTATTGTCACCTGACAAAAATGAGAGTATTATAGAGTATTATATTGTGTGTACAAACAATTCATCATATATGTATATTACTGATTGAAATTATTTTTTTCTTAGTTTAAATTTGAAATTTCATTTATTTGAATTTAAAAAAGAAGCCCTTTAAAATAAACAGGGATAAAACCTAGACTTAAGGTCGTTCTTCCTATAGGTGTAAAATGCATGAAATTTACTAACATTAAGCAAGCATTGCATGCACAACTGCGCTCAGTGCTGACTAAATGATGTCTTTGTGTGTATGAAGAATGAAAGAGAGACACAAGATTGTAGATTAAGATGCTATGTGTATCAATCTCTGCCATTTAACATTGTGCATTATCAAATTATCAACAAATCAAAATTAATTTCTGGTTTTCATTTAATATGTTATTTCTGTATTGGACAAGGCTTTTTGATTGTTACACATAGCATCATCAGAGTACTAGCATAATTACTTAACTGACCAATTATATGTTTTCATCTGAATGTGATCATGTAATGATAATGTCATTAACACATTGCCAAAGATTAACTCAGAGGGTTTTACCTAACCTAACAAAACTTCATAGTCTGTTCAGTCATCTTTATGTTGTGACTCCAACAACATAGTCATGTTTATCACCATATCTACCTTCATTGTTTTCATTGTTTCTATAATGTGTTTACTCAATATTAATTTGGCAATGTACAACAAAGGGTCAAATAGACTTTCCCTATGCTGTCAATATCATTACTTTGATATGCATGAGATCATATGAATGTATTGCCTCTTTTCGAGTATTTTTATATTTCCTTTAGGTGGTAATTTGCCAAATGTAAAAGAAGATTATAGTTGTATAAATTCTTTTTTAATTTCTGAAATTTAGCAGAGGAGCTTCAGGTTTCTGAACTTGTGCACAGTGAAAAAACCACACATTTTGCAGAACAGAATGCAAAAGTACTTAAAGTACTGTATGCAAAAGAATATTTTATCTCCCAGAACAAATGTAAAACTGCGGTGCTTCAGGTATGCAGGGCTTTATTTTTTTTTTTCTCTTTTATGAAAGGCTTATACAGATTTGGAATGTCTAAAATATTGAATGAAAAAAACAAATAAACCTTAATTATTGGAGTGAGAATATAGCACTTTCTCTTTTTATTTTCGCAACTTTTGTCAGATGTCTTTTCATGAAGACTGGGTTCATTGGCCTTATCTAAACTGTCACTGTATATTTTGTGAAAAATCCAGTCCATTCCTACTGGTGATGCAGGTTGATAGATGCATAACCCTGTTACACTGCTGTGTAACATGTCGTGGGCTGGTAAAGAGGAGGGTGTGGAAGGAGGGAAAGGGCAATGTCCAGAAAATTGCATCGCATCTCCTCTTGCTCTCACATGCAATGACATCCAGTTGTGTTGCTGACATTTTGAAACAAGTTGTCAAGCTGCCACCAACAAAAGACTAGATCAGTTATGAAATGGAATTTGTTTTTTTTTTTATAAGTGTCGTTGGTCTTTAAGATGTTTTGATGATGAATCAGATGTGATTTAAGTCTAAACATCTTAAGTCTTAACTTCTCTACTAATGAAAATCACCCTTCCACAGTCAAAATAGTTTGTTTAGTGTTTGCATTTTCTCATCTATGAAACACACATTGAACAGATCTTACCATGCTGTGTTTTATGGTCCCCAAAATGTCAAAATGTAATTCCCACACTGAACAATCCAGCGTGATGGTTCATTAAAATGCAACACCATTCTTTTGGACAGAAGTAAACATTGGTGATGATGGTGCCCTAGGGGTCTTCTTTACAGCACATTACCAAATTTTATTAACACAAAGAAAATAATTTATGTAAGTCTGCTTAACTCTTTTTAAACCTGTTACACTTGACCTGGCATCACATCAGGCCTGTTGGGTGTTAGCTGGTGCATATGGTTGTTGGCATTCATTTATTAGTAATTCCTTCGTTGGCCTGACATCAATGGCAAATAGCTATGGTGTAGGTTAGGATGAGAATGTTAATACCGTTGCACTTTGAAAACCACTGTTGTACCATTGAGTCATTAAGTCCACTCTACAGTGTCATGTCTCTACTCATGGATGTATTACAGTAACACTACTAAGGTCGTTTTTTAATAATTGTGTCAGGCAAGAGCGCTTCTTTGCCAAGTACAATGAATGCAAAGAGCAGTAATAGATCGATAGATGGTTATTTTTAAAAGATCCATGTAATAGATCCATGCAAGTGGTGCATCTACTACTTCTACAAAATTCCGATGACCGTAAATGCATCACGGAGCACTTGTCGTCACTTCCTTTCTCAGAAGCCACTTCCAGCGGCTCGCTCATGCAGCCATTTTATTTTGGAACCGCAGGGCTGCAAAAACATTTGGCAAAGGTTGGTATGTAGTTCCCAAAACAAAACCAAACAATAGAAATAATTTGCTTTGTATGCATTATGTGGATATCACATTTACATAATAAGTAATTAGAAGCTCCATTCAGGCACGTTTAAAGCAGACAATGGTCCTATTCTGAGGTTGGGGAGCTAAGCTAAGTAGCATTTTCACCGATCCCGTTTGATTACTCAAGTCACCACAGACTTACATTTGACGTTTTTGTTCAGTGGTCATAAACTAACAACACACATTGTAACGTCTGATGTATGAAGCCTTTTCCGTGACCTGAAATGTTAGACTAATTGGACGCTAAAGGCTGAAGGCTAATGTGCCTGTGGCTATTTCTTGTAAATGCTGTGCCTTTCTATAATACAAACTATGCTTTAGGAGCGTTTCTTCAGAAGTGTGAGTGATGTGGGACCAGGGAGGACAGCCCTGGCCGCAATGGCCCTTGAGTCAGCAGCAATGGATGCAGTCATTTCAGCATCAACATGATCCAGGTAACCCATGCAAAGCTAACGCTATTTAGAGAAACCTGTATGTGACTCGAGGTGCAGTTGACTATACAACGCCTCCTCAGGTCAAGTGGATTGGGCCGCCCTGGCGCAGGCATGGATAGCACAGAAAGAATCAACAGGACCAGAGCCACAAAGTATTCAGCCCAATGGACAGGACATCCCTGGCTTGGAGTCTGTTGGACCAGGCAACCATGGTGCCTTCCAGGGTGACCCAGCATTTGGACGAATGTGGCAGCCAGGTACTTTTCAACCTTATAGTTTAATGGATCTGGTATTGTGTTTTGCCTTTTTATCTTTTTCACTCATGCTGCATGCCTTTATTTACATTTTTTAAGTTGAGCAATGATAAAGTGTGTTTTTGTACTTTCACACAATGTGCTGCAGAGTGGGGAATGCATGGACAGCCCCCTCCTCCTCCGCCTCATGACCCATCCTGGATGCCTCCAGGGTCTGGGCCAATGGATGTGGTGAATCCCAATGACGATGGCAATAGTCAGGACAGTGGAGAGTTCAACTCTGAAGCCCACCACGGGGTTTACTCCCAGAACAGCCATGGGTATGGGGCACAGCCCGACAGCTACGCCATGGCCCCCTTGGCCATAAACCAGTTTGATTATCAGGTATGCAGGTGCTACAGTTTAAAAGTATATTGGTTTAAGTGTGGCAGCCAAGTAAAACAAGAAGCAACTGGCTTCGGTTCCAACATGTAGGTTCATCTCTCATTTGCTGTTTTGGTGTGATGCGCCAAGGAAACCTTATCCGTACAGATCCAGTTCTATTTGCTGTAAAGAAAGTTTTTTTTTTTTTACTGAAGCACAATGAGTCACATTCAGCATCTTCTGCTCTTATAGAGAGAAAGACATGAAGCTGCTCTAATAATGTGAATGTTAAACCCTTCTGATAACAAGATTGTCTGAATTCTCCAACAGCACGGAGCTGCATCCACCTATGGCCCGACACCTACAGGCATGCCTACTCCGTACTGGCCAGGTCCACCACAGAATAGACGAGACCCCAGGACTCCTGACTTCCGAGACAGACCACGCTCTCCAATTCAGTTGCCACTGAAACCAAAGGCACCAGTAGCACCTCTTGGTACGGTTTAGCAACAAAAGTATTACATGCTATTTCTTGAATTATTTCATACATTTTAGCTATGAATAGTGTATACCATGTGTATAGTATTATAGTTGTGACTTTAAAATATTTTAGATGCCTTAAAAAGGCGGAAACTCCCTGCATGGATCCGAGAGGGCTTGGAGAAGATGGACAGAGAAAAGCAGAAAAAACTTGAACAGGAAAGAATGGAAAAAGAGCGTGCAGAAATGGCAAAAAATGAAGTTGAACAGCAGGAGCCTGACGATGGGGGTGATGGGCCCCGTGTTCCCCGAAAAAGCAAATTTGTAAGTTATTTATCTAATACAAAAGTAGACCTGTATTTTCCTTCTCGATGCCATTTAATATATTTGTGTTTTCCTCTTTAGGATAGTGATGATGAGGGCAACGATGATAATGCTGTGGAAAGAACTACTGTGAAAAAGGAATTTTCCAGTCACAGCCCATCGCCTGCAGCTGACGACAGTGAACCTGAAATGACAGAGGAGGAAAAGGAGTTCCAGTTGGTTAGTGCTTTTTAATGTACTGTATATCACTGCTTATACAGTTTACTCTGACTGATATTAGTGCCTTATCTTTGTAGATGATTATCACAAAAACACTCCTGACAGAGATTCTTCTGGAAGTCACAAATGAAGAGATTGTGCATGTGGCTAAGGAGACTCACAGGAAGGCAACTAGAGGTTTGCCTTAAATTTGTACATTTTATCTGAAGAATTAGTAGTATAAGTTTCTACATTTTTTTTCTACAGTTTTACCTCTGTATTGGGTTCTGCTAATGGATCACATTAAGTGCACATGCTTAAAAAGCAAACTTTTGAATGAACATAGATGAATGAGTGCACTCTTTAAATCTTGTTTCAGGGATATTTTTGATGCATAATGGATCAATCCCCTTTGTTGGCCTCATGTTTGACTTGGATGTTTGTTAGAAGTTTATTAACGCTCTCTCTTTTCTCCATCTTTCTTTTATTTTTATTTATTTTTGTTACCAATGACAGCACAGCTAGTGTTTTATGACCCTTTCTCTAGCGTCTCTCTTGAGAAATGGCTGTATGTTTTTTAACATGTTGTTCCTGTTGTTGATGTGAATCAAAGCTCCTGCAAAACAGCTGGCACAGTCAAGTGCACTGGCTTCTCTGACTGGTCTCAGTGAGTATCTCATTTTCTTTTGCTCGGGGGGAGGGAAGGCTTATATGGGCACTTAGAATAAAATGTAAGGAAAAAGGATCGCCACACAATCAGTGCATCAAGCTTTTTTTCTTTTTTTTTTTACACTAAGCATTCAGTCTATTGGCAGTCGTCATTCTAAGCATGCTTTGAAGCTTAGTGTTATGATTTGTAACTGTTGTAAGCCTTGGCCATTTACAGGCAAGAGAAATAATCTATGAGAGTTAATATTCCCTGACTTTAAAGTAACTCTATCCTTTCTCAAACTGAACAACTTGGGGGCTCTGATGTGCAGGTGGGCTTGGTGACTATGGCTCCGATGAAAGTGAGGATGAGGAGCGCAGTGTCCATGGATCTGAGTCATCTGACACTGACGAGGAGGAGTTGCGTCACCGCATCCGTGAGAAACAAGAGGCCTTCCATCGCAAAGAGCGGGAACTGCTTGAAAAACAAGCACAAGAAGCCCGACTAGCACGAGGTCAGACATTGAAATGTTTTTTGAGCCATGTCTGTCATATCATCATCAGTGTTTAATTTAGTCACAAGGTAATTTTGCAAATAGAATATAGTTAAAATTTTCTTTTTTTTCCTATTATAGAGGACATGGAGAGAAAACAAAGACTGGAATATGAGGAGGCTGAATTAGAGATTGCTTATAAACAGGCAGCAAAAGAAAGTGAATCGGAGGTCATATCAGAGAGGCGTAGATCCCGTAGTGAGAAGGAAGGTAGTGAGAGCAAACATTCAAGCCGTGGGAAGGATAGCTCAGGCCGTGGTCGCAGTGACTCTCCAGCAAATGGTCACAGCAGCAGCTCCCGCTCCTCCTCTAGCACCAGCCGCTCCTCTTCATCCTCATCATCTTCCTCTGCATCCTCCCGTAGTTCATCAAGATCCTCCTCCCCTCGGCGAAAAAGGAGGCGTAGCCGTTCCCCTTCCCATAAGTCTCGCAGGCGTAGTCGTAGTCACAGCTCCCACAGACACCGGAGTGAGCGTAACATCAAAGGTCGAGACAGAAAGAGGTCAAGTGTAGAGCGCTCCAGGGATAAACGAGACCGCAGTGATTCTAGAGACAGGAGGAGCCGCAGGAGCAGATCCAGGTCCAGAGACCGCTCCAGAGACAGGGCCCGAAACAGGAGTAGGGAGCGTAGCCGCAGTCGAGACAAGGACAAAGATCGAGACAAAGATAGGAAAAGGAGCAGGGACCATAGGGACAGCAGTCACAGCCGAAGCAGCAAACATAAGAAGGCAACCAGCAAAGAGCGAGAGAGGAGGAGAGAGAGAAGCCACAGTCACGAGAAAGATAAGAAGAAAAAGGATAAAGACAGAGAAAAGGAGTCGGACAGAAAGAGAGATAAAACTAAGGGCAAAGAAAAGGAGCGAGAGAAGGATAAATACAGCTCTGTAACTTCTGAAGAGAATGGAAAGTCCAAGAAAAAGAAAGACAGCGACTCCTCCACAGACTCTCACAGCGACCGCCACTCAAAGCAGGACAGTAAAAGCAGCAAAAAGGGCTCCACTAAATCTAGTAAAAGGCGTTCTGATTCGGACTCAAGTAGATCCCCTTCTCCTGATGTTAGCAAAGAAAAAAAATCTAAGAAATCTAAACGTAGTCGTTCAAGGTCTACGGAAAAATCTCACAAGTCTGGTAAGAAGGCAAGCCGCAAACACAAGTCTAAGTCTCGATCAAGGTAGTATTCGTTTTTCTCTCTTTATTATATACTGTTAATCTTTAGATTTTATTACCGTGTAATGTTTCTAACTTAGACCTTTAAGCAAATCATGGTAATTTCACATGGACATTGTCTTGCTAAACTATGGTGTGTTTTAAGTGTTAATACTTAATGAGTTTGTACACAGATATTTTCTTCTGACATATTTGAAGGTTGAACTTTTTTTTTAACATGTCATATTTATAGTATAATTAGAAACCAACTATCTACCTCTGCTGATTTCTAACTTTCACACTATTTTTATTTAAGGTGGAGTAAGCTGTTATGTTGGAATTGTAATGTTAATGTATCTTAATTGGTCTGTCCATATCTTTTTCAGGTCGGCATCCCCAGTACGACGTAGCAGGCGCTAAGGAGCACAGTTAAGCCCTTATTGGTGCACTTTGCTGCTTTAATTCCATGAGTTGACCAGCCTTGTCTCATTATAGAGACAGAGTTGTAGGTGAACCCCTCTCAAACATTTCTCTTTGTTGTAAATATGATATTTTTAAGAGTGACTAAAAAACATAAGTAATAATGGTAGGATTTTCAATTGTCAGTATGCAAGGACTAAAACGAAAACCCACTAAAGTCACCACTGTATCATTTTAAGTCATAACAGAATTCTAAAGGTGTTATTGTAAAATGTCCAATAAACTGTTTGTCCATCGATCTGTGGTGGTATTCAGTACCCCCTCACCCCCCACACCCTCTCACACCTCATATTTATAATTTGTTTTTTCATTCTCAAGAAAAATCACTATGGATGCATAGTTGCATGTAAAGTTCACATATAACAAGGAAAAAAGGGTAATAGTGAATGAGCTACAATATGTCCATACCATTGACTATTTTATATATAGATTACTTATAGATTGATTACTACCGCAGAGTACATTTGTTTTTAATTGTACAGTACTTAACTTTCTGGAGGTGACATGTCGCTTGCTTGTTTCCATGGTAATAGAAAGTTAAAACCACACTTTGGTATATTTTCCTTAGACAGGGATACACTGTGATATTGTGTAAGATTACAGCCAAAGGAACAACGTCTCCATGGAAAGAAGAGAAGGAGGCCCTTTTCCGGCCAAATGCACTACAAGTCAAAAGTGTGAACACTTTTAATTGTGGTTCTTATTTATTTCCATCTTTATTAATATTGTATATTCTCACTGTAAGCATCAAAAACAATGAATGGACACAATTAACTCGAAACTAGAAAATGGCCATCCTTCGCTTTGACCATTGCTTTGTGCTTTCAGCATTTCTCGATCTGATCAAGGTTGATTTGAGAAGTGAAAACAATTTAATACGATTTGATGAAGCTCATTGAAGGACTTTGCAGCAATGTCCACAAACTGATTTCTTTGAGGATTTAAATTTAAAAATATTTTAACAAGTAGTTATTTAATTGAACTTTTCTTTATTACATACTTCCATATATCTTGAATCATATATTCTGTACGTATGCAAAATGTAGAAAATGGTACACGTAAAAACAAAACATTGAAACTTGACTAGTAGCGTAAGACAGTTTGGAGATGCAAGGCCAATAAAGAGGCATGTTTTTCAGTGTCTTTTTCCATCTGTGGTAATAAGCAGGTCTATACGACATACAGGTTATTACATTATTCTGTACTTTTCATCATCAATCATTTGTAGGACTATTGTTCTGAGTAGGAACCAACAACTCTAGGAACAGTTGTTAATCTCCTTTCCGGCCGGATGGAATAGAAAAGCGCACCAAACATTGGCTCTAAACCAGCAACCTCCAACTGCTACGAGGATTGCATGACCATTGAACGTCATTTAACCGTGCTTTAACCTAAAATGTACTCTAGTAAACTTGGTCGTTTAGTGTTGGGGGTTTCTTGTCTTAAACCGACACGTGTCAGGAGTGGGCCGCTCCGCCCCGGGCTACGGACGGGCTTTAGCTGGACGTCAGTGTGTCAACAGCGGTCACTGTGGCTGAGGCGAAGTGTCCTAATGGATAACAACCAGCCTGCCTTACCTTGTCTAACCAGGTGAGTAATATTAGTTTCATTACGGTTGGCCTAGTTGCACTCTACAGTAGAATATAACCTACTGCCTGGAAGAAATCACACTTGTATTATCTTAGACTATCTTTACCCTTGATTATGATCATGACACACATTTCATAGTGACAAGATCGCGATGATGGAAGAGCCTCGTCCATCCCTCTGTAGGTTACTCTATAATGACCAGTCCATGTGTGAATGCTGCCTCGTGCTTCCTAAACCAATATGCCCGTGCTATCAGAGAAGGGCATGAAATACATTGATGGTGGAGTAGACTCTATTCTGGGACTCGTTTTAATTTCAGCTAATGACTTATTTGAAGTATAGATCAGCAATTCAGTAAAAGCACATGAACTCCATATCTCTTTTCTTTTCATTTCATTTAAGTTACAGTTTCCTAGGTTTTGCAGTCAGAAGGTTTTCTCACTAACAGTGTTTCTCCCCCAGTGCCCGCTCAGTCTCTCATACCACAGTCGACCCAAATGAGGTGAGGAGGTTCCAGTCTCTGGCCAGTAAGTGGTGGGATGAACAGGGAGAGTTTGCAGCTTTACACGCCATGAATGACCTCCGGGTGCCTTTTATACGGTCTGTATTCTGATTACACATATCAACACTGTACAATACACTGCATAATGCTCAAAAAATGACATTCCTTAGGTGTTTTAACACTTAGAGGTAACAGGCCATGCAATTGCAATTTCTGAAAAAGGATATGAATGTAAAGGACAACTGCGACTGGCTTTATCCATGCACAAACATACTTTGACTATGAAATGCTATATGGCATTGTAATCTGCCTGCAAGTGATCATGTTTTGGCAACATTTGTCTGGGATGTTTTATTTATATTCTACATGCAGGCTCTGTGTGAAAATGATTACATTATTCAACCAACCAAGAGTGCAGCGTCTCTACCCTTCCCCCTTTATGGTGCTCTCGGTGGTTGGGAGTTTGATATGTCTCGATAGTGACAGCTCCATAGATCTGGTGGCACAGTGTGTATGTAGCTATGTTGATGCTGATATATCAAACAAGGATTTAAATCAAAGCTTTTCATAGTTGTCCGTTGTTTTTTGTTTTGTTTTTTAAACCCTTTTTTCCCAGAGATATTACTTTTATAATGCAAGATGCCATTTATTGATTGTATTGCATTTATCATAGCACAGCCCTGTCTCTCTCTATCTCTCTAATTTAAGCAATATGTTTTTATTAGGATAATTGAATAACTATACATGATTGCCCAAGAAGCTGCTCATATTTCATAGACATTTTATATTTTAAAATTAATTTTTACCTAAACATATTTTTAAGCATTTTTAATATAATTGCCCACACGCCTTGTTTTAGCATTTAAAATAATATTATATTTGTTGTTTTTTGCTCATGCAGAGATAACCTGCTGAATGTTCACAGAGGACGTCCAACTGCAAAACCACTCGCAGGTCTCAAAATACTAGATGTTGGCTGTGGAGGAGGCCTGCTTACAGAGGTAATACTCCAAAGTTAAGAAACACATGTAGACAGGGCTATGCTAGAAATGTCTAGCAAAACAAAGCTCTCAAGAGTCTTACAGTCGATATGATTGCCACAATTCCCGTTAGTTTTTCCAAGCTTTTCTTTCAGTCTTTTCATACCAGTGCACACTTGAATGTCACCTCAATCAATGTAGTTTTTAGGTTTGACTGGTCACTGTGTGGTGGAGCAGACAGTTGGTCATTTATACTTGTTTGTCTGTTTGTTAGTGTCTAAAGGGAGCCAGTGAAAGCACAAAACTCCTGTCTTGGTCCTTTAAAGTGAGGCCTGACCAGCTGTGCTTTGTGATCTGAGAAGACAAAATCAGGTCCTGTATGTCTGATCCCCCGCCACACAGGTTGTCATATATAGACGGACATCCCAAATAAAGTCTGCTTGGATTTCTAGGGTAAAAGTGTCTCTTTGAGTCTCGTCACTTGGACTCTTGCCATCACAGGAAATCAACTGTAAAAGGAAAGCCATGGTCCCCTTGGCAAATAAGAGCAGAGTGTGTGTTCTATATACAACCAGAAGATGGTGCCACATTTGACTTGTATACCCCTGCAAGGCATTAATTTGTTCAACTGATTAAACTTACTTACAGTTTACTTAAGTTTATCCTTAAAAAACATAAAAGTAAAATGTATTAATATTATTATAACACCTTTCTAATCGCTCAAAGACAACATTGCCAAAGTTTAAACAAAAGTTTAAGTTCCTGATGTTGTAACCATACACACTTTCCTATACTGTTTGCTCACCACCACATAGTCTGTTTTGTTTGCCATTATCACTCTGTTAGTATGTATCTGGATGTCCCTCGGAACCAAGTGTGCACTTTGAGTAGCCTGTGCATGTAAACATAGTGAATGTTTTAATAATAACTTATTTTTGATTGGCTCAGCCTCTTGGTCGCCTGGGTGCCTCTGTCCTTGGTATAGATCCAGTGGAGGACAGCATTGGCACAGCACAGCTCCATTCATCCCATGACCCAGACCTCTGCCACAGGGTCAATTACAGGGCCTGCAGCCTAGAGGAGCTCACCTCTGAGAGGCCAGAGGGAGCAGAGGCTGAGGAGGTTGTGGGACAGTTTGATGCAGTAGTTGCATCTGAAGTGGTTGAACATCTGGCTGACCTGGAAACATTTGCACACTGCTGCAGCCTTGTAATTAAGGTAAGTTCCAGGTTAGAGTATCTACTGCATCCAGCTGTGCTATATGCTTGTGGCCAGTGAGGAACAATCTGATTCATGATGCTAAGGAAACATATGTAGATATGCAGTCTTTACATTTGTTTTAGAGTCAATGTACCTATAGTCTGCATGTTTTTATGAGGACAATGTGAAAATATACATAAATAAAAAACAATGGCAAGGATCTATTTTTTTCTTTCTGTACCAATGCTTGTTGTGGTACTTGAGCTTTATTGTAGATCAATGGGAAAATATCTCCATGTGTGATTGTTTCCAGTGATGTCATTAATGAAGCATCATAATCTCCTAGGTCAGTGGGGCAGAGGAATTGAAACAGATGAATGGTTGTCTTGACACAATCCCTCTTTCCTGTAATTCTAGTCTCTTACTCAGCCCAATAACATAAAACTCATCTTGTATAAATAAACAATTTTTTTTAACCAGATTTGAGTAGTACTGAAATGACAAAATGGTGGTTATTTCTCTACTAGGCATACATAAGAAAATATGTTTCTGTTATTGAATAATATGCAAATAATATAATGTATTAATATTTTTTTCCTGCATAAATAGTTATGTAGAACAGATCCATTGGGTTTTATATGAATAATGTTGCATTAAAATATTTCTGCCTGTGCAGCCTGGAGGTTCCCTCTTCATCACTACGTTGAACAAAACCAACCTGTCCTGGTTACTGGGGATTGTGGTTGCTGAAAATGTGCTGCGAATTGTACCCCAGGGGACACATGATTGGGAAAAGTTTATCAGCCCAGAGGAGCTAGAGCGCCTCCTAGAGTCCAGTAAGTCTGTTAATAACAAACTGTTTACTTTCTAAATGTAAATATTGTGCATTTATTTTTTGACACACTAGTACTATTACAAGAAATGTTGAAATCTCATTCTTGCTAACCGTTTAAATCTATTCCCTCATCAGATGGTTTCTCAGTGCAGTCTGTCAAAGGGATGTTGTACAATCCAGTAACAGGAGACTGGAGCTGGACTGACAGTACAGCCATCAACTACGCCCTTCATGCGGTCAAACTCAGAGACGAACTTTTCCTGCATCAGGCTGAAGAAGACAGTCCCCACACACAGGACTCTACAACACACAGTTGAGCCTGTCACCAAGGACACAAGCAAGTCTTAAAGGACTAGGGTTATCTGAGTACACACCAAAGCAAGACCTGCGAGTTGTGATAAATGAGAGTGTGTATTATTGGCACATTTCAAAATAAATAAACAGAAATTGTGTGTGATATAAATGGTTTTGAATGTAGTATACATACATATAGATATACACACTGTGTGGCTATGCAGAAGATAAAACATTTTGTCGCACGCATGAGTAGTTACATTTTCTGAGCTGTTGTGGATTTATTATGTAAATAAAAAAATAAAAAAAGGTTAAGCAGTTTTGAATCATAAACTGGTTAGGGACTGCTGCTTTTGTGTCCTCATATCTTGTATTGTTTTGATTGTAGATTTTATTTTTTAAAAGCTATTCATTCTGATGACCACGAGACATAACAGTGACAGATTTTCCTTTGTATCAGATTTTATTTTTGCTGTACTCTTTTAGCTGTGCGTATAAGTCTAATGCGCGCGCACGTGCCGCGGGAGGGCGCATCTAACTTGCTGAAACCATGGCTGCGATGAGGATGCGGAGATTAAACATTCACCGTTTGTTCTAATCGAAGTGGGCATGAGGTTGGGCTTGGGAGTCTTTTCTGGAAACTGTCCTTGCACATCTCTCGGCATGAGAAGAAAAAAGCGCTCAAACAAACCTGGTGGAAAAGATGAGCGTCTATCTGCTTTTCCGATGTTGCCCCAGAGTAAGTAGGCCATCCGTATCTAATGCATAGTAACTCTGTTGGTAAGTGTCTATGGGCTGTAAGTAGGATATGTGGCCTATACCTGTTGCAGGTTGTGCGTGTGTTTGTACGTATTATTTGGAAAACTATATATATATATAATTTTATTTTTTCCCCAACACCCTGTCCAACCATTGTGACAGTGTTTTTGACCAATACTTTTCACACAACACATGAGGAGGATACAGGGGCTCGTCTTTGGGCTGGGGCGGGGTAACCATAGAGCCAGACAATACCAGCAAGTAACCATAGTTCAGTCAAGAATATCCGGATGTGTTGAGCCATAGATTCTTAAGAATTAAGAAAAGACATGATATACCTACTACCTTTGAATGAGAATTTATGTGTAGAAAATAACAAATGCATACATGACTGAGTATGTTGCTGTTTAACTGACTTATTTAGTTTTCAAAATGTTAATTGACATATTATTTTGATTTGTTTTGAAATTTGGTACCGGAAGTAGTGCACTGCTGATTGTGTGACACTTTGCGCATGTTTCTGGGAAAGCGGCTTGAATGAGCGTCTTCACGGAGGAGGCAAGGCGAGATGGTTTCTGTCTTTTCGATTCGGGCTCAAATCTGACGCCTCTCGCGGTTATGCCGTAGACATGAAGCCAGCCTGGGACTGTGGTGGCGGGGTGAATGCGGGACTGCTGTGACCGACAGAGGCAGGATGTACTGGGCTGCGGGGTTCGCCTCTAGCCGGCCGTGTGTGGTGGAGCTCGGGCGGAACCACAGCCTGCCTCTCGGGCTGTGTGGCCCCGAGCAGCAGCAGTCTCTGTATGGATACATCATCACCTTCCCTTTACAGGACTATGGGGGGATCATGTCCGCTCTGGGATCCGAGTCCTGGTGGAAGAAGACTCTGTACATCACAGGGGGAGCCCTGCTGGCTGCGGCTGCCTATCTCCTGCACGAGCTCCTGGCCATCAGGTAAGAGCACAGAGGCGCGTTGTCATAAGATGTTTCTATAAGCACCATTTGTCTGCGTCTAATTCACCCTGTTAAATGCTCCCCCGGATCAGAGAGCGCGCTGTGCCAGTGGTTTTCTAGTAGATCTCGCATTTGTTGCGGAGGGTTCCTTGAGTAGGATCTCTGTTTACGTCCTTCCAAGGACACGACTTTGGGTGCGAGAAAAAATAAATAAAGCGTGAGTCACGCGTACGCTCGTGTGCGGCTCTCGTGCCTATCCCGAACGTTACCTGAGCGTGAACGAGCTCTGTGGACCTTTAATGAACCCATGGCACAGCTGTTCACTCAATGTACATCTGTGGTAAGTAGGTATGTATCAGTAGATTTACCACAAATCCAGCCAGTAAAACTGCTTTAAGTACCATGAAAATCTCATTAAATTACATACAAGAAGCAGACCTCCGGAAAGAAACGCTTTCTCTTTGATTCTGGTTTTGATCGGATATCAATCCCTGTCTATTTTGTGCCAATGTCGGCCACTAAACAGTAAATACATCCTGTAACAGTGGCCTGCTATATCCGATCCCCCCCCCCCCCCCCCCCCCTTCCTCCCTCTCGCTCCTCCCGATAATCTGTGCGTAACCTTGTATTTCGTGAGAGCGCTTCTGTTGCTGAATCACGTGCAGCCTGCTGGCCGCCGGGCCCACAGCCTGCCGGCATCATCTGTTTGGGCCATGTGATGTTGGCAGAGACCGCAGCAGCCACACAAGACCGCTTTCAGTCCCTGTGTGCGTCCGTGCCAGATCCTTGTGTCTGAACCCCTTAAGTGGCTTGTCATCAAGGAACATTTTACTACCAATATGCGTAGTGGGCCTAGAAAGCAAGTGGAGGATTGATTGATTAGTGTACTTCATTGGTTAGTGAAATTGCACATATTTCAGTACCATGGACAACGATTCATTTCAGCACACAGACATTTAACATCATGCAGCAGTCTATCTAGTTCATCACTGTCTCCTAAACGGTCATTTTATTTTATTTCTTTATGATTTCTAAATGATCACACACCGTTCCACTGGATGCTGTCTTTTATTCAATACGGTGTTTACCTATTCTTATTAATTACTTCACTCTGCTTCACATCACTACTCTGCAAATGCTAGAACAGATTCAGATTTACACTTGATATTGGTATTGACCTTATCATATTAATTATCTAAATAATATTGATATGGATTTCAGTGCATCTGGAAGATGCACAGATTTCAGCACCACATGACAGTGGACAGCAACCAAGCATCTCATTTCAGCACTACAAGATACTTGACTGTAGTTATTCAGCTATACTCAATATAGTACAGTAAATCTGATGCTGGCTTCTGTCATTTGAGTTCCCTAGTGCAAATACAGACTACCACAGTATGCTGCACTAAATAATTCAGAGCTGAACACAGGAGGTCACTTATGACAGAGATACTTAACCAAACAGTAGTACTGGCCAATGTATTAGGGTGCATATTGTATTATTATATTGTATTGTTTTAACATAAATTCATCTTATCACTATCCTTGCCTAGTTAAGAAAAGGCCTAAATTATATTTAAAGCTGCAAGTGGCAATGATGGCCCTTGCCACTGTGAGTACATTCCTCCCATGTGCCTGCCATGGACTCAAGGTCGCCCCTGAATCACAACCATCCCTGAATCATGACAGCATTCTTTTCTGCCTGACCTGACGGCTTCCCAAGCCACTATCTGTAACTTTCCATATCGAAGAGCGACTTATGTTGGTGTGGTCCAGGGCATTGAACCAGCAACCTTGTGCAGGTTTCTATAGTGTAATTGACTTTTGACTGGGGTGACTTAAATCATATCTGTGTCAATTTTCAATCACTTTGCACTTTGCATCCTTGATTCACAGAACTATCAGGGGCATGTGACATAATTTTCTGCAAAGTTTCACTTATTAATGTCAGAGTATTTTTTTCTCCCCATTGTAAACTTTGTGTTTTCCTATAGGTGGCGCTCTAGCACTAGTCATTGTGTTTGACATATCAATATAATCAGTGGCAACTATTGTATAAGTGATTCAAATTTTAACATGGTTGGACTAAGCATGTGCGTGTAAGATTTTTTTTTTAATTTATTTTTTAATCTTTGTACCTCAACTTGCCAGCCATGAAAAATGCCCCATATCCATAACAATTAATAGATTTAAATCTCCACGTTTTGTACAAATCAAATAATGTAATAAAATAATTTCATTGTCTATGGTAGGGGGCGTAATAGTGTACACTTTACATATGGTCCATAGTCCATCATATTCAGGCCGAGATTACGCATTTGTGATTCAAATTTGATCTCCTTTCAGATTCTGTCATTAGTAAAGTCACCTGCTTATTGTGACCCTTTTGATAGAAAATTGAAAACTTCTCATACATACAAACTCATCACACATATCTTCTGTTGACTTATATATATATATATATATATATATATATATATATATATATATATATATATATATATATATATATATTAATAATAAATTGTGTATGTATATATATATATATATATATATATATATATATATATATATATATATATATATATATATATATATATATATATATATATATATATATATATATATATAATTTATTTATTTTTACTATTGTAGGAAGGAGCAGGAGCTGGACTCTAAAGATGCCATCATACTCCATCAGTTCTCAAGGCCAAAGAATGGCGTGCCCAGCCTCTCACCTTTCTGCCTCAAAATAGAGACATATCTGCGAATGGTGGATCTGCCGTACCAGGTAATTCGCATATTTTAGTTACCTGTTATTTCATGTTTAGCAATATTTGGCAATGCGTAAATTTCCTTTTGTAATAGTAGTGGCTGATTACCCACACTTTTGTAGTCGTAGCTAAAATATAGTATAAAATATAGTTCAGTTATAAAGAATAAATCAGGTCTGCATCTTGTTGGAAGGATCAGGAGGACCAAATGCCACATTGTGTAATTTAGTAGTACAACTCAGTAGTACATTAGAATTGTGCACAAATGCTTTGTGACTAAAATCCAACTTTTATTTTGCAGAACTACTTTGATGGGAAACTGTCGCCACAAGGAAAGATGCCTTGGATAGAGTACAACCATGAGCAGGTCTCAGGGTCAGAATTTATCATAGATTTTCTGGAAGAAAAGTTTGGCATCAATCTCAACAAGAACCTCACACTGGAAGAGAGAGCTGTCTCCAGAGCTATCACCATAATGGTCGAGGAACACCTGTATTGGTAAGGCCCAGCATTGTTTTCAAATTGCCAGTGAATAACTGCCACTGAATAAATTGTTTATAAAGCGAAACTATTGGTTGGACTATGAACTTCTATCTCTGTCCTTAACTTATTATGGGTAGTAAGCAGGGCATGCCTTGGACTGGACAATGGCCAGAGACTCACAAAACTGACACGCAAGTAATAATAATAATAAATAAATAAATAATAATAAAGGATTTGGAAATGATCAGGATATCTGCAGTACATTTCTCTGAATTGGTGTGTAAGGTGTGATTACTTTACTAACTGTTAAATTACATAATTTGGATCAGATTTAATATCTGGCAAAATGCACCATATTACAATTGAAGGATTTAACAAGGCTCAGAAAACTTGTTGAACGCACAGTATGAAGTATGATCTGGTCAATGGTCAACTCTGACCTCATCACCTGGCCCTTTTTGGTCCTTGTTCTTCCTCCATGGTTTTCTCCATGGTGAGTCACTTCAGTGCCTCTCAGTGAAAACACATGGCTGCTGCTCGGAAATCTCTCACTACTTCTCCCTCACCCTGATCCTAGAGACTTTCCATTACCTAAAAGCATCATCCATCTTCCACTGCCCCTCACAATATACACAACAAACACATAAACAATTGAATTCATAAGTCAACGCTTTTGACTGGTCTATTTGAAGAGGACTGATTTATGATTCCGGATCCTAAAACATGTATCAGAACAACAAAAGTCAACAATTTTCTTTCTTAATATAGAAGTCAGTAATGTAACCCAAGCCTTACTCTCCCCTCCTCCCCTCTCTATGTGTCTCTCTCTGCATCAGTTTGCAGTCATCCTGTGCAATGACTGGACCCACTTTTAGATTTATTGATTGAATAATTTATGTCAGGGAAGGGCAGTGTGTACAACAGAGAGCACTTGCCAACTGCCTAGTCTAACTGATTTATTTGAAGTTAGGGAAAAAAAAATAAAAGGTAAATAAACCAGCAAACCTAAATATAGACTCAACTCCATAGTCAGAGTCCTGTCTAACATGTTTCAGTCATTCTAGACAATTAGTGACTTTCTAACAAACATCAAGTAAACAAAAGGAATTTGTGTCACTTTAAACATAGTATAGGATATAATATCCATGAAATATCAACTTAATCCATGTTACAATATAGAATGTAGCAAGAGCTCATTGGACAGCCACCACTACCACTTGAAGCCTATTTTGAAGGCTATATACAATCTAATCACCATTGATTTTCTAGTTGTCATGGGTGATTTAAAAGACAGCACACACAGCACTGGGCTTTCTTAACCATGATATCACAGTCTCTCATCTCC
Organism: Periophthalmus magnuspinnatus; assembly: GCF_009829125.3. Classification (NCBI taxonomy): domain Eukaryota; kingdom Metazoa; phylum Chordata; class Actinopteri; order Gobiiformes; family Gobiidae; genus Periophthalmus; species Periophthalmus magnuspinnatus. The sequence goes on along the minus strand of NC_047141.1, from coordinate 18,909,166 downwards.
TTGTCCTTTTGGATCAGTGGCTTTGTAACCTGCTCAGTGTGAAGGTCACTGTGTATTTCAGTGTTAGGAGTGAGTTTGGAAGGATATAGCAGGCTAATCCAATTAGGATCTGCAGTCCAGTTGCAAAAACATCAAGGCAATGAATCAACAAAGGGGTACTTCCTGAAAGTGTTATTATTTTTATTCCAAATAGTTTTATGATGGAAGAGATAGATTTGTTTTGTGGGGAATGAGTTTACTATAACGAATGTAGATATTTTAGAGGTTAAAATTGTATTTAAAAATGTAAACTTGTGATAACATGGTAACTTACTTGATGGAGCACACACCCAAACACAGTAAGTTTGAATTCCAGCCCCGGTTAATTTTGAGGAGTAAATGAGTTTTGTTTGTTTTTTGAGCCACTGTCATCTAGCATAAAGTGTATATGTCAAACAAATCAGTGGTCAGTATGAGGCAGATCTTTTACTGCAGCTATAATTAGAGAGAAAAGTAAGTTGTGTAATTACAGTTAAAAGAAAGTTGATCTGTTATTCTCTTTGAATAGCTCAATCAGTAAAGCCCCCAGACCCATCTTTCTTTGAACTCCCTGTCAAGTTAATGGACTGAATAGATGATGCAGTCCACTCACCTTCAGTTTGAATTGCAAGTGTTGCTGATGAATAGGTCAAGGAAAGGAAGCAGAGATAGATTATTATTGATCTACATGAAGCTAGCTGTCTACAGCTATATGACCTCTGTAGTAACAATACAGTGAAGCTCATCTCACTGGCAGATTCAACAGAGAGAGTTCTTTATATTCCAATTGATGTGCCATTACAAACAGGTGAGAGACCAACAATGTTGTATGACAAGCACGGGGAAATCTGTAGGGTTTTATTTCAAGAGCCGTCAGACAGGATGCCTATATTGAGGATATTTACTGTTAACAAGACAATGCATAGAATTGGGTTGAATTCAAAACAATTTCTTGTGACTCTTGAAGAAGACTATTAAAAGAAGACTATATTTTTGGAGACAAGACTTTTTGTTTTGTTTTTGAATGCATGGTTTTATATAGTTTACACTTATATAAAATGATTTGATTATTTTTGCTTTCTCTCAGGACAATAGCATACTGTCAGTGGGTGGATAACCTGGAGGAAACACAAAAGCTGCTCTCCATGAGTGGCCCTCTCAGCGACACTCTAAAATGGCTCCTGAGTCACCTGAACGGCAGCATGGTCCGCAGGGAAATGTACGGTCATGGGATAGGACGCTTTTCCAAAGAGGAGGTGTACTCACTAATGGAGAAAGACTTACGGACATTGGCCACTCTTCTTGGTAAGGTACTTACTGTGTGTGAGGTTTGAGAGATGGATATGGTTGCTAGATTAATATGATGTTTCTAGGATAGCATGCTTTTTGGATACAGTTGGTAAGGGAAAAGTATGAAGCACTGTTTGGACTTTTTCACTCAGATACAGGACAGTGGTTCTGAACCTTGTCATGCAAGTTCCACCACATTATTTTGTAGCACTCAATTAAAATAAACTGCACTAAAGCAGAATTGAACCACAACTATGGTGGCCTCAGTCAGTGCATCCAGAACACTGCCTCTAAATTTAATTACAATGTATTGAGTTAATAGGTGTCTAGAGGCCAGTTAGTGTACCTCTAGTGGTCACTCTACCACAGTTTGAGAAACAAAAATTCTAGTCTCGACAAAACAGCTTTAGAGAGAAACTGTTAGGCTGAAATGTTCCAACAAACAGCCAAGTATTGTACATAACATTATATTTGCATTGATCTGTTTGTGCAATTTCAGAGTGTGACTGTAAAATGGAAAGTTGCTCTGCTGTATGCATTAGTAAACCCGAGACTTCCAGCATTAATGCAGGATGTTACAGGCAAGCTGCCAGAGTGTCCTCAAATAATTTTAGAGATATGACCTGAAATGCCCTGCCATAGTACTTCAATGCACTGTGGTACATCAAAAACAGACAAAAGCAGTCACCAGCCAAGGTAAACTCTGTGCTCCTTCCACCAGTAAAGGACAATGTGCTAGACTAAAATCGAGGCAGGTTAATATGTAAGTATGTAAGTTTGCTGATGGATTGGCAAAATGACATCAGATGAATTAGAGATTTTAGATTTTAATCACTTACGTTTGCTATTTGTGTTTACATGCTTTTTGTTTGCAGGAGATAAAAAGTACTTTATGGGCTCCAAGGTTTCAACATTAGATGCCACAGTGTTTGGACATTTAGCTCAGGCAATGTGGACATTACCAGGGACTAGACCAGAGCAGCTCATTAAAGGTAAGTGATTTTTTTTTTTTCTTTTAAGGAATTATTTTAAGCTATAAAATATGTGAAACTTTATGATAGATTTAGCTACAATTCAGCTTGACAAAGACAATTGCATTAGATTAAATAGAATTTACAAAACTATATTTTGTGTGTATTTATACTGGTCATTTTTATGTAATGTAACCTATGGCAGAGACCTTATGTTTTGGACATATCAGCTTATAATTTTCTTATATAGCCACTAGATGGCAGTGTTAGTCTAACTAAATGCTTCCCCTTTGATGATGTACTCAAAGCAGAGAACACTTGAGTATCTTATCTTTATTTATTTTTTTTAAAAACAGCTAATGAACTATCTGAGAAACAGCTTCTCTCTTGTCACTTTGAAATGGGTACAGGACGGTCTCAGGAAGCAGTGCTGGCACCTCCTGCTGGTTTAATTATTTCTGTACATGCTCTTACAAGGGACCGGCTGTCTGTGTTTTAGGTGAGCTCATAAACCTGGCCATGTTTTGCGAGAGAATGAGGAGAAAGTTTTGGCCCGAGTGGTTCATGGAGGTGGAGGATCTTTATTACCATGGAGACAGTGATGGCAGTGGGGGCTACACTCCGATGGGCCTGCTAGACCTGGGTCTCTTCTCCAGAACTGACACAATGGACGATAGTGACAGCAGTGCCCATTCAGAGGAGCAGTCCAACAAACATTCTCAAGATTCAGACCACTCACTTTTCGACTCAGATGTCGGTACCGCATCTGACAATGACATTCAGCTTAAAGAGGATGCAATGCCCGATCTGGAGGTGTAACACATTCTAGACTTCTAAAGGTTGGAGCACTTCCCAATGTGGATGTTAGAAACAAAATTCCTAAACTTCACAACTCAAATTGTGACAACTGAGACATTGAATTAAGCAGCTCTTTATTGGGATCATATAGACACATTATATTTTTCCCTTTCATGTCAGATTTGCCCCAGTGGCACTTCCTCTTGGCCTTATGTTGTTTTATGCTAAGATACTGAAATTGATGAAAATTGCTGAAATGTGCACAAAAGACATGTCTTTGAATTGATGCAAATAATCGCGATGTGTCTCTAAACGCACAAAGTTATTCAACCTTGAAAAGGCTGATCATTTGCCTCTAGAGGGCAACCGCTTTGTCTCCCTTTCAGCCTTGTATGTGGTCATGAAACACTGTTGACTTTACATTTTTATTTATGGGCATCCAGCCAGGTATTCAGAGCACTATTAATGCTTTCAGTTGATGTGAAAAACACAAACTAATGTGTGTTTTGTTTCATAATTTTTGTCTTTTGTCCTTATGTCAGTTTTGGTAAATATACAGTTTTCATATTTAACCACTAGATGGTGGTATAAGATAGACTGATTACATTGTTTTCCTTCAAACTATACATACATATACATATTTAAGTCAAAGAGACCTCTAAATTCCCAAGCATAAGTACCTGACTACTCATTCTCAGACCACTTTCCCCATATTCGATGCAGGAGAAGTAACTCAGCTGAAAGAAAGTAATGAAGCATCATGAGGTTTCAAAGTCATGTGTCAAGTGCCACTTTAGATTAGGTCTACATGACAACTTACATAAGACTATGTTTAATATTTATTTTTGTATTTTTCTCTCAAGGAGAGACTTTAATATGAATCTATGGAATTTTTATTTCACTTTATGCTGTGTGCTGAATTGGGACAGGATATTATTGATGAGCAGAAGTGTGTGAGTTGTAAATGTGGAAGTGGTACATTTTGAGTACTCTGAACTCTAATAATCCAACAAGGACCAAAATCAACTGTTTTATCTTAACCTTTTGAATTAATTAATTACAAGAATTATGCAATGCACTATTCTTTTTTGGATATTTATTTTGTTAGCTGCACCATCACTGGGTTAATAATAATAATAATAATAATAATAATAATAATAATAATAATAATAATAATAATAATAATAATAATAATAATAATAATAATAAATATTTTCCCAATATTATGCTGCCATATTTCATTCACATAAACTCAAGCACTTGTGGAAGAAATGTAACAATAAAAACATAACTCTTTACACAAGTAACGGATGACCTTCATACAAAAACACATTGAGTTCAGTGGTCTTAGTGTTCTTCCAGCCCATCATCCCAAATATCTGCAGCTCCTCCACTTTGGGGTGTCCAACAAAACTAAAAACTGTTGTAATTAAGCCATATTAAAATATATGTGTTGTTATATGGACCACGTCATGACATTGCTGCTGGGGTAATGTTAATTTGTATGTATGAAGAGTACCATGTAGAAGATTGAGAGACTGGTGAGTTCAATAAAGAATTACAATTGAAACTGTAAACAATGTTAGAAGTTGCAATATTTCAAGTGTTTAAATCCTTGTGAAAATATTGTTGTTTTTGCCAAGTCAAAACTAACAACAAACAATGACCTTACATTACTTATACTTGTTTACTGTATTTTTGATGTTCTTCAGACCACCATACAGCATCAGAACACTGTTCCATTCTGCTCACATCCGGGAATCACTGTAAGCACTTTCTTTTTTCTCATATATAAACATGGAAAAGCTTTTTGATTGAGAGGAGATTAGCCATAACACTTTACCATGGTTTCCCTCTCAGTAACATTTGAGTGAAAATAACCCCCGCAGAAGCAGAGTCTGGTCTGGGTACAGAATCCGGAGGTCCACAGATCAGGACCGAGCTCCCATGGGACGGAGCAGGTGCAGGCTCTGAGCGAGGCCTTTGGGCTGGAGGAGCTGCCAGGGCCTGAAACAATCTGCACTGCTCCTTTTTAATTTGGCTCAGAGCCCCTCCCTCCTTTCGCCTGCCCCGACTCTGTCTACGCTTAACAGATCAGCGATCCACAAAGAGGAGTAAACACACAGAGCAAAATTAAAACGGGAACTCCCCTGGCACCGCAAAACAAATTACAGCAAACAAATTACAGACAGTCAACACACAAACACAGCAGCATCTGTGGCTCTGGACCAGTGCAGCCGGTGGCTACAACCCACAACCCCAACATCACCTTCACAAACACCAGCCCATAATGATACTGTGTCAACATGACTCCCTACTGTCTGTCTTCTTTATACTGGGTCTGTACAACTCACATAGTTTAACCCGGTAGTTTTTACAATTTTTTATGTCTATCATGTAAGGTGAGCCAGACAGAAAAGTAAATGGATGGAAAACCCTTTGGCATATCTCAAAGCAATACTTCAAAACAAGTACGGGCAGTAATCTGTTATTTGTTGCTGTATATGTGGATGGTTTGTGTGTCTGTATGGGCACACATGATCTCAGCTCCCCCTCTCCCCAGGCCCTCTGGCCCCTCTGGCAGTGACTGTGGCCGGTCCATCTGCCTCCTACTGTTCTGCTCTGGTGGGACTGGGGCCATGGAAGACCCCCATGCCCCTTTACTCAGCATTCATCCACCCCCAGGCAGCTGCTCTGTCCCAGGGCGAGAGCTGTGCTGCCAGGTAGGCCCCAAGACACACAAGGGCTCACACTGTGGTCTGCCTCTTTAAATACACCCTTTTTCTCCTCTAATGTGCCAACTCTCCATTTAGGCTCAGGTGGTCCTCGTTTGAGGAGTTGATGGTGAGATAACCGACAGGTGGCGCTGTTTTCTTTTCTAATTACTGCTTTATTTATTCATTGGCATGTGGTAGTTTCCAGGGGACTTTGGCTGGCCTGCTCAGTGACAAAATGGAGTTAACCACAGGCTGCACCTGTCTTTAGAGAGCTGTGAATATGCTCTTGTCATGTTCTGTACCTAGAGACCAGCTGATATGTAATGCTGGTGAATGCAATCAATGTCTTTTAAACATAGTACAGTGGGTCTAAAAGGGTCTAAAACACACCTTTCTTGCCACACACATTTGTTGTCTTGTAAAATTGGTCAGTCTGTTTCTGAATATAAGTTCATTTCACCAGAATTCCCTTGATTAGCTTCAAACTCTCCCCCTTTTTCATACAAAACCAAAGACAGATGCACTGGGGAAACGAGGGGTGCAGCAGAGGTGTTGGCAAAGCCTCTTTAAACTCTTTGGTAGAGGATTATTTTTCACTAAGATCCAGGGTTGTATGTGATTTTTTTTTCACCCATTCCTTTCTCTTGCTGGTTTCATGGCAGACAAGATAGGTATACAATTGTGTCACACCTGATCGAGTTTGAGAAATTAAAAACCTGGAAAAACAATGGGCCATGTGGATGAAGTCAAAAGGGTGTGGGGCATGAGACCATAGACTCATGCTCTAGGGGCCTGTTCCTGTATAGGCTGTGGCAGAGCTCGCCCTCACAGCCAGAATAATACAATACATTCTTCAGAGGGAAAGTGCTCTGTGTAATATACACTGGGCCATCTGTGCATTTTCATCTCTGCTCTCTCCTTCTCTTTTACAAAGAGAATTCAATCTTACAGATTCAGTCTTAAGGCTGATTATCTGAGTAAAATGATACTTTACCAAATATTTATTTGAAGAGTTTGCGTACTTCAGATTGGGAACCATTTGAGTGAACTAGTGTGACTGCCACTGTGGTTAAGATCCAGTCTATAGGGGGCAGTGTAATATAACAAAAGCAACAACAAATCATGTTTCTCTTCAGATTAATCAATGTAGCCAGTGTGGCCACTGCAAAACATTCTGGGTGTAGGATTTCGTGCAACTTTTCATCCTGTCCATTTATGCCAATTAAAGTGGAATACACCTGAACTCCGCCCACTGTCACATTGCAGATGAGTGGCGGGGCCTGAACCAACAAGGAGCTGCGTAGACTTGCACTTCAAACTCCACCCCTGTCTGTGTGTTTCTGATGGACACTGAAAATCACAGTAGACGTGTTTGACGTCACAGGTTTAAACAGGTTTCAGTTGACTACACACAGTCTGTTTTTGTCCACAAAGATGCAAATCTGTTTGCACTACAATTGTAAAAACAAAATGACTAAGAACAGTAAAAACACCATGTACACAGTTTAGTTCCAAAAAAGATTTGGTCTTATATATCAACCATGGGGACAGTACAGGGCAGGACAGGCTGCTTTGGTGTGTGGTGTTTACACTATCCAAAGTGAGTGGAAAAAAATCATTCCCCACCATGCTTACTTAAAATTAATAAATAACAAAATCATAACTACATGGCAAATGAAAACATCAAAGCTATAGCATTAAGTAGCAACAGCGGCTTATGATGCCCAGCACTTTTTTTTTAAGAAAAAACATGACACTGGTCAAAATCAGTGCATTGCACAATTTTGCACATGTTTCAACATGTGGCAGTACAAAGAGGTGAAATCAATCAACAAAAGCCCAGCGATAAACTGGATGTAGTTTCGCACAGTGCTACAAACTTGGAATTGCCAAATGTCTTCTGAATTATAAGATACTATTTCTATTCAAATTAATAACAATGCATTTGTTGAATTTGTGTCATGTCAGTGTTGTCTAAATAGACAAAAACATTTTGAGAACAAAAAAAAATCAAAACTATCTTTCTCTAAATCAGTTTTGCTACATTTGGGCAGGCTAGCCTTGTTTGTCATGTTTTATTCAGTGTCTCTGACTTTGCAAAATTAAATTTGAAGTTTGTGATAAGAGTTTAATCACCCGAAACATTTACTTATGATTATTTGCATTTGACAATTTAACAGGAACTGAACTTGAGATAGGACCCGCCCAAACTGTGACACGTGGCTGTGCCATCTGGGACCAGCTCGTCTCGGCCTGTATCTCTCTAGGCCTCTCCTCCAATATATAATCTGTTGTTATTCTGTCACTGCGAGCAGCACAGCCAACCCCACCGAGACGCCACTGAAATTCATTAATCTAATTAAATATGTCGGATTGCCCAAATGAGACGCGGCTATGGCTTTGCTGCAGGATAAGTGCAGAGTAAGGCTGGGTCCCACTAGAGCCACGTACAGCCGACGTGTGCTAACGGTAGCTTGCTTCATTACACTCTTAATTACCTATTGTTTCTAACTAGTTGGTGGCGTTTTAATGAGAATCTACAGGCAGTTAAATGTAATCTAAATTTTCTAATCTACTGGTCCATTACCAAGGAGTCAAAATGTTATTGGTTTTGTGAGTAATCAGACTTTTAAATGGTGCTGATATCAGTCCCGGAGGGCAAGGAGTGGGGTTCGACTGTGTAATTGAATTCTGTTTTTTTCCTTCTTCGTCTCTTCTCTTACAGGCAGCTGAACGGAGGGTTTTCTGTTGCGGCTGGTTGCTCAGGTCGAGGGCCATGTCTTCAGTTCTGGTCGGATCACAAGGCTTTCTCCCGGATTTCCGTGGTGGCGTGCGTGTCCATGGTATGTGTGTATATGTGTGTGTGTGTATAGTGTGGTGATGCATTTTGCAGTGTATTTTTGTATGTTTGTGCCCTGCCAGCTACCGTGCTCTGCCGTGCTGTCACCTGCAGCCAGATAAGCCAAAGGATTTATCGCCCGGTGAATTGCCTTTGAGTGGTGGATAAAATGGCTCCAATACATTCTCATATGAAAACGCAACGAGGTTAATGAGAGCCAAATTCACACAGGGCTAAATCTATTAGGTTTTCATGGATGGAATCAATCAACATGCACCACACCGGCTGATTTGTCATATTGAAGCATTGCCCGTTTGAATTCCAAAACACAATCTTCCTCTCGCAATGATTCACTTTGATTTTGATTGCCTCTTCATCAAGACGATGACAGCTATGAACTAATTTTCTCTTCTATCATGTTACACACTTATTAGCTCCGGATGTCCTTGGCAGATGACGGATTCTCCCTTTTTGCACTGCTGCAGTTGGGTTTTCCTCAGGTCTCGTCACAAACAGCCACCTTGCATCTGTTTTCATTTTCACACTATTTATTTACATTGATTCTTAATAACATAAACCTTTGCAGATCTCACCAACAGATGCTATTATGGTCTTTGAGCTACAGTGTGTTGAGTTTACATTAGCGCACATAAAATATAGATGTTGCTCTTCCTTTTGAAGGGATCAAAGTGTGACAAAACATAGATTTATCTTATGTTTTTAAATGAAAACATAAATAGTTATAAATAAATAGAGAAAAGCTAGCAATTTTTTCAGCTGCTTAGTGATAGGCCCTCTCACACTATAGGTCTCTGGGCTCCAGCCCAGCTAAACCCTTTGCTTTAAAGCTGTCTTGCCTGGGACACTGCAATATATATATATATATATATATATATATATATATATATATATATATATATATATATATATATATATATATATATATATATATATATATATATATATATATATATATATATATATATATATATATATATATATATATATATATATATAGCTTGGTGGAGGGGAGTTTGATTGTTCTCTCATCTGGTCAGTGTCCCACTTCCCCTGCAGATAGAATAGAGAGTCTAGCAGCTCACACGCACACAACCAGTCTTACTGCTTGTAGGCTTTTGAATAATGGGGCACCACTATCTGCCCATGCCACTTACAAGGCAAGGCAGAGCTCCTCACTAAACCACTGCTTTGGCTCAGTGTTGTGGTGCAGTTCTTTGAACCCCTTGGATTGGTGCATCCTCCGATCAGTCTTCGCCGTGCCACACCGCCATCGCCAGTGCATCGAACATAGAACATAGAACAGTCAGTGCAAAGCGCAATACACACAGTCAACAGCCAGAGGCTGATGAGCTGGAGCACCACTAAAAAGTGTGGCAGACTTTCTCACTCCGCCTCTGTGTTGATCGAGCATCATGATGCTACCATTCCAGGCTTGCGATCTGGAGATTCTCTGCTGCAGCACTCTGTCAGCTCCAGGACAGCTCCCCTCTGTCTGTCACCTTTCCCCTTTTTGTTTCCACTTTTTGCCACCTTGCTAAAGGTGTTCTAATTGATAAAGGTGGTTCATTGGGGTTTTAGGTTATAGCTGACATAAGGCTTAAAAACGTGCAATAAAACCTGACAGCAAATAAAAATATGTTTAATCCACACATCAAAAATAAAAACAAGCCTCCCCATCTCACTGGTGACACATCACAAGTGAAAGTTTATGGAGCCTTTTAATGGCCTTCAAACCTCTTCCTAAGGTATATCATGTATTATGTATCTTGAGGTGGCACAACACCTGCATGATTCCATGGAAATAGGACGTTAAAGTCATACTTCGGAACTCTATCTATAGAGATAGATACATTTTATGCCATACTGTGGAAGATTAAAGCCAAAATAACAACATTTCCATGGAAACAAGCAGGAGTAGATCCTCCATAGACCAAATAAGATACAAGCTCATTCAGAGTAAGGATGCATTTTTTCATGTTTTTCAAAGCAATAAACATAAGTTTTAAAAAGTTTTTAGTTTAGTATTTATTATCTTATTTTTTGACTAAAAAGTTACATACTGTAGCTTTAAAGGTTGGAGGTATCAGAACAAAGTGATGACACATTATGGTGCTTACAAAATGTAAATTCAAGTATATCCAAACTGAAATGTCCCTAGACCTGGAAAGTCAAATAGTCATTCTTCCAACACAGAACCATCAAGTCAATCAAAAGTATGCACTGACTAAAACATAGCATTACAAAATAGTTACAAAATAGTAATAGTTAACTTAAGTGGAAGTATAAAATGATAATATGATAATTCTTTTCAAAGATTCAAGTAAAGGTACCTTTTTGTTACATACATACAGAGGTGGCGCTACCATTAGGCAAGAGTAGATGGTCAGAGAGGGCCCCCGACCTGGAGGGCTCCCCGACCAGTTACGACCACCCCTGGCCGAGAACTTAGAACCCAGTTGATATTCTCTCAATATTACATTAAATGATAGCAGTTTGCTTTTAAACAACAAAACACCATCAACATAGTATTTGATTGTTAAATCCATTTTATCTGTCAAAGCATTCCAACTTAAGTAACATGGGGCTAGTCCAAGAGTGCACACTGAGTGGGAGGAGCTAAATATTTCCTATTGACTGTACTTTTCTATCTTTATTTTCACTTAAGACCCAGCTACACATCAGATAGTCTGTTCACAGAATCAGTGTTCTGGTCCACTTTTAGAAAAACATGATGAGTGAATGAGGAGTAAATGCATTGACTTCATATTAATTACCTGCATATTAACTGTATGTATAGGAACATAAATGACTGGCACCCCCAAATAATTTTTGTTTGTGCATATTAATGGTTCCTACCTATATTATAACAGGACCAGGAGGCAGGAAGACCACAAGCTGTCAAACCATATTCACAGAAAATAAGACTAAAATCTAGACTAAAACTATCACTTAAATCACTTAATATAATTTATTTCTGGTTCAAGCTGTGTACTTTTTGATATTTAATTTGACTCGCAGCCCTCACATTGACAGTCTCAAGATGTCAAGACACAGACTTGAGATCATTCATTTGGCTCTGACTCGCCCCTCTCTCTCTCTCCCCGTGCGTCTTTACGGGACAGCAGTGCTGTGAGCAGTGCGGGGCAAAGGCACACAAAGTCCTCCTCAGACTCCTCTGTGTTCAGCACAAGTGTGACTGAAGATAAAATGAACGGAACAAACGCCAAAGCACATCTAAAGTGCATCTTCAATGAGCTTTGGCGTATATTGATATGCAAATTGACCATGTGCGTCTGTAAGGAGGTGTGCTTTGCGCATAGAATCTTGTTCCCCAGTTTAGGATGAAAACTGCGGGGTGAAAACCTGAGAGCCACCGACTTTTATTTCATATAGGAAATAAATGTTTATTGTTTTATCTCAGAGCTAGTTGAAAGTCCACATTCTTTAGTAAGTGTAAATTGTTGTATGAAATTGGTCCTGGTTTTGCTCTCAGAATTTAGATCTCCCTGACTCAATATAAAAAGGTCAATAAATAGGCCTATTTTAAAGCATGATCTAAACATATATGACAAGGCAGGGCTATGGTGCCCATTGTCCATAGGGTTTCCATCAGAATACAGAATGAAATTTGCACAAAAGGGTAGTTGGATGTTTATTTTGCTCACAACAGCGTCAATGTTAAAATGCAGCAGAAAAACTTTACCAAAACCATATTCTAACCGATTTCTGTGAGTAGACCTGTTACTGTAAGCTTTAATAAACAAAAACAAAATGTAATTGTACCAGCAAAAAAATCTAACATCCAGCAGCTTCCTTACTATTCAAATAAGATCCTTGAAATCAAAGTTTCCAGTCCACCCTAATTCAAATAAATAGAGATGTCTCAAGAACATTAGGGGGAAAAAAACAGACAATTAATATTTGAAAACTACAAAAAAGAGACTACATTATAGGGAGGGCCCCAAACTCAAATTTGCCTAGAGCCCCCAAATTGCTAACTCCACCACTGTAAATTGGATATCTTTTTCAGCTGATACACTCACTTCTCTTAATATTTTTGCTAACTTTGAGTCATTGTAAAAACATGAGAGAAATGTGAAAGTAATGACTCTAATTGGAAGTCTGCAGTTCAACACGAGACACATCTTTTTCAACCTGTTCTCGCAACACTCTTGCTTGTTTGACTGTTTCTGCTCAGCATCAACGTCATTATCATTCAATGCTTTTATATTTTCTCGCATCTAGTCTCCTTCTCTTGATCTTTTCTTCAATGGCTTCCTCAGGTACCACCACGTACAGTATATGAGAGAGTTGGCAGCCTTTTCTACTACACATGCAGATTGTGTGATGCCTGCGAGAAAATGTCTAATCATTGTAGAGGAAATAAAAGGGAAAAGAGGATGCATTTGTCTTGCGTGGATGGTACCTCTCTCTCGGAGCATTGATGGATGACAGCCTTGGTTTTGAGTGTGTGTGTTTGTCCATATCACTACGGTGCAAAGTGACCAGGGACAGGCGGTGACAGAAAAAGGCTCTGTCCCCAAACTAATGAGCAGCATTATTCAAATAGACTTTCTGTTGTCAGTGCAGTGTGCTGTAGTTCACACGGCGCTGTCACACATCCACAGATCCTGCACTTGCTCATTTTGATGCTACATATGAGAGCATTGCCCATTGGAATTCATACAGAATGGTATCCAACCACCTTGAAACTGAGCATTTGGTCACCAGTATTTACAGCAGCTTTTTATTTCTTCTTTTCACAGACACAACAGATAATCTACTTTCTAGTAGTCATTCACATATAGATTAAACTATATGTTTAATCATCTCAGCTTAATTCTTTCCATATTCTCAGACTTCAGATATGAACAAAAATATAAATTCCTTAATCAACAAACACATTCAGTAAAATGGTTCTGCATTTTTTTGTGTCCTTGGGCAAGACACTTGCTCAATAATCTGGATTTATAAATTCATATACAGGAGATCAATCATATGCATATAATTGCATTGGTAATACTCAGAAGTAAATGCTTTTTTTTCCTACTTGTAAATACATTTTGGTTGGATGAGTTTTGCGAAATGTATTTCAATTTTGCTTGTCATAACTTTTGCTGTCATTTGTATTCATTACTATTTGTTATAAAAATGTATTTGATTGCACTGCAGCTCCAGTGGCCTGTTTCACTGTGGGATTACCCTGTGAGCTGCCTATACACAGTGTCAGTACCGAATCAAACAGCAGGTGTGCACCCAGCAAAGGCAAGAGAGACAGTGAGCACAAAATGTCAACAAATAGAAGAATATCACCCAGTTTGTCGATCACACTCAGGAGTTGCATGAAAAAACTGTAGCAGGAGTCTTCAAGGCCCTCCCAGTTGACAGGAGGAGCAGCGCCAGATAAAGGAGGAGGCAGAGAAGAGAAACTAGGCCCTTTACAAAGAACCACCGAGCGAGCCCATCTCCAGCTGTCACAAATCATTTCTGCTCAGGAAGTGAGGGGAGGCGAAATGTCAAAATATTTGAATAAATTCCACAGAAGCCTGTAGAGAGCGGGCGGTGCAGAGGGAGAGAGGGGATTGTTGGCACCAATGGGGTAGAGAGGATGAGCGAGCAGGGGGAGAGAAGAGAAAAGAGGAGGGTTTGAATGCAAAACAGCCCTCAGCTCTCAGGACGAACAAGGGAATCAGAGGTTGGGCACTGCTAAGAGATCTTGGCTCATTTTTACCCTCTTTGGTTGATTGGTAGATAGTAGATTTTGCGTTGAGTCAGTGATGCCCCTGTTAATTTAGTAAAAACATTTAGTTATTAATTTAGCTATTAATCTCAGCTCTTATATCAACTCAACTGCAATGTTGATAAAGTGTGAGGATGAAGCACAAAATGTCTGAGTGGAAAAAAAAAACGAGCTCAGATTTTTGAAACTTTTCATAGTTTTAAGTTGCAGTATGTAACTGTTCTGGTGGAGGAGATATAGGCAGGGTACTTTTGAGCAATTGAAACGCCTGCAATTGAAGAAATGCAAGATAGACATGTTTAATTCCAAACTGCTGAACATTCCATTCAAAACAAGCACGTGGCGGACCCCAAACCATAAAGCTCAGTGCACCTTTAAATAATGAGTAGTCAAATAGTATCTTCACCGTATTTACCTCGCTGTTTTAGTTTTGCAATAACATGGGTAGACTCATTGTAGAAAGTTTTGTAACTCTTAAAAGCCTATATTGCAATTGCTGTTCCCTCATGTGGACATATGCTATCATTATCATTGTATCTAAGACTCCCACCTTGCCCTCTTCCTATTAATATGTATGATGGCAGGTGAAGAGTGAGTTGTGGCGATAAAAGCTTTGATGATGCTTGTTTGTTTAAAGTCTCTAAATGCATGTTGTAGATGGGGAGAGTGCATCTCCTCTCTTTGTTTAGATGATCCCAAAGGTGCATTGGAAGTCGTGGGGTCAGTCTCTCCTCTGTCTCTCGGAACACTGTATTTAATTAAGCCTATAATCAGCCGCTAAGCACACAATAAAATCAGGTCATCTCTATCTGTTTACCCCACACACATATATAGACTGCAAATTTGCATGTATTTGTTAAAAATACAAATAAACATTTATCAGGCATAAAGATCAAGGTCATGACTCCTCTTCACACCCGATACACTGAAACCAATTAAACTAAAGTTCAGATGGAGGACGGGCACAACGAAACAATAGCAGCTGACATCTTCTCCACTATCACAACGCAGAAGTAATTATATTTGCAGATTTCATCATTAAGACTGGAAAATCAGCTAGAAAATGTAAAAGAAAAACAGAAAGACTGTTGAAATGTGCAGGATCTGCATCGTATACATTCCGTTTCAGTCCTTCAAAGTCAACAAACCCTCAACAGACGTGTAGTGATATGGACTTGCATATGAATGTTGAATGAATTATATTAGAAACCATACAACTATAACGGGCTTGTAAAGGCTTTTTCCTCTATAACCAGAATAATTCTAGTTATTCTTTCCACCTTGAGAGATATGCTGAGTATTGCTGGGTTTCAGATGATCGCACAACATTCTATCGGCCAATAATATTTAATACTGATAGGGGAGCAGTTAAAACTCATATTGTTAAAATGTAATATTTTGTTGCAATACAGTGAGTTCTTGGGTCTAAGCACTAATAGAAATGATCAGGTTCAACATTCAAAATGTACCTTTTGGATATCTCATGGCAAAGTACAATTGAATTAATAGGGAAAACTTGCTCTTCCCCCCCATCTGGTAGTATGACATCATCACAATCTATAATCTGAAAACCTGTACAACCTGATGTTACAGATTCCTAATGCATAGAAAGTATTACTCCCTCTTTACTATGTTATGCTGTGTAAATAACACATTTGTACTACACCTTTTTAAATGGCACTGTGACTTTACCACAACTGTACAATGTATAATATTTTTCAACAACAGGACTATTCTGCTGTCAATCATCCACCCAGCCCTGGACTTGCCTGCACCGTTGACATACCTATATGCATAAAACATGCCAAGGTGTCAGATACATTTAAATATTTCTGAATAATAAGCGTTGAGCCATCTGGCAGTCACTTTTATAATGGCAGTGACCACAGATCTGCCAGTGTTAAATTATACCATTACAATAATATGTTAAGATCTATTTATACATCACATGTTCCGGGTGTATTTTTCCCTGGTGTCAGCTTGCAGGATGAATTAAATAGGACAATAACATATGTGTGCTTTTTTCTTGACAACGGAATCCAATAAGAGGTTATCTGAAGTGCAAGGCTTTCTATCAGTGCCTCAATCTAAAGCAGGATGGGCAGCCATGGCTGGGTATTCTCCAGTCCCTCAGAGACGATTCCCCATGTGGTGTTGCTCGAATACAGCTGGGAATGGAGTGTGCGCATAAGGCTACATACAAGAAATATCCAGCCTCGGTGAACCAACAGAGCAGTCGCACAGTGGGTTATTTAACTGGCTTTTGACAGCTGGAGTGTTGCAGAGGGGCAGTGAATGTACACATTATGCTGATAAAGACTGTATTGGGGCTATTTGTAACACAAAACCTAATAATGTATGTATTTTAACAATTTATTTCCAATGTTTCATTTACTAGACATGTTTTATAAATAAGTGCATTTAAATAAATATTGATTTATGTTTTTTGATTTAAGTTAACTAAACACTGCAATAGCCAGCAGTTAAAATATTTAACATCAACCATCATTTTGAGGTTACATTCACACGCAATTATTACAGTATTTGGGACAGTAAGTTCTATATTGACAATAAAAAGCACTCAGGACCTAGTTTTACTGAGAGGACTGGAATTTTACACAAATGTTGTTGACCAGGGTGAGGAGCTCAGCCACACCGGAGGAGCTCGGAGTAGAGCCGTTGCTCCTACACATCAAGAGGAGCCAGCTAAGGTGGCTCAGGCATCTGCTCTGGATGCCTCCTGGATGTCTCCCTAGGGAGGTGTTCTGGGCCTGTCCCACCGAGAGGAGGCTAGCCCCGGATAAGCGGAAGAAATGGATGGATGGGTTGTAGACCATAAGGTAATAACTGCATGAATGTGTCCTTGTTAGGGTTATTTTATTTCATGTAATTTTCAATATAGAATAAAAGTATATTTTTCTACATTTGATAAAAGGAAGAGTCTTGTCAGTGCTGGAATTTCTCACTTTTAAATGTTACAAAATTTAGATTATAGTAAAAACTGTATTACTTGGTTTCATCAAATTCCACCTATTAAAATCTGTGATCATTTGGCAGTGGTTTCTTTCTCTTGAACTGTATTGGTAGAAGCCCTTTGTGAGTGGTGTGGTGCTTGAGTCCGCTCGTGGATTTGCATGTTGGTGTGCTGGAGCGTGTGCATATGTATGTGTGGCACAGTGGACCAGAACAGCTCTGACAGAAGCTGAGAGCTGCTCGCTGATGCCTGCCTGGAGGAGCTCTGACAGCGCCTTGGCCTGTCAATCATGGAGCATGCCCACTAGGCCCACATCCACATCATCCCATCTTGTTAACTCCACATGCAACTGCCTACTGTTTATTCACTGTCTATGTGTGTATTAGAATCAAAAGAGAAGCATGCTTTGCTTTAATAGGGTGTCTGTGTCACAGTCGGATAGGCCTGTTTCACATCAATTTCCCCAAAAGTGACCAGATTTTGTATGAGCACTACTAAGAACATTGTAGAAATATAGCATTAAAAGAGACCTTAAATATAATTTCAAAAAACATTTTAAATAAGCTCGAGATCTTAGTTAACACTATCTATTCCTGTAATTCAGCAGTGTGGAACGATTATTGAACAAGCTATGATAAAACAGCAAAATGCTAATGATGTCCTTTGACATGCATTGCATTGACTTTTGTGCTATGTGTCAAAACGTCTGTACAGATTTTAAATGTATTCATTTCACTATAATCAATTGTATGAGGGTCTTCCACTTGCTTGTTTGTGGACATGTATTCAATTACAATTTTTATTGCTGAACAAAAATAAAGAATCACATCTGGCCTGAAACTTGGCTTTGTGGTGTCACTGTTTTATCTCAATGCCATGGAAATAGAAGTTTAATGCCATACTGTGAAACATTCTGACTTACCCAAAGATACAAGCCCAAGTTGTACCTTTCTGAAGACAACACTCACATGAGCTACTATCACCCTAATCTCAATATTCAATCCTCGTCACAAATAACTAACGTGCAAAATCCACATAGAAATGTTTCATTTTGAAAAGCACAATGGTCTGTACAGTATAGAAGTCATACATTTAAACAGTAATAGGTTGTAAAAAATACGAAAAATTAACGGTAAGATACAGTACACATACTATGAGAAACAGTTCTTCCATCCACTGATATTATGTCGCAAATTTACAGCTTTCTACAGGCAAATATTGCTACCAGCTATTCACTGTACATCAATGCTATTTGAAAATAATTCAGGTTTATAGCCCTGTATTTATTTTAACACAACATTCCCTGTGTATTGTATGTAGCTATATTATTAACCACAGTTATGCAGGCATAAATATAGAGGTTCATATTTCAACTAAACTCATTATATAACCTAAATTATATGCAGATTATTATTATTATTATTATTATTATTATTATTATTATTAGTAGTAGTAGTAGTAGTAGTAGTAGTAGTAGTAGTAGTAGTAGTAGTAGTAGTAGTAGTAGTAGTATTAGAATTATTATTAGTATTATTATTAGTATTATTATTATTATTGACCTACGGTATTTTTCCTCCATTATCTCTTAAAAAAAAAACTACAACACCCAGATTCCCTTTCGGTAGCAAAGCGGATGTTGATCCTTTCCAAGTCTACGACACAAATGTGGCTTTTACGTGCCCTGTAATAGTTCGTATGTTTTATAATTTAGGTGCCTTTTTCTGTCAAACTGCGTTTAAAGAGAACTGACCTGACAACAGTAAGTCGTAATATAACACGTCAAAAAGTTCGGCTTATCTGTCGTTTATTTGCGATTTTGTTCTTGATTTGTTTCACTTCAGGAATATTTTTCTCCCACTGTCTGTGAAGACAACAAAGGTAAACGCTGGGAATGCGGTTTGGTTTGTGAAATGATCTCCTAAACAAGACGGGGATTTTATTATTGCTTATGTATGCATTTTTATTTTGATTATTTTATATTTATTTATTTTATTTTTTGCACAGTATCGTGATTTTACTAACGCATTGTGAGGTTTGTGTGCTTTGTGTTACGGAAGTTAGCCTTAGCTGCTGTGTTTTGACAGGTCTTACTGCTGATAACTGCTAGCTAGCACACTAGGTGGTTTGCTATTTTGCGGGGTTCTAATGCTAAAACTAAGGTAATTGTACAGGTTATTATGGATTTAAGGATAATAAGAGGTTATCGGTTCCGTTTGTTTGTGTGAAAAGTTAAGCTATCCATCAGCATAAGCTAACACTAAAGTGAGCACTGCGTTTGCTCCCTTTAGTTGGCTCCTGTCTGACATATATTTTGTGCTGTGTTGATGTCAGCATGGGTTTTACAGTCTTATGTTACAAAGCATGAACATGTTGTACTCTGCATACACAGTAGAGCGAAAATAGACAAAAAAGTAGAGATACTATACATACTGTGTGTATGTATGAGTTAATGGTTTACGGTGTGATTCTATAAACTCAGCTAGGAAATACAAGGTGTGTTTTAACATAAGATACATAAGGGACTATTTGGTTTGCAGTATGTTGAAATTTAGACAAAGTGCAGCTTTAGCAAAATTGTTACTATTGCTATTCAGCTCCTAACTGTTGTGTGTTTGTTTCTGCCTAACCCCACAGGTCATGCATGCAGCCAGGCCCCTCGCCTGTGCTTTGTACAGCCATCATGCCAGCGTGCTTCCTATAGGAGAAGCTTTTGTCTCCCTTTAGTGTGCATTTCTCTCCACTGTCATCTGCCTCAGACTTCCCTATGTTAACTCTTTTGAGCATGTTTTACTATATTTGTCTGCGGCGGCGCTCCAGGAGTGGAACTCGTGGGGAGGCGCTGACCAGTCGACGAGCTGTGGAGTCAGGCCAGAGGGCAGTGTTGCCTGTCAGTGTGGAGGTGGAGCAGTATGCCAAGGAGGTGCTGGACTTCAGCTCCCATTATGGCAGTGAGAACAGCATGTCTTACACAATGTGGAACTTGGCCGGAGTGCCTAATGTGTACCCCAGCTCAGGGGACTTCACTCAGACAGCTGTGTTCAG
This sequence comes from Periophthalmus magnuspinnatus, assembly GCF_009829125.3. Taxonomy (NCBI): domain Eukaryota; kingdom Metazoa; phylum Chordata; class Actinopteri; order Gobiiformes; family Gobiidae; genus Periophthalmus; species Periophthalmus magnuspinnatus. The sequence continues at coordinate 18,888,756 of NC_047141.1, read as the reverse complement.
AACCTACGGGACATGGTGGGAACAGTGTGCCAGTGCCCCACCACCTTTCAAGCGCATCCCTAAAGACTTCTACAGCCACGATTATATAGAGCTGGGATATGAGGAGCCTGTTTATCCAACCTCTGTAGAAGTGCTTGAGACTTATTACCCAGGAGCCATTGTCCAGATCCTGGCCTGCTCCCACAACCCCTTTTCTCAGAATCCACCCATAGATGTCAGGTAAAAACATGAGGCTAAAATAGAAAATGGATGCAATACTCCTTTTCTGTTGTATAATAAATGTGATATTATGATATTATTGGTAATTACATGCACTATGAAAGTGAATCAGACAAATATATTATGGCATTTGATATAATTTTGTTGTTTTTAGGTGGGAGGTGCTCTGGTCAGGAGAGCCCACCAAAGCACTGACACCCCAAGCACGGCAGTTTGCACCAGCTATAAAACACATCAATTTCCCCACCAACCTGCTACGCCTGGAGGTCAACAGCTCTCTGCTGGACTACTACACAGAGCTGGATGCTGTCATTCTGCGAGGAGTGAAGGAGAGGCCCATGCTGGCCCTCTATAAATTGCCTATTATTGACATTAACGACCTCAGTGACAGTGAGGAGGAGCTCTCTGATACAGGGGTTCCGTTTAGACAAGAGGTTGAGAGAAAAGGAAATGGTTACTTTGACAAACTCCCCTATGAGGTAAATGTTACCAAAGTACTACTAAAAGTACTATTGAATTTGTTTATTCATTAAATATTTGTCATGGAGTTCTACTTGCGATGCCACCCCTTAAAGTTCCTTCTATTATTACAAATGCATGTGACTTTTAATCCACATCACATGCCTTCTCTAAAAGTCATTTTTATGCCATAGCGACATGTTGTTTGAGGCAAACCTTCAAAACGGCACCAGCACTCCTGCTATTTGTCCTCTTATCTTCGCTCCAAACCGCTGCCATTAACCGCAGTCTTCACAACTGTGGTGTGTGTTTGTCTCAGGAACACAATATAGCTATTATTTGTCAGCTGATACCGCTTCAACACAGTGTATTGTTAATTCACTGCAACAAACTCACACAAGCACTGTCATTCTTTCTCATCGAGAGGTACAAAAACATGGTGCAAAACAAGCCAGCTCTCCTCCTCAATGATCCTGCTATCAGTGCTTTGTGTCCTAGATAACAACTATTTAGATGCCTGACACGGGGAGCACAATTATCATTCTCTGCTCAATACTCATCTGTTCTCCTTTTTTATTAAGTTGTACCTTTCTCTGAAACCCTCTAATTTACTCTGACCCTCATCGTTTCACCTGTAAACAAACCCTTTTCTTGTCCCACTTGTAGCTTATCCAGCTGATCCTGAGCCACTTGACCCTACCGGACCTGTGCCGTCTGGCCCAAAGCAGTAAGCTGCTGCAGCAGCACTGTTGTGACCCTCTGCAGTACACCCAGCTCAGTCTGCAGCCTTATTGGGCTCGTCTAAACGATGCTTCGCTGGGACACTTGCAAAGCCGCTGCACTCTCCTCCAGAGGCTCAACCTGTCCTGGACCGGCCACAGGGGGGCACTCACGCTCACAGGCATCAGCAGGTCTGCCTTCACACAGACAGACCACTAATGACCTTGGAGGACTGGCTTATATTTGCAAACACAGTTTGTGAAAAGAAGGACTGAGATGAGTAAATGAAGGCTCATTACAAACGTATTCTACAGTGTGAAATAAGCAAATAAATGCAATATCGTAAACATATTGTTTCCATGAGCAACAGTAATGTTTTCTATTCTTATTCAGCTTCCTGAAGGCATGTGGGCAGAACCTGGTGTGCCTGGAGCTCTCGTGCTGTCACTTCTTGAATGAGGCGTGTTTGGAGGTGGTGTCTCAGACCTGTAGACGGCTGCAGGAGCTCAACCTGTCATCATGTGACCGCCTTAGCCCTCAGGCCTTTACACACATCTGTAAACTTACTCTTCTGCGCAGGCTGGTCCTCTATAGAACCAAGATTGAGGTCAGAGAGCAGGATGTCTTTCACTCCTTACATTACAATGAATGATAAAAGCTGTTTACCATTCATGCATAATTACAGTGCAGAAACGCCAAACCTCTGCTTGGTTTGTGCTTTTGGGTTGTATATAGAGGTTTTCCTTGTACCATATTTGTCCTAGCACAGACCTGCTCTCTGTGGCTCCTAAGGACACCCTCTGTTCTTGTTCAGGCTGGGGCAGGTCTTGTGTTAAACTTCCGTCTTGTGTTGTCAGTGTTACATTTCTCCTATACTGGGACAGGAGGTGATGTTGGGTTTCTGTGGTGGAGCCAGGCTGCACACTTCAGGTTGTTTATACTGAGGAAGACAGAGGCAGGCTGTGTGTCTGACATCTCGGCTGTCATTGCCCTGTCACTGCTCTAATTAAATGGCTGGCTTTTGCCGGAGAAAGGCGTTTATAAAGATGCCAACGACAGAGTCAAGCACGTGCGCTGCAAACACACAAGAGGCTTCCGCTTTCATGTCTGACACTTTCTCTGCCACTGAGGTACATGTGTTGGCAGTTGTAGAGTTGGATTCCCATATCTCTATCCAAGCTGTATGGCCACTGGAGACACTCCTGTGGCTGAATGTGTGAGGGGATGCAAAACAGTGTGTTGTATTAAACTCCTCTACCAGTGGCAAAGAGACATTTAATAGACATGACTGGTTTGGTGTATGGTATATTTTATCTTCATTTAGCTTCATTTAGGAGTGGGCAATGGGATGATACATTTGATCTTGAACTCAAAAACTTACAGACAGTGACTTTGTCACCCCTATATAACAAAATTATTTGTATTTGGTGTAATGGGGTAGTGTTCTGAACCGGTAGCACACAGACATGACTGGGCAGGAGGAATCATCTTACTTTATCAGTTATTATAATGATCTATGGTAGAGTAGTCAAAAATAAGATAAAAGGAAAGATAAATAATTTGTGAGACCTTATAATACAGATTATGTATTTGTCTGTTTTATATAGTACATAGTTATAGTAGTATAGTTAAAATCTTTGTTTTGTCTCTCTTGCAGCAAACTGCTATCTTGAGCATCTTAACTTTCTGCGTGGAGCTGAGACATTTGAACCTTGGGAGCTGTGTGAGGGTATGAACTCACGCAAACTTCACTGAAAATACATGTAATGCAGCCGTAAGAGAATTGTAGTATGCATGTAGATTGTAGAATCACCAAGCCTAAGTAGTTCTGCTTGAATTGGTGTAACAGCATAGCATAGGCCAGGGAAAGTCTAATGTCGACTTGACAATAAAACTGTATAATATTTCCTCTCTTTTAAAGTTTTAATATCGCTCCACTGCTAATGTTCACTGTTGGCTGTCTTGGCATGGTCCTCACAATGGTGTTTGGCTGTTAAATTGCATTTCTCTCCTTTCGTCTTTGGATGAAAGGCTGAAATATGGCCAACATTACCTGACACCAAAGAACAATAACCGTGTTGAACACAAATCAAGTCTTGAAAGACTTTTTTTGGTTAAGGTGGTCTCTGTCAGAGCTTTGTTCTCAGTCCGGAAGCAGGGTATTGTGCCTCGGACATGCCAGCGCAGTTAATCAAGTCACATAATCACTACATTTCAAATCTTTTACACAAAAATAGCCAAAGGCAGACTACTTCATTTTGTTCTCAAAGAGTTATTTTTTCTCCTCAGTAAAGTACAGAAGTTTTAATTGCCACCTTTCTTTTCTGAAGATTGACGACTATGACGTTGTTGCCAGTATGCTGGCCACCCGCTGCCACTCACTCTGCTCTCTGGACCTCTGGCGCTGCCGAAATCTGACAGACAGAGGACTGGCTGAACTCGCCTCTGGCTGCAAGTAGGAAACATCAACCTTCTTGTGACAAATCATCGTCTTTCACTATCTTTTTGATAGTTAATATGAGTGCCATGTGAACATATAAACTTCAAATCCTGACCATTTTTTTTTCTTCAGATAATAAATATGATTTCAAAATGCTTACTAACAGGAACATACTCTTTCCACATAGTGTCCATGTTCTTTTTTTGCTGTCATATTATTCTGTAAAGTACGTGTATATTATGTAATATTGTTATTTTGTCTTTTTAAAAGACATTACACTTTTTGTTAGGAAAATGTATATATTATATTTGTATATATTTTATCATCTGTAGATCTTAACAATGAGATTCAATGTAGAGTCATGTTATGTATTTGATCAACCAAAAACTAAAGTCCATGCAATAAAGTGCTAGTAACTAAATTGTGAACTCCTTAAAAATCTGCATGTCTTGTATGTTGCCAGGATGCTGGAGGAGCTGGACCTGGGCTGGTGTCCCACTCTCCAGAGCAGCACTGGTTGTTTTCAGCAGCTGGCCCGAAGCCTGCCCCGGCTACGAAAACTCTTCCTCACTGCCAACCGCTCTGTGTGCGACTCCGACATCGAGGAGCTGGCGAGCTGCTGCCCCTCTCTACAACACCTCGACATACTCGGTAAACACCTGCCTGACATCATATCAACAATAGTTGTAGAACCAACTATTATTTCCAAATATGAACAGTTTCTTGCACAGCCGGAATGATCTACTAACAGCTACATGATATGGGAATGTTTCTGAATCTCATAGTTACCATATGTTACACAAGTAAATGTAAAAGGCATGAGTTTTTAACATTTTATTATAATAATAATAATAATAATAATAATAATAATAATAATAATAATGTATGCTTAATACCACTTGCCAATCCGCCATTACTTGCCATGACTGGTATTGGCACTGCAGGCAACCTACCAGACACGAGTAGCAAGCTACTATGCCGCTAGTCCAAAGCTGTGATAAATAGTACAGTACCAGTCCTGTATGCAACCAGAAAAATTCAGCCACTCATGATTATAGATACAACGATGCAGTACTGGTATCGGATATAGGATATCGGATAAGATATTAGTTTAGCCAATATCCCATTTTAGTCTATAAATTGGTGTAATAAGAAGGTATACTCATCAATATTTGCCCAAAACATCTCATAATATTAAATTTGTATTTTTACTAAACAGCTTTGTAATTACATTAAATGATAAATAAATTACAAAACACATTTGAATAATTTTCTACCATACACTGTTTGTGTTTAAAGGAAATAAATCATATTTTCAGTCTCCCTAGTATTGGTTGATATCAGGTATCGGCAGATACTTAAATCCAAAGTATCAACATCAGTATCTGAATAGAAAAAGCTGGATCGTGCATCCCTACTAATGATAATAATGATAGTAATTGAGATGAGGACTGTAGTTTGGGCACTAAACACGTTTAATCCTAATTTGAACATTGCCATGTCCAAATTTGAACATTGCCATAAACATGCTTTATGTTTCGGCATGTGTGTGCTCATAGGTGTGCATTTAACTTAATGTGTATCTGTTAAGGGACACGTCTAGTAAGCGCTGCTTCGTTGAAGAAGCTCCTCCAGGCCTGTCCTCGGCTGCGGCTGTTGGACGTCTCTTTCTGCTCCCAGATTGACATGCGTGTGGTCCAGGAACTCTCCGGACAGTTCCCCAATGTGTCCATAAAGAAGAGCTTTACACAGTGATCCCAGAATCTACTAACAGGAGGTTAGTGGAGCAAGGGTGCTTACCAGCTGACACTGCCTGGACAATGACAAGGCCAGTGGATGGTTGAGATTTTAAAAGGCACCTCTGGTTTTACTGATTTAACTGAATGCAATTGACTCTTTAAAGACTACTTTAGTATAAACAAATGGGTTCTATTGTTGTATTTTGGCAACTAGCTCAATTTTTTTTGTTCAATGTAAAGATGATGGTGATTTGTCCTGGAAGTAATTTCACATTATCTCATTAGGAGCACAAACATAAGGAGAAAGAAGCGTGAAAGCACTTATAAATAGGATAAACAGCTGTGCTTGCAGGTCTTCAGAAGGTGCAACAACTATTTACCTTGATTCATGAGAGTCAGATAAAGGCATTTATCAACATTGCATTCTATGATATTGTGATAGTGTGGACTCCTTCTCCACAATGCACCCAAAATAAGTCAACATGTCTGAGTACTATGGAAAACTGCATTGAGTTAACCTAACATTTCCCTGTTTATTAAATTGATCAAATTCTTGAAAACAAATTGTATTTAAAATAAAAAAAATTTTAGTGTCACATTAATACTGAAACTTGTAACAGTGGAGATTGGCAAAACACATTCTATTTTCCAACAGTGAAATTTAAATTGAAACATGAACACATTTATAAAAAATAAAATTACACATTTATTGTCACACTAGAGCAACAGCTGATTGGTAGAGACACTTCATCCTTCTGGCCTTTTAGATGTTGTAATTGATAGTGGCTGGAGAGATTATACTGTAGAAAGGCAGACGCATCTTGTCATCTGCCCCAGGGCAGTTGTGGTTATAGTTACCAATACTAACAATGGACTTCTGTGCATTACTTTTGTGTAACATTTTTTATATATATATATATATATATATATATAAAATATACATACATAAAATATACATACAGTTTTGAAGTTGGGACTGTAAATTTGCTAATATTCTCATGAATCATCTATGTAGGCAGAGGGCCTTAGGAGATACTTTTACAAATTCAATCTGTAAATGCCTTAAATTTAGACCTTGATAAACAAATGGCAAAACTGTTCTTCCAAAGCCACAGTAACAGTTTGAACACTAAAGACGTGTTGTGACTATTACTCAGGGGTTAGACCTTCTATTTTGTGTTATTTTTTACTCCTAAGACCAGCACATTACAGTGACTTGAGTTCACTTTGCGTTTACCTGCTGGTGGAGTGGCATTACTATAACACAAAGTACATACACAAGTGTTGAGTTAGCACTGATTTTATTGTCATTGAGTCAATGTCGCTGAATGTTAAAATAAAAAAAAAAAAAAAAAATGTTAACGTTGTATTAAAATATACAAACTTTTTCTTTGAAAAACAAAACTTGAACTGAACTTGAATTTATTTTTAGGGAGTTAAAATAATATTTGTGCCTTATCTTTTGAATGTGTTACTTTGTAGTGCTTTGCTTTATGCTGTTTAACCAAAGTTGAATGTCACTTACTGTCTTTCATCTTTGTGGCTTTGTATGCAAAATTTATGTATATTTATTTTTGTGTAATGATGCTTTATTTAAATCAATATTTCATGTTCAAAGTAGAAATATTATGTATAATTTTGTTATTCTACTGTTCTGTTGTAATCTGACTGAATTAGCCCAGCTCAAACATCACATTCAGCCATTCGGATCTGTTGATATTTCTCAAGTAAATTTGTTTTGGCTTGAAGTTTTTTTTCTTCTAAAGTTACCTGCTAGTTCTTCTTAAAAAAATATTTTTTTTAGTATTCAGTGAGAAATGTATGACTAACAGAGTTGGATTGGCTGTGAGCTAAGAATCGCAGTCACGTCTTGAACCAAATATTACTAGTATTTGGTTGTCTCCTTGTATTTGTAATGTATTTATGCCTATTGTAAACACATGTTGTCATTGGCCTTCTTATAGTTGCCCACTTATGTGACTTTGTACACTCTGAATAGGTGAGCCACTGATTTTAAATAAATGGGAAATGATGATTGCTGCTAAAGAATCTATTTTTTCTTCTTGTGTAATCCACTTAAATGGGTGAGCACAGTTGGAGGCTTGTCCGGTGACCATATTTCCACTGTACTGTAAATATTATTATTGTAATACATCTAGGCTTCAAAAGTACAACAGTAAGTGTGAACAAGTGGCAAGTACATTCACAACTAGCCGTGTGATTACTCAACATGACTGATTCGCTAGTTGTTGTGGAATGATCCTTTTTCTCTCCCTTTAACCCTCTGCCATTTTACAGTCTATTAATACCAGCGGGAGAAGTGGCATTAGCCTGTCTTCTTAACGACCTTTTAATGAATTGTTTATGCCTGGTTTAATGATGTATATTGTGGCCCTGTAATGTGCCCTAATCGCGGCGAACGAGGCTGAAGTATTAATTTGGACTGCCTCCCCAATGATTATTCTTGCTTATGCTGGTGTGGCTTTACAGATGCAAGGCGTGATTCATAGCAGCTTGATTTCTGGCTGTCACGGTCCTCTACAAGCCTGATATATCCAGAGGGGATCTGCAGCAATTAGTTGAACGTTTTATTTGTCTTTCAACAAGCTTACACACATACAGAGAGAACCCGGGATGGCTCTGCTAAGGGAATAAATGGATAGAAATGCAGACCCTGAATAATCAATCTTACATTAAATGCAAACCAGGGAGAGGGTTGAGGGGTGGCGCAAGGTTCCCGTCTATCTCCTCCTTTTGTCTATGAACCACAAGAGGTGTATTTGTAGATGTACTGTACCTCAATGGAAATGGTCTGCGGCGTTTTCAAACTTGCTCCAGGGAAGTCACGACCTAATACCAGTCATTATCCAGCTTTATACACCCCCTTTCTGAATATACCTCAAATGATATAAAACGAGTTATTCATACTATACTATATCTGTGTAGACCCTCAGTTGTTTGCTATGGATCAGACCTGGACAACTAAGTTAAATCTGTCAACTGGACAAATCTTGTAGGAGTGAAGTTTCGCTGTGAAACGTCTTCACTCCTACAAGATTTGTCCAGTTGACAGATTTAACTTCGTTGTTTGCCATACTATACAATTCTTCAATATGTCATTCCTTTTAAATGTCTTAGAAGTGTCTTAGAACCCTTTTAAACATGCATAACTTAGAGAAAACTAATTTTTAAATAAGTCATGTGAACCAAATAAGTAGAATAAATGTAATATCATTGTATCATTTAATCTATTTTTATAATGAACCCACCACATCAGCCCGGCACCACAGCATCATGTTGTTTTCTTTACAAAGATATCAAGAATGTCACAGTAGATTTTCCGCAGATCCGCCTATGTAGTTTTCAGTGCTGTTAGTGTGTCTCTTTGGCTAAGTTTAAATCCAGAAGGATAAAAGTTGCAAACAAAGATAATGCCCGTAACATTTACACGTCTTGGATTGAGATCGATTTATCTGCGAAACAACAGCCCTGTGTCTTATTGTCAGCAAACACCCACTCTTTCTAAGTGGCATTTAAACGTGTCATACTTTAAATTTGTTTTGTACAGAAGCACATTTGTTATTGCTTTGTTTTATTTGGTGAAACAAATAAGTAGTAAAACCTGTGGCATTTTAAAAGGCATTTGTTGTCTCTTTTTTTTTATTTACAACTATATAGTGTGACTGGATTTGGGTGGCTATTGTAATTCCATGTTGTCATTTAATGTAATAACTTGAATATACTTCAGTTCTTGGTAAGGATTGAGGTTTTACAGAAGAAGATAAAGGGAAAATGGGTCACAAACTCTGTGCTGATACAAACCCATGGAGATTGTAGTTTGAGAAAAGGATACGTTTCTCAATATTAAATCACTGCACTAAAAGTAAAAGTAAAAACAAAAAGAAACATATTAGCAACTAAGAAAGTACTTACTAAGAAATATTAATGGCTAGTCTCAACAATATAGAGACCATGCATTGTGAACCCACCTAGACGGTTGATGCCCAAAGCCCAGAATTTGCTGCTACACCCCTGTAACCACTGACAAAAGATACGCAACGAAGCAATAGGTTTGAAGACTGGTGCCCTGCCCCATGCATAGTGATTTTCCATTCATTTCTCATTCATTTTTATCTAAAACTGAGATGCCATTGTGTTTTAGTCACAACATTTCCAGGCACCTTTTTCAGCTCTGTAAGATTTGATCACTTTTGGTTGGTCTGGACTTATCACTTTGTAAGCCGTGTAATAGATTATTTAGTATATGAATTAAATCTTCATAGTGTTTCTAACTTACTTTTTTTCATTCAATATTTTATTTCAGTCATTTGAGTTGAGTTGACTTGTATCACAACGTCATGGAGCACTCACAAGAAAATCAGCAACAGTGTAATGTCCATGCCAAAGGAGAGGAGCATGTATCACAAACAGGCCGTTGCACAATTATAGCCTGAATAATTACGTGCTGAAGGGGAGACACGACGCGCCCCAGTGATCAGCAAAGTTCATGTGAAGTTATAATTAAACAATAACTCGTTTACAAATGAACGCACACCCGCATTTGTGTACTTAAGTGTGCGCTGCGTAATTAGCCGCGATGCATCTGAGCGAGATTGAAGAACAACAATGTCAAATGGTGGAATTATATTGAGCTTGTATCTGTGGCAGACTGTGTGGGGGAGAGGAAGAGGAGGAGGAGGAGGGGGAGGAGGAGGAGGAGGAGGAGGAGGAGGAGACTGAGGGACTGATGGATACAATGCCCGTTATATTGGCACCACTGATTCAATTTCTTTCTTTTTTTTTATGTGGATAATGTTGTGTTGGAAGTTTTTTGGAGAATCTCTGCCCCCAAGATCTTACATACAGTACATTTAGTCAAATCATGGCTTCTTTTTGTTCTGAAATTATTGCTCTGATGTTGAAAAGTCAATGTATGTCCTATTTTCTGTCCTATTTCCTTATAGTCACCTAGGTCAACAAAAAATAAAACTAATTTTGCTCATGGTCTTATTGTAGTGCCATATTCTGGTTGTGTGGTTATGAAAATGAATGGTCAAATAATGATTTTGTAATGTCATTGCAAGTTTTGTTTTTAATTTAAATAATATAATTGAAATTAATAAAACATTAAAAAGCCTTCTTTGCACATACCAAAGGTGCGATTAATTGTGGAGACTAATGTAATGAGTTTAATTCATTTGTCCCACTGTTTCAAAAACAAAATCAGCAAAAATCTAGCAGAGATCAGACCAAATTTCAAGTGAATAATAATTGCCTGGCTTTTTAGACAGGGTCAGAAGTAAATCCTATGAGACATTATGTTACAGCACACAGTGTTATCTGGCATTATCTTCAATTTCACTTTGATTTGTCATTTTCTTCCCACAAGCTGACAGATTTGTTTTCTTTCTTCTGAGGAAAAAATAATAATTCTTCTTAGTCTGGGGCTTGTTTTTCAAAATGTTCTTGAAATCTGGACCTTTTGAAAAGAGTTTTGTGTATTTTAGCCTATATTTAAAACATATTGACCTTTAGCAAGAGGATAACCTTTTTAGTCTCAAGTGCCACTTTAATGGTGAGATTTGCGTGGCTTTTGGAGGAAGATAAGAGATGGACTTCTGTATTTAGGCTACTGTATTCTGCAGCCTCTTTGATGTGCAATTCTTTCCAAATCAAACAGTGATTACTTTAAATAGCCTAATTCTGCAATATTCTCTCAAACTGATCCATTCAGTTCTCCATCTGTGTAGGACTGATCATTTGAAACATCAGCGAAACATCGTAAAATGTGACTTTGGTCTTATCTGCGTTGGGTAATTAAATGAAACCTTGGGACACACTATCCTACAGGGTTATTTGTGTTCCGTCGCCAGTAACAACAACGTACAACTGAGTGTTATGCTGCCACTAGATGGGGCTAGAGCACTGACTAACCTTGCTTCACCCTGTGAACCACAACATTGGATCTTACGCAGTAAATGCTGTGAGAGCCTGGTGGGAAATTCGGAGTCACCTAAATAAAAAGGTGTAATTAACGCGACGCGCTATTAATTGCTTCTGTTATAGAGACGATGAAGGGCGCCAGGCCGCACTTGTTTCTGATTTCTGGCCTCTCAAAGCGCTCTCGAAACATTACAGGCCGAATCTCCTCACGTCACCTAATGCCAAACACCCAGAAGGAGCTGAACAGGCCTGCTCCTGAGACTGTGATATCTACAATCACAGGCCTGTTTCTGCTACAACAAACTCGTGGGCATTTCATGTTTAACATTAAAACATACATAACAGCATAAAGTTGTAGCTATAGAATGCGTGGATGGAACAATAAGTTGACTATTTTGGTTTGGTTATTTTTAAATAATAATGGACCTGCAATCAGTGCGCAGGCAAATAATGGTTCAGATCTCAACTGATTTGTTTTTTGATGCGTTTAGGTGTTTGCTCGATATAGGCTCTACCTATGAGGTCAGACTGCACCGACATAAATGTATTATAGTGTTGGTGAAACGGGGGAGAAAAGTTAAAATGTTGTGTTCTTTCACAGAGGCATTGACACGCTGCACTGGAAGTGAAAAGGCAAAACACCTGGAAACGCCAATGCCCGCGTCATTGGGCCCAGGCCTCCATATTAACGCAACGAACCATGTTGATAAATATGAAAGGTGGATAAATGCACGTCATGCCTCGCCTTTAATGCCTTACATTTTGATATTTTCTTCTATAAATATTTTTGCATCCTGGTCACATTTAAAATAGCCCAGCCAAAATAGTAGGCTAGGCAGGTAAATTAAAGGTGATGAATTCTGTATTTTAGACACACAAAACACAACAAAATCATATTAGTAAAGATAATATTTAGTCGCAGATAAGGTATTTATCTATAAAACAGCTTCTGTGTTAACAGTGATGATTTGTTTGGATCTGTAATGAGCGGGAAAGAAATGTATTTCTTTGTTGAACAAACGCCGTTTGCGCACACAGATTTGGTTGCATAAAACAAAAGTAGCCTATATTAAAAGCTTGGGTTGATTTGGATCTCGGTGTTGTCCTTACAGAAAGCCGCAGATGATGACAGATGTGCGCTTGTTCTCAGTCAGAGCTGTGGTGCCTGAGCAGCCCGGGGCAGGAACAACACATCACGGCATTACAACGTGCCATTCATCAGCCCTCACTCTCCTCCAGCAGTAAGAGGATAGATGCATGGCACCGCAGCTGTCAAACTATAGCCAGGCTCACACCGTGGAAATGAACATATAATAAAAGGCTTTAGTTTGGAAAAAAGCTGTTTAATATCAACCCCATCATTTAAAAATGTGCAAGTCCGTAAAGTCCGTGTGGCGCAGGATGAGGCACCAAGAGGCGCTTCCGCCAGTGCTTCCTCGAGCCCAAGTTCATCCAGTGAATATGACAGAGCCTAAATCACCCAGAAAACAACAAGGCAATGCTGATTGCTACAGCTCTACGTGCCACACTTTCCACTGAACCAGAATCTAAAATTAAAGCTACTGAGGATTGGTTTTGTGTTCTGCATGGGGAAAATGAAGACAAAGGCTGCGACAGATTGTCCCTGGATCTCTGCGCAAAACCAAACACAAATCTCCGGAGAAAAGATGTATATACATTGAACTGTGGCGCTCCATGAGACGGTTTACTGGCAATTCGCATCTGAAAGTACTAAATTAAATATCTGTCTCTCTCTGTTCTAAAAACAAAGCATAACCATTCCCATATATATTTGTGTCATCTATAAAAAGCAATAGAATAAATTACAGTCTTAGTAAATAAATAAAAGAAGGAAGAATGGGCAAAGTAAATCAGGGTAATACCAGGTGCAACGCAACTAAAAACAAAAAGGCTGCAATGGGATGCCAGAAAAACACCAGATAAACACCCAATTCGATATCTTTGATCATATGCTCTGTTTTTCATTTATGCACTTTTATTCGGGGCCTTGTTTACCACCTACCCTCTCTTGTTTAGGCTATTTAAGCTTTTATTTACTCAGTAACAATATGAATTATAATTGATCAATTTCTATAGAAAACATTATTTTAAACAAAAAATAAATAATACATATTTGGACTACTCTGATTTTAGTAAATTTCTTGGTGGTATCTTTTTAACAGACCATGCATAATGTAAATTATAACAGCAAATATCTGCTTTTATTAATATGCAATAACATTGCATAAATATTCATTTCAGATCGTAAAGCATTTTGGCAGGTATGCGTAAAAACTAGCATCTTTGTAATGACATGACAAATTAACAAATCAGACTGTATTGAAAATTGGTCATATTGATTTAAATTTCTCAGATAAAACATAACGTTGTCAAGGTTATTTAGGCAGATCAGATATAATCTACATTTCAGTGAGATGATACCTATAGTTTGTTGAATACAAAATAAAATAAAAAATGTTGTAAAGAAAATTTTAAAAGTGCTCCAGTGAAAAAAGAAAAAGGGAAAGGAGACTTTTTAAAAAGTTATACAATATTTACAAAAGTGAATCCAGATGCTCTGAGAGTTTTAATAGCCCTACGTCCCTCTACTGTACCATCATTAGTGGTGTGTGGAAAAGTTCCAGATAATCCAATCAATCGCAGGGAGGGGGGCCAATAATCAAGGCTTTGTGGCGTGAAGGTATAGTGGTCTTTTTGTTTGATGTGGGAAAGGTCATAGACCCTTCTCTCACAATAATAATAATAATAATAATAATAATAATAATAATAATAATAATAATAATAATAATAATAATAATAAATACACTGTATATGACCTGCACTTTCCTCAGCATCTTTCGTTGCTCCTGGACTGGCATATGGGACCCAGACCGTTGTCCCTTAGCTGGACACCTTTACAGACTTCTCCTTCAGTCAATTAGCGACCCCCTATGCCTCCAGACGCCCACTCGTCACTGCTGGACGCCATGAAACTAATCGCCATTTTCACTTTTACGCACAACCAAAATATGAGCAGGATGAAGTGCAGGGGGTAAAAACTGCTAAGAAACGCACCTATACCTTCAATTTAAGGGCGCACACGCTCCCTCCCTGTTTAGTCTGAATGCACAATAGGGGCAACACCTTGAAACTGCGTCGACTGAAGTCACAGTGCTGGGCATGTATCCTCAGAGAACAGCGTGTGTCCCCACCAGAAACCCACTGCAGATGTAGTTTACTGCATCTATTATACATAAAACACCCACTATTTCAGTCATAGTCCAGTGGTTTACATATAACCTTGAGGGATAAATAAAAACAAAGGACGAGTCCTGGAGTCCGCGTTCACTGGACCGGGGTCTGGACCCCGTGGTGCGGCGGCGTGTCCCCGTACACATCCTCGCTCCCGGGCAGCGCTCCTCCCGGGGGCGTCATGCGTTTCTCTTTCTGTCTCCTGTTACAAAACCAAACCCGAACTACTTCTTTCTCCAAGTGAAGACTGTCCGCCAGGGAGATAATTTCCGACGCTGCTGGTTTTGGGCACTTCAGAAAATGGCTCTCCAAAGCTCCCTTTACGCTTACCTCAATCGAAGTCCGTTTTTTTCGTTTCCTTCCTTGCGCTGCTATTTTGTCTAAGCTCGTGGGGCTGCCCGACGTAGAGTCCGCCTCTTCCAGCCACTTGTTCAACAGAGGCTTGAGCTTGCACATGTTTTTGAAGCTGAGCTGCAGGGCCTCAAACCTGCAGATAGTGGTCTGGGAAAACACATTTCCGTACAGAGTTCCAAGTGCAAGACCCACGTCCGCCTGCGTGAAGCCAAGCTTGATCCTGCGCTGTTTGAACTGTTTGGCAAACTGTTCCAAGTCATCTGACGTCGGCGTGTCCTCATCTGAGTGTTCGTGGTGGCTCTGCGGCCGGTGCTGGTGCTGATGTTGGGACTGCGCGTGCGAATGCTCGCTGAGATGCGGGCTGTGGTGTTCTTCGTGGCCATCTCGGAGGCTGCTGTGGTGTGACATGGCCTGACCACTGCCCGGCAAAAGCCCGTTGACACTAAAGCCCGGCTGGGAGTAGATCAAGCTCTGACCGTTTGTGCTCGCCATACTCGGGATGTGCGCCGCGGTAGTGGTCCTCCAAGCGCGCGCATCGTGATGGTTCCCGTGATGCACCAGGTGGCGCGTTTGATGTTGCAGGTTGCCACTGGAACTGTTGTTGTGCATGTCCTCTCGGGCACCCTGCACCGTGGGCTTGATGTCCTGTTCTGCCCACGGTGTAGCCTCTCCGTGGGACAGTGCCGTGATCCACTGGTGCGCGTGGCTTAGCGCGTGGCTGTTGGTCTGCAGCGGGTAGTCGCCCTGCAACAGGCTTTGTGCGTCCCGGTACGCCGTGGCTTGCTGCATGCCGCCGGGCTCCGCGTGCACGATGGACGCGCTGGACGTGAGGATGCTGTAGTGGTTAGACGCTGCGGTCGCCATGACTCCCGGAGCCGGACTGCTTGCTCTTACGGAAGCCGCGTCGCATTTGACAGAGCCTCTCTGCCACAGGCGGCTCCCAGGCGCTCTGCCAAGCGGACGCCAAGGCGCACCTGGACCGAGCCCCACCTCCTCCACGCTCATTGGATGTTGGAGCGTGATGGACGTGGTTACCAGGAGCAACCGAGTGGCGATTGGCTGCGGGGATGTCTCCGCGAACACTAGGGTCTTTGTTGGAGAGGTGCGAGCTGGGGCTCCAGTGGAAGTGAAGCTGGAAAGCAGCATGGGGCGAGGAGCGCGCGGAGCTGCGGGTGACTGTAAAGGCACAGCTGATTTCCTTTGATGTGGTCAGTTTCCAGCACCTTGCTGGAGCTGTAGGACTATCTGACCCGGAATCTATGCATGGACATGGAAATCTGGATACACTGTTCTTTGCTAAGGTTCTGATCATTCTGTGTTACGTTCTTATAATGTACATAAACTTGTTTTTGTAATTTACAGGCTAAAGATAACTTATTTATAAATCATCATGCAAGTCAGACCACTTTTTCTTTCTTTCTTTTTTTTTTTTTTTACAAAAATGATGCTGAATTTTTGAAAGTTGGATGGATTGTTTTTCACTGTATATTTAATTAAACATTGTTGCTCTTTACTTCACAAGGCAGTCAGAAAAATATCAGATCCACAAAGATCAATGACAAAAACTTACATAAACTAAGCTGTTGAAATGAATATGATGATGTTCTGTAATTTAGTAAAATGCGACCAATTATTAGTTGATCCTGATAAATGTGTTTATTACAACATAAGCCTATTGTAAATCTAAAAATTAAGAAACATCATAAGTAACAGATGTTAATAGATATAGTTAATGCTATTGCTCAAAGAGTAAACAAATTTAGTTGACAAAGTTTGTAATTTTATTTTTTTCAATTTCACATAACAAATCCATTCACAGAGTTTACAGCATCAAAGCCTGTTTTGAGGACCACTGAGAGCTATCCATGATTCTTTACATTTCCAAAGCCCTGGCCCAGCTGCTGTATGTGCCTAGAGCTCATCTTCAGAGAGAGGGGACAGACTGAAGTGAAGAGGCGGATTAGACCAGGCCCGGAGTCCAGACCAGTCCAGAGCGGGACAGCTGTCGTCCCCCCAGCGTTAGCTTTGAGGACGGGACATTGTCCAGAGAGGGGACATTCCTGGCTGGGCACTGCTGGTTGCCATAGGGAGAGGTATAAATGAAAGGAGGGCGTTGGTGTCGCTGCTGCTCCCCCTGCTCCAGGACAGTCTAAAGACCTCTTTTTAGAAAGACTCTGCTAGGACAATGCCTTCTCCGGGACAGAGGAAGGAGGGGTGAAGAGAAGCACCCCTCAGTAGTATGAAGGCCGAAAAACAGAAAAAAATGGGAGAAATCTTTAAGTCTCTGCTCAAAACTTAATACAACTAGATCAAGAGGTATAAAAATCAAACTTTAAAGAAACCTATATTAGCAGTGTAAATTATTACTTACATTAAACAGAACAATTAAATCCAAAAGAAGTAAAGTAGCAGAAACTGGCCACAAATTAAAGCTATACATCAATGACGACAGAGCTTCAGTCTCAACAATTCATGACTTCGGAAATACGTATGCAAATTACTTAAACTGTAATTAGACATTTTATTTAATAACACAAAGCTATAGCTTTAAAATTAAAGGCACAAAAAGTAATTATCACAGAGATATTTTTGAAAATAGAATAATACGAGCATTAGGCCTTATACAACAGTTTTCAAAGTTCAAAACTGCAGACATTTAAAATTGAGCAAAAGTACTTGGCATATTACTAAAAGGTCGAATATAAGTAATAAGAAGAGCACATTTAACAGGGATACAATATAATGTTCTGTGCACAAATATTGTATAATGACATTTTTAAAAATCCACAATTCACAACTTAAATATTTTATCATGGAATTTAAACTTCACAATGACACAATTTTCACTTGACTTTATTTTGTATTGTCAACTCATCACCAGTTGCCAAAACCTTTACCATTTAATTATATTTCCCAAATCACTATAAATACAAGTGTGGTATTTACATGACAATAAAATGTGTGTTTTTATTTAACTTTGTTCCAGAAGCTGTGCATCTGTTTACAAGTCATGATGAGAAACTGAAAACGGTGATTTTAGCTTATACTGTAGCTATTGATTTAAAGCTTCAATTGGGCCTTTAATGCAACTAATTTTACTGATAATAATCCAGAACGCAGCTGCGCTTAAAAGTGCTTGGTTTAAGTCGGAGTGGGAAAAGTTTCTAGGCACGGCTCAGTAATTCATTCTGGTAATACTGAACATTATTGTGGCGTAACACTGAAATCGGCCAAATCAAAAGAACATTGTGGTAATTAGACTGTAATTCAAGGCATTACCATATCGCCACACAGGCTTAAATAGTCGTGTTGGGAGAAACGCAAAGCACATTATTTTAATGGTGTAATATGCAAACTACGGCTCGTTTCAATTATATGGCTTAACAATGCATAAATGATGCGAGCCTTGTTATTTGGACTGCGGGGTCCTGGGTTAGTCCCTCACATGGGCCACTGTTGGGCTATGTCAGTACAGTAGAAGTCGGGGCACGAGACTGACTGCCAAACTACATTTAAGGGAATACAAATGAACAACGAGAATTTAAGCGTTAAATTAACAGTAGGATAATTATATGACCCGTGTGCTGTAAAGATTCAATTTCGGAGGCTTTAATTAGGCGACTGTCTCCCTGTACTGTACCAGCTCACAGCCCGCTGCCAATTTCTCACCAGCAAGCATCCTACAAGCGGAAATAATTAGATTTTATTAAGACATGGCTCGGGTAATAAAGTAAATCAAAGACAGGGCTGCATAAGTATGATATGTTTTTAAAATGTTTCACAGACAGTCCACTGAGTCCAATTTATCCAAGGACAGGTCTATCAATTGTTAGCACTGTGTCATATCCTACTCTGACCGCTGTCTACATGAGGAAGGAGATCTGGTGACTTTTATACATGTGCTGAACAAGAAGGGATTGCACAAACACTGGTTTAAAAGCCCCACTGCATCCTGGGACGCGTTGGCTGTTACAGGTGATAAAACACAATGCTATACAATCAGATGTTTAACAGCTTAGTATTAAGTGCCACAGAGCGAGAAACTGTCCCATTTGGAGCATTATTGGTTTATTACAGAAGCGGCTTTAGGGAGCAATCCTGCTAAAGGATAGTACTTTGTATTGTGTGACAAATAGAAAGAAAATCAACACGGAGGCTATTGTCAATACAGGAGAAGGATGCCTATTGAGCTCACATAGGACTTCTTTTTTCCTTCCACAGTGTAAATAATCTGTATAATCCTGACAAAAATTCAAACCTTATCCAGGCATGGGACAAGCACAAAGAAGAAACCATTATTTGTACCATTCGTTTTTTCATTGCAATTATGTATATTGGCATCATTCATAATTATGTTGCACAGTGCTGTAAAAATCAAATGTTAAGATAAAGTTTGTGATTTAGACTGCATATACACAGCTAAAACTTCCACTACTTTTCTATTCAAGGCAGTGCATTTCAAAGCAATAACAAAGACATTGAGGCTTCATTTCTGATTAGCCGTTCAGATATCAAGGTGTCTTACGTAATCAGCCCCGCGCTGGCCCTCCAGCTTTCATCTCTACTGTAATTGTTGTGTGCATCAAAGCGATCGGGAGCGGACTGACAGTTTGTATGGGAGAAATAAAACAGCGGGCGAGTGACGACATGGGGAGAGAGAGAGAAGGGGGAGGGGCCTTACAGGAGAAGGACATATCGGCCTGAAGAAAGGAAACTGGAGAGGACTCAAAGTGGGAGCGAGTTAACGAGTGGGACAGCGTTAATTGTGTGCATTGTGCGTTTTCTCTATTGGCGAGTGCGTTCGTAGAGCAGCAGCCCTCCGACACCGCAGCCAGCTCTCAAACCCGTGTATTCCAACGCAATTAGGCCACTCAAAGACCTGCTTAAACCTGCACCCCCACTGCATAGAGCCGTGGATAGCTGCAGCTCCTGTGGGTCCCCTCCATTGTAGCGAGGAGGGGTGTGCTCTGTCCCCCTTTGAGCTCTGAGGCCCGGGATGAAGAGACCACCCCCTGGGAGCAGAGAAAAGGAGGGATTATACCTCTTTTTTTGTTTGTGCCGTTCACTCACTTTTTATCTTTCTGTTTTAGGAGTGCACCTCAGTCTCACAGCTGTGAGAAGTAGAAGTTCGTTTTACAATCAACACCGTTAAACTGTATAGTTTCATCACTGTCATGATATTCCAATTCACTTCTGTTCAATTTTCAAGAAAAGATAGTTACTATTACTTATGTGCACAGTAAAAGTATTACTAGTAAGAATTGTATCTAAACAACCAATTATTAATTTTACTAAAAAGGTTGTGACTATGTGAAATATAGGTGTATATATAATGTAAAGAGTTTACAAAGTTTGACTTCTGCCACTTCTATTAGTACAAATCCTGCACAAAGGCAAAAAATGTTAAATATTTTAAGATTTTAGAAAATGCTTCCACAATAGATATTAATAATAAAACTGCTCCGGCTTAGTATTACAATGATCTGCTACTTACCCAACCACATTTTGTTACTACTACCATAAGTACAAACAAAGAAAGGTAGGTATTAGTTCCTAGAAATAAGTTTGAGGATGGCAGGAGATGGTCACACAAGCACTGTGCTTTCCCTTTCCTGTTTCATTATTCAGAATCATATATTTCAACAAGTGGCATCTCCGTTCGCACCAGTGCCAGTCAGTGGGTGCTCTCTGTGCGCAGCGTTAAGAGAAAGCTCCTCGCGATAGCAACGTTTTCTTTTGGCTGCCTTTCAACGTGTCTCATATCCCCCTGAAAGCATTTAAAAGAGATTACGCTACACCTCCCCAATAAGAGGAGAGAGAGGGACAGATAGAGAAGGGGAGAGATAGAGAGGGGGAGAGGGGCAAAACTGGCACATTCACACCTGCAATACAACTCAATGGCATCATCAGATTAACAAGGTAATCCACACAATGAGCTCTTTGATTCGTGCGGTTTTGGCAGGCAGTGACGCCAAGCATAATGCACGCTGTTATTTTGGGCCGTCCCAGCACGAGGGAGCCTGGCAGACCATGTTCCCTTATTCTGTTCAGAGAAGATTTTAAAGTGCAGTGTGGTGCCCGTGTCCTATCCTAGAAATTATTGGGAGGATGTTTTTCAGGGGATTTGAACACATCTATGGGCATTTCAACTTCAACCACCACTCATAGAATATCACATTAGGGATGATCCAATATGAATTTCAACTGCTGCTGATGTCGATATCAATACTAAAGGATCTATAGTATACCCCACAAACTGTAAAAAAGTATGCATTTCTCCTGTATAAAAAATACATTGTTGTAATGTACAGTATATTCTAATTGTGAAGCTCATTAGCGTTCTTGCTCTTCAGTCTCTTTTGTAACCATAAAATATATATTTACACCTTCAAAAATACTTATAAGTAAGTTGTAGTTACTTACAATTTGACATTAGCATTATTTCATGAAATGGCTAGAAACAAGACAGTTAACTGTTACTATAGATAGCTCTCTGGACATACAGTATCCATGCGTGTACCTATAGATGTGTGGTGGTTTTCTCTCCCATTGCTCATGTGGAGCTGGATTAGCCCCATGTGCCTCGTTCGTCAGCACACAGGCAGCAGATGGCAGGAGACGTGTTACCGGCCGCACCACTATGTAACGTGTCTCTAATTGAAACATCAATACAGCCCTGTCAATACATTAACGCTACTCTGCAGACGGCCCTACCTTCAGACCTGGATATGAGTAATTAGATATAAACTCTGTCATTGTTTAGCATGTTTGCTTCTTTAATATTAGCATTTTAAATATGGCAAACTTTTATAGTCTAAGGGGAATTTTGTCATTATCACATGCTATGACCCTGAGAGCGGAATAGAAAATAAAGTAATACATAAAAAAAAATCTGCAAGTTTTTAGTCATTATGAATATAGATATTTCCACAACTGTTACAACTGCTAATGTTAATATAGTGTAGCAGATTAATGAAATATTTGTTCAGTTGGTGATACAAGTTAACTGGCCTAACGTTAGATCGCTTTTCATTTTTTGTCTAGTCTATGAGAAAAATCTATGGAAACAAATACATCAGTGGGGAGCATTGGCTAGCACCTTTTTTTTTCAACATTTAGGAATTATTTGTAGCAAAAACACACTTGTATCATCAACTGAAGAATTAGTCTGGCCCAAAATATACATAAGCTGCTACACTACTAACATCACTCAATGTAGTAAAACTATTAAGTTACTTTGTTTGTATATCATAGGACAGATGTACTCTCTACAGTTTCTTGTTTTCCCTGAATTGATAAAAAGAGACTTGGTTCAGAGATTATCAGTAATTTGGTGTTATGGGGCAAAATTCAGAGGAGAGCAAGAAGAAATTAGGCAGATAGAAATTAATTTGTTATTTGTCCAACTCAATGAGGAGTGTCACAGCACTGTTTAATGAATGGGTAATCCATTTCTTATTGCTCTGCGCTGAGTTCACCCTTCAATGAGGTGGAAAAAGACAAACATATCTCTCACCGGAGCTTTCCTTCCGGAGGTAAACGAGGCTCAGGGCTCGCCCCTCGAAGTCATTTGTTTTTGAGTTGTGATTTATATGTTTGGGGAGTGATTGAGTTTTTAAAGCAAGTTTGGAATCTGTAATAAATATTGTGTGACATCGCTGAGGCCACACAGCTGAAATACTGTGAAAAATGGATTCATGATCAATTGATTTGTACCTCTGAGGAGCACTGCACTGGCTGTGTATTGCACATAACTAACGTTTAGGAGGTCTAAACAATAAGGGAAAGAAGGGATGCCACAAATAACAATGACAAATTTACCACACACTGTACAAGGAGGTGAAATGTATTTGATTTTTTCATTACACAGTTATGGACCGTATAAAGTATATTACAGAGTCACACTTTTAACCAAATCTTCAATCTCACTTCACATTCAAGCTTTCATGTCTTTATTATGTCTTTTGTACATATGGCATGCAAATCAACATTTATTATAACATTATATATTTAGCATTTGTGAGTTTAAAACCTCTAAAAACTCATTCCAGTTAAGGAGAAGATTACTAATTATTCCTTGTGGCTGAAGTTTTTGATTACCTGTGGTTGTGATTACTTGACAAAAATAATGAAATCTTTTGAGTAGCACATCTTCTTCTTGTCTCTCCAAGACTTTTCCTTCATCCCTGTTAACAAAACAGAGGTTTGGTGTTAACTTGTATAACTTTAAAAAAGTTATTCATAACACATGAACCATTGTGCACACTGCCAACTATCCCAAAGATAGAACCTGCACGCTGTCTGTGTAGTAACCACTCTGGTACCATACGCCCTTATGGTAGTGAAACAAAGGTATGTACGGTGGGTGATACAGCTGTATACAAGCTTTACTGTAAAACCTACAGATTGAGATAGTTGAAAAACATCCCAATGATTTGTGACAATTGCTTCTGATGACCCTGAATGCCTTCTTGTTGTAATACATTATTTTTTCCTATTAAGACTTGTGGACATTTCAAATTTTACATTTGTTGCACTTCACACTAGCAGGAACGAGGGACTCCACTGACATGCTTTTTCCACTACATAGTGAGTCAACACATTTTGTCTCTCACGTGGGATATTTTGAGAAAAGCTTCATAGAAAACTCACGAGGAAACATTAACAATTTCCTTTTTTTAAATTCTGAGATTTGAGGACATTTTCTTTGCGAAATACTTCAGCTTAAAAATGTCCAGTCAGCTCATCATCAATGTAATGTTCTATTAATAAACACAAATGGTGCCTATAAACTTCTACTTGTGATATTAAATCCTCAAATGCTGTTTTCTGATTTGGTTCTCACATTCTAATTTCAACAGCAACTTGTTGCCAGTAATATAATTAAGGTTAAAATACACTTTATTATCCCCATAGGGAAATTTTCCCTCTGCATTTGACCCATCTTTCAGTGCCGCTGGGACAGTTGGAGAAGTCTACCTACTCAAAGTCTCACCTGTAGTGTCCTGCCTTAAAATGTGCACTATGCAATTTTTTCTGGTGGTGGGTACATCATCTATGTCTCCATGGGCAAGTAATTGCTTTGGTTAGAATGTTTCATATTATGGCATTAACACTGTCGATGTCAAACAGGTGGCAGACTCCCCAACAGAAAAGTTACATAGTGGTGCACGTTTAAAACAGCAACACCAGGATGAACAACATTCAAATTCAGGATTACAATTTGATCTCATCTCAAGTTTTAAATTTTGACGTCCCAGTGCATTGTGTGGAATCCCGAGTTGGCGGTTAGGCTGGTTGGTGTGCAGTGGGTGGCTTAGAAATACTGTATTTAGAAGGCACGGAGATGTGCAAGTTACTGCAAAAGACGACACTTTCAATTATTTCTCACAGCATTCATGGAAATAGAGGCACAGCAGGAGGAGAGTTTGAACGACAGAAGTATAACAAGCTAGAAGTCCTGCGTTACAATAATAGAGACATATACTCAAAAGAAAGATTGTTTTGGATACTGTCAGCTTTTAACAACAATAGAGTGATGCTGAAACTGCATTCATGAAAAATCTGTAAAATTGACAAGAACTACAGAGCAGAAAAAGTACAATTACCTCAAATACATTTACTAAAAGCTATATATTTTTTGGTAAAATGGGTTAATTGCTGCTTTTACTACCACTGTTATTTTCACCCAATATTGCAATGTGAAGATTATTTGGTTAATTGATATAATTCTATAATCGTAAGAACTAAAACACACACAAAAAATAAGAAGCACATTTTTCTATTTATATTACAAAAAATGAAACCTAAACATATACTGATTTTGTATCTGGCTTTTTATGTCCCAGTAAGTTAAACATGTTTTGTTTTTTTTTTGTTTTTTTTATACTTAAAATATTGTAGAGTCTCAGCAGTCCACACGTTTTGAGCAGTAAATTCAAGGTGGGCCAAAGCAACATAAAACACCAGCGATTCTCCTTCAGTGTCCTCCACATTAAAAGCTTGAGATTGGCAGATTTCCCACTTTTTCAGCTGCAAACATCATTCACACATTACTCATGTCCTGCCCTGAACTCATCAACACAAACAAGATAAGTGACTTCTCCTAAACAAGCTCTTAGTACTATTCATCAGACTTTTTCTTAACAACTACATGGGATAAAATTATGATTTATCGTTAGACTCAGTAACTTTATGAATACATTTTACCTTTTACATTATAATCACAACTTACAGAAAACAATATTCATCATCATCTACTTTTAACACTAAAATAAAATCACAAAACAAAATATGTAAACTTCCAAGTGCCAAGTTATCGACTTTTTAGGTGGAATCTTTCGCTGCATTACCTATTTCTATGTTCCTGAGCTCACTCCATTTTAGTTCTAACACCTCCATATTCACCTAATAGATCAAACAAAGGACATGATTTGTAGGCTAAGTCTTTTGCTGCGTGTCTATTCCTTTCTGCGCATACCAATCCAATACAGCCCAAGGTAAGAGTGCCCGCTGTGCTACATGTGTATGTGTGAGTCAGGGCTGAGGGTTGGAAGGTCTGTTTGCCTCTCCGCAAAGCATCGATTTATCCTTTTCTCCAATTTATTTCTTCTCCTTTAGTCAACAATACATTCAGATGTGCCTCTGGGGGGGAACTTGGGGTAAAGACGTTCAAGAGGCTGGCTTTTGATGGGTGCGATATCCCAAGTCTTACACAGGTAAAAGTCATCCACAAACTCATCATAAGAACGATACACTAGAGGCAGCTACTTACACAGGCACAGATAGTCTACAGTTTAAGCTGTACAGGGCGATTTGCACATGGATTTGACATAGATTTTTATGGCAGATGACACAACTGTGAACATATACATAGGCTTGAAATTCACACAAATAATGTCTGAATTTCTAAAATCTTGTAGAAAACATGTAAGCTACAACAGTGTGTTTTTTCTGTCCTTTTATTTTAAAAAAAGCTTACATTTATATTTAGAGTGACATCTGCTTCCTAGAGTGTCCTATGAAATGAAACAGTTTGTATGGTGAAGACCCATCCTGACAGCCTTCTTTTCCAAGCTTGGGACTGGCACAAATAGCACATGGGCTTAGAAGTTATAAGATGTCAAAATATATGCAGACAAACACATTACCGAAGACAGTCTTTCTTAGAGTAACAACCATTATAAACGACAGCATAAAACATAATTGTTCCTCATAATCTGGTTTTGACTACAAGGCGATGGGATCAGAA
Source organism: Periophthalmus magnuspinnatus (assembly GCF_009829125.3). Classification (NCBI taxonomy): domain Eukaryota; kingdom Metazoa; phylum Chordata; class Actinopteri; order Gobiiformes; family Gobiidae; genus Periophthalmus; species Periophthalmus magnuspinnatus. The sequence goes on along the minus strand of NC_047141.1, from coordinate 18,862,379 downwards.
TAACAATATTCAACTGCCTGATCCCTATCTGTGCCTGTATGATTCTGACATTTTCAGATGTTATTACTCTGACTGGAGGATTTGTATCGTAAAGCCCCGGCGGTGGCAATGGCTGTGTTCAACAGAATATGCTGCGTGTGCACAAATCCCCCCCATGCCCCCCTCCAGACACACACACACACACGCACCCCCACACACACACACACCCATGCACCCACACACACACACACACACACACACCCCCACACCCCACACACACACACACATACACACAGAGCAGCCATTCTTCAGTGTCACGGTGAGCGACGCCTGGCACATCCTTACACCTGAAGTTGATCAATGCCGATACGTCCAGGGGGAAATTGAAATCCATAGGAAATTAGGCGGTGCCAGTGATTTATTGGAATAGTAAATCAAGCTATGTGCATGTATGTGTGTGTGTACAGTATACCGAACAAGGGGGGGGGGGGGGGGCAAAGTTGTAGTCAAGTAGGAGTACTGTGCAAATAATGTTACTTGGGTACAAGTAAATGTTATGATTACTTCTGAAGTATTAAGTAACTGTTAAAATATTTATTTTCAACAACTATAAACTTACACATTCAGAACTAATTAATGTACAACATAAAATATTACTATTCAAATATGAGCTATGTTAATGGACTTCTGAAGTTGCCTATTCTCTCAGTGCTGTTGGCCCATAAAGGGGTATCTGATCCTCTCTGGTATACCCCCCTCTGTGGTGACGACTCAACCCTACACACACAAAACTCCCCAGGGGTCCCACCTCAATAAAAAGGGAAAAGCCACTGTCTGTACAAATGTCAGGTCCATTTCTGAGCAAATGTTTGATATCACAACAAATCAAAAGATGCAGGGCTCAATAAACAACCACCAAACAGAGAGACTAAAGAGGCAGAAGTGTCATATGAAATCTGCAACTGATTAGTTTGGACAAGTTCTATTTTTGGTCTGTTTCATAGTTTTGTCTTATATTCTTTGTTTACTCTGTGAAATGTGTGCAGCATTACAGATAATTCATCATACATATGGTTTGAGAATACTGAAGATATTATTGTCCAGGTATTTAACAAAAGTAAAACAGATCTGCACTTTTTGTACTCAAATATATCATTTTGCAAAGGCAGTAATCTGAAAAAAAGCAACAGAAGCAAAAGATATTCCCTTTTTATGTTATTAAAAAGGGAATATCTGGCAATAAAAGGGTGTATAGAGACACTACAGTCAATAGGTAAAGGAAATCAAGAAAACTATTGCTCCAGCTGGGTGTTTGCTTTCATGCTGTCCCATCATCCAGAGACATACCTGGATAACTGTAGGTAAATGATTGTGTATCAGTGGGTGTAAGAATATGAATTCCGGTAAAACAAATTTCTTTAAAGCCCCAAAGCAAACCCTGTGTACACTTTATGAATTATCATATTTAGACTGTACTATGAATCCAATATAAAGCTGCATGAAGTAGCAACCAATTCCTTATGAAGCTGTAACAAAACTGATGTCTTTACGCTTGGGTTTCCCTCATCACTCCATTGTGAGTGAGGCAATCTGACACTATGAGTGAGCTGTAAGACTGTAAGACTGCTATAGCTACAGTCCAAGGGAGAAATAAAAACATATATTTGCCATTGAGTCTAGTGCATTTGTATGGCTTATAGAGCAGGTTGCATTCATGCGTAAATGTGCAAATAAATCCAGCGGGTTTTTCTTTGGAGACAGAATCACTTCCCAGCACGTTCTCCCACACCCTCTCACTGCACTTTTCCTCCTTGCAGGTACACCACCAATTGTGTTAGAGCGCCGGTTTTGTCCTTCTTTAATTGCTTTTTTGCAAAGAAGAAGAGGAAGACAACAACAAGCTGTGGCTCGGCTGCGGCTAATGGAGAGGCTGTAATAGTGAATAGGGGCATTCATCTGGAGACGTCGGTGAATCGGCACACAATCCCCTCGCGCTGGGCTGCTCAGATCACCAACAACCACCAAACACACACATGGACACAAAAGTACACAAAAGTACCACAGGAACCGCGGAGATCAGGAGAGGCCAGGGAGGAACCTAATCACACCTCTACGGAGAGCAGACATCGAGGAGGGAGGAGACCGGACAAGGTCATAGGAGGAGGGATGGAGGAGGGATGGAGGAGGTGGAGAAATGGATGTTTTTCTATTTGATTTAGACCCCTTGAGACACAGCAGATAATACTTGGCATTATACAAGATGTAAAGATGAAATAGAATGAATGTAGATTAGATGGTTTCTTAAGATCATTTAAGTTAACCACAATTTCCCTTCTTTTTAAGCTTTACACTCTGAAAGTATGCTCTTCAGTAAAACAAGACTTCATTACAACATAAACTACAGGCTAATATCCCACTAACCAATCTAGGATTTGGTATAATGGTATAATTTTAGGGGAGACTACAGTACTCTCTCTTTTTTGTAACAAAAAAGTTTTATATTTGCATCAAGATAAAGCTTGAAGAATCAGATAAATAGCCAGAAAGTACTTTGTGGAAGTACTTCAATCATTACTGTACAACTGAAAAAAATTGGACTTCTCAAAAACTCAGAATCATTTTTTCCATCAAATATATCCCAATATGTTGTCTTCTGATTGAAAAGACACTTTGTAAATGCTGTGTCCACCCACACTGTGTGACAGACAGGTGGACACACACTGAGCCAGCTACAGAAAAACATACATCTTCCCAAACATTTCCTTATAACTCGTCAGATCTTCAAAACAACACTTGTCTAAAACCTCCTACTTCTCTCTACCTGCTAAACAGTAGAACTCCCTACACAAACAAACAGACAGACAGTATTAAGATAAAAACACACAAAACATCACATTCACAAGAAAAGGAGACACCACGGAAGTGACAGTATACGGCTCTCATCTCAGCGAGGCGAGACCAGGCACCTGTCAGCTCCTGCCATACTACACCCAAACATCAGGGAACAACAAGTCAATTAAACACACCATCCCTGTTCAATTACTGCCACATAATCACAGCAATTTACCTTCCCTCTCGGTGCAGACACCAAACAAACACGCACGGGGGCAGGCACACAAAAGACTGCAGCCAGAGCCAGAGCTGCTTCATCCTACACATTAAGTGAGTAAAGCTCCGTGTGGCGGCGAGAGCAGGACGGCAAACTGGCATCCATTACATGTGGAGGATGTTGGCTCAATGTGGTTTGAGTGGACGGCAGGTTCACTAAAGTTCCACCAGTAATTTACTTTTACGAGCATGTCCATTACTGTATTCAATTGCATTAGAAATGTCAGATAGATGATATTTTGTGTTAGAAATGTACAATATAAATAGCCACAGCCATTTACTACTTTACTTTTTGTGCTTGCACTAATAATTGGCCAGAGCATACCACTAGATTTATAAAAGATAGATAACATAAATAGATAGCACTACGCCAAATCAAGAAAAAGAGGTCAATGATTTGCTCTGACATTTTAAGAAAATACACAACATCACAAAATGTATGGGCTGAAAAATATGAATTATTTTGAACATGAATTTGATTCCTTACCAAAACCAGCGAAAATACACACTTCATACACTGTACTGTTTTGATTGAATCACTGCTCTTTCTTGGCAATTGAACCTTGCCATAAAGGGCCCATATTACGCTATTTTCTGATCTCTGTTCTAATGTTGTTTTCTCATCAAAAACATACCTGGAGTTTTTTTTTTTTTGTTTCATTTACACATGTTTAACACACAAACCCTCCATATCTATGCTGATATCTTCTCTGTCACGTGGTAATACATGAAGTGCTCCACTGTGTTTTTAACCTCCACACACCTTCACTAGTATCATTTGGATGATTTCAGCTCTAGAAGTCTGGAAATCTCTACTGAACAAAAGCTAAAAAGGTTATTATTAACTTGAAAACTACCGCTTCATGACATCACAATGTGGATCAGAGCATTTTTAACTTTGTAGATGTAGTCAGACTAATAATAAAGAGTTACTCAAACACGTGTGAATGAAACAATACAACTTCATGTATGTTTCTGAGGAGCTCACAAGAGTCAATTTTGCATAATATAGGACCATTAACAAACTTTCTTGCCTTGACACACTTAGCCTTCAGTCGATACTTAGGAACACTATTGTTAGATCCAAATCTGAGATGGAGCAGCAATCAGCTAAAGTAAGCTGATGCAACACTTATACAACTGCTATAATGGAATCAAACTATATTTTATTTGTTGTGTGTTGGTTGTGCTCTTATAAACTAAATGCTCTTTTATAGACAAATAGAATTAGGTAGATTTGTGCAAAGAAATAATTAGTTTACTTAAAATCGTATTTATCAAATGTTATGTAAGAGACAAATGGCATTGCTACAAAATACAATACTAAAATAAAATAAACAAACATCATAAAACATATTGAGAAAAAAGTGTAATTTACTCTGTACAAGTTTTCACAAATACTACAAATACATATTACATGATAACTACAACAAATTCACTTGATGTTAAATGATAGAAGGCTACATATTAATATAAACTGAAATACAAATTATGGTCCCTTAATTTATATAAAGAAAAATGAATAAGTCTTGATGAACAATTTCCACCTGTGACTAAGTCTGGTCTGTGTGTGTATTACTGTGTGTGGCCAGCAGACTGACTAACAGCGTGAACTTGGGTCTGATCCAGGAGCTTGGGGAGGATACATGGATGGATGGAGAGAGGAGGAGAGAGGAGGAGGCCATTGATTTCTCAACAGAGAGATCAGCATTTTGACATGGAGAGACGAGAGAGCAGCAGACTATAACACACAAACACACGCGCACATGCAGACATGGCTCATACTGCGGCCCTCTGGTAACTAACTCCTCAATCACTTTTAGTGACTCACAGCTGAAAGTGGGATACTGTCTTTTCATGCTATTTACTTTTGTAGATTACACATGGAGAAAGCAATTTCAATTGATTTTTATGGCATGAAAAGCTGAAGTTCACTCAAGTTTGATTTGAAAAGGTAATAGATGCAGTTTAAACTACAATAGGTTGTGGGCATGCTCTAGGATTTAAAGTTGATTTTTATGAGATTTATTGTTTTTGAAAGAAATATCCAAATGTATGATGAACAGATGTTGAACCTTATCATTATTTGTTGTGAATTAGCTTGCCAAACGATCTTAAGTCCTGAAAACTGACAATCATTACGTCTTTGAGGGTGAATAATGGCATCACTGAAGCTATCACTGAAGCTATTGTGAAAAAATCATGTCACTTTTGTTTGTTTATATTAACAGAGAAACCACTACACTTTGTTTTGTTTCATGTGGATAAGCCAAGTACAGATTGAGAGAAGAGATATTAATCATAAACCAAGTAAATAAATCTGCGATGTGACATAAAATCTTGACCTGTACATTAAAAAGCACTTTTTCTCCAATGTGTACTAGCACAGAATTATATACAGTAATGAATGTTTATGTCTTGAACCATTTTAAGTCTTTAAGAAGAAAAGACCCACTGAGATTGTGAATTTCATTTTGAGGGTAGTCCTGGCTTCAGAGACGACCCTATTATACATTTTAGTGAAGGCAAAAACATGGAGACTATGCAAAGCACAGAATGGCCTACCTGGTGTGGGGATCGAACTTGAAGCAAATCAGTTTTGATGGGTGGGTTAGTGAACTACAGACAACAACTTCTTGACCACCTTTCTAACTTACTAAGAGCTCCAAGACCGGTACCCCATTGACAAGGATCAACAGGAGAGTCTGGTTAAATGTCTATTACCCAGCATGCCTCAGTGCGTTTAACAGTGCCTAAACCCCTGACAGGGACTCAGAGGAGGGCTGTGACTTCGTGCCGTTGAACCTAACGAGGTGTGGACATGCGTGGAGATGGTGGCCATCGGGGGAGCTGACACCCGCAGTGGAGCAGGAGTAGAGGGCGGGGTCAGCTAGGGGTCACGCTGTAATTACACATCACAGTCCCAGTGGTCAATAGCTCGGCCGACTGCCCTACACCCAAACAACAGGCAGGCAGGAGTATGTTAGAAGAACTTTGGGTCAAACTTTTTATTTCCTCTCACAACTTAACAATATAATACTAGGTCAGTATTGGTAATGGTTAAATACCATTTACAAATGAAATTAGCCTGAATTTAAGTCTAAACTTTAACTAGACCAGGGTTAATGCATACAACAGTTTGAGAAATATAGTCTTTCCAAACTGTGTGCGCTTGCAGGAACTTTTGAGTGACCAGCAATTACCATCTCAATTGGCACTCATACAGAGATATGGATAATCTGTTTAATCTGGCCATTTAATTAACTTTTATATCGATTCATTTGGCTTGCAGTGGGTGTTGTTTATGAAAATGTTTTTGAAGTGCGTTATATGTCCTAAACCTCCACAGTAGCCCTTTGCTCACCTTATTTTGCATGAGTTCAAAGTAGCAGCACATTTCTAAACTATAGAAAGTCTGTGTGGGAGGCAAGAGTCCGAAAGGCTCTTCTTCTGTCCTCCGTGCACCTTTGTGGTCAGCCACCTGGAAGTAGACAAACAAAAGAAGCTTTTAGCTAAAATACAACAATCAACTTTGAGGAAAAAAATGACTACATGTCTTTTCTATATCTTTCAGCATGTCACTTAAGAAATTTGTCAGATTGACTTTTCCTAGATTTAACTGTTGAGACATTTACAACAAAAGCCTAGAAGTACCAAGGACATTTTGTTTTTGACAGTGACTTAAAGTAGACTAAAAAGTTTGTCTATCATGAGCGTGCCATGGTCATTATACATTTGCAACCCACAATTACTTTAACTGTAAATGTGAAGATGATAGTGAAAATTTAATTTAATTAATTCACATTTAATTAACTTAGCAAAAATGATTGAGATATCTCTCTATATATATATATTATGACTGTAGGTGTAATTTCAGGGTTTGCACACTTCACACATTGACACTGGTCAGCCCAATGTGTCTATATGTGCTCTGCGTATGAGAGAGGTGAGGGAAGACTGAGCTGACCACTGAACAAACATGGCCACCCCCAACTGAGAGTCACATTGATTTGTTGTTGGTAAACAAACAGCTGGATGCTACAGGTGGATCGATACGCCTCCCAGCATCCCAGCATGTGTTTCTGATGGGCTGCCATGGATCTCTGCAGAGCTATGGCCCTTCTGTCATCTACGCACTTCACCAGTCAAATATTTGTACTGCTTTTGTTTGAAAAATGCTCAAGTCATTGTACCAGATGGCCATCCAGAGGTAGAATACGCAACTTCTGCAAAAGTACAGGTAGACTACATCATACATGTATATACTATATCTGTACCCACCACTACAAACAGTAATTACAATTAAAATGTTTTCTTTAGTAAATGTATTAGTTGTTTAGTCTTTCATTAATACTCATTTTGTCACTGCTGTAAAAATGTACTTGATAAAACATTAAACATTTTATTCCCAAGACAGATAAAAAGATATTTTACATATAAACGTAAACATGCTAATACATACCACAGGGTAATATCAATGTATTATTATATTACATAATACATTTTATACCTGGTTATATTACAAATCCAATTAATCATCATGATATAATAATTTTGTTTAGCTCAGTGGTTAAATAGAAAAGGCAAATATAATCAGGCCTTATGCACTAGATAACGGTGATTGTTGAGTGCACGCAGACACAGAGGCAGTGCATAAAAGCCAGAGAAATTAAACTGACTTTAAACAAAGGGGCGGATTAGCAGAGGCCGGGGAACAGGAGGCAGAGGGGAAGGATTTCAAAGACAAAGAGAGGAGCAGGATTAGGCATGGGTGAGAGATGGCATGATACCGATGAAGCAGTGGAAGAGTGAGAGAGAGGCCAGGGAGGATGAGAAAAAGAGGAGAAAAGTTCAAAAAGAGTTAGAACAGAGGAGAGAAAAGAGGGCCATTAGGGTCTGTAAAAGCTAAGTCTGGATTCAAATTCAGTTTTAAGAACAACAGTGGTCATGCAAAAAAATTGTACAAAAATGATGCAGTCATCAGTTATTATGGTTAACATTTATTTGGCAGTTTATGGAAAAAAATATCTATTTTATCTGGTAGGGAATAAGCCAGAGCATATTACATGCCCAAGCAGCTCTTATGTAAAGACCTTAATACAGAGAATACCATGCAATGGCTCACTGTCCTTTTGACCTTGGGTGGTTAATATAAAACAAAATATCATATTTTTAAAAATGTTCTATGAACATCAACGCAGCAAAAAAACAAAAATACAAAACAATCAATAATAATATATTACCTGTCCAAAACTAAAGACTTACATACTTAAAACTTACATACAGGTCCATAATTTGTCCAGTAGCTTCTAACTTCTTATTGAAACTAAATCAATATGGTTGCAATAGTTGTTGTTCAAGTTGTACTTTTGGAATGAATAACTTTCAAAGACTAAAAATACTGTAAAAAATATCAGTACCATCAACGGTGATGGAGTAGTGGTAAAATTGAAAATAAAATTCCCTAAAACTGCACCGGTGCGTGTGTGTGGAGGGAGGCGGTGTGAAATGGGAGGGGGCTGGAGTCTTGCTGTGTGTACATATGTAAAGCAGCAGGGAGGCAGCAGTGTGGCAGACCCAGGAGCTGTCCCAACCTGAGTTGCTCTGTGCTCCCTCCGACACATCAATCATCCCAAACAGGGCCATCATGACCGGGCGCCATGCTGAGAGATGTGCACGCTCACACATACACGTGCACGCTCACACATACACGTGCATGTCGAGGAGCTGAGCACAAAATAGCACAACATGCAGGTGAGCTTAGGGGGAGAAACACAGAGGTAGGCTGACATCAGAGGTTTGTGAAATATAACTTGAAATATAGTAAAAGCACAGTTCATACAAAGTATAGGAAAAAAGTAGAGGTAATGAAAACATGTACTTATTAATATTCATCACAGTTGCTACTGCAAATAATTAAGCTGCTAATAATATTGCAATACTCTTACCCATGCTAGTGCTTGTACCTTAACTATAAAATTACTATTAGGGGTGAATAAGACCACACATAATATTACAGCTTTAATGCTGCTACCACCACTATGTCTCTAATGGAACAGAGGCAAAGTGGTTAACTTATGTCATACTGTAGCAACAACTGCATATTGAGTTTGCTCAGTGTTATTAGAAGATATTAAAATGAAGAAAATTAAAATGTCTTGCTACAGGGTTAGAGGTGTACTATGTAACTTTTCTGGTGGAGGACCCATCACCTATCTCTCCATGACAACTGAAACCTTACTTTAGCTTTATACTTCTAATACTACCACATACCACAATACTACCTACCTTTTAAAAATATATTTTTTTCCTTACTCCTGAAATGACCCTTTGAGTAAATTACTTGTTGTACCTTGTTACTTGCCTACCCCTGAGAGACGTAGACAAAGAAGAGTTAACATTATGCAATTGCCACAAACACATATGCGGTGGAGTGACTGTAAAGTGCATACATTAGTCGACAGGTTCACAGACTGCGGCTCGTGCACTCACACTTAGCCTCTGCTCAGTCTCACACACACAGAAATAGGGATCCTGCTCTGCCCACAGGGTGCCCTCGCCCACGACCATCTGTGACGGGTGCCAACACACAGCGGGCGATATTTACATGGAGACCCACCCCCCTCAACACACACACAAAAACTGGAGGAAAAAAAGAAAAGAAATACCCACAAAGGGCTGCTCGGATCGCTTGATCTCCCCAAACTCATTAAACATGCAGATATATGCAAATATATGCACCTCCAGAAATGCACCTTGGGCCAGAGAGAGTGAGACGAGTGTGTTATTGTGGTGAAAGAACATGTTTGTGAGAGGAGCATGTGACTGCCTCCACCACAGCAACAGACACTTCTGAACACTTCAGACAAACTTCTGCACCCATAAGGTAAAAGCATTCTTATAGGTCTTAGGCTATGCTAGCTTCACAGTTTTGATTACATTTTATCCTTTTATTGTGGACATTTAATATTTACTTTCTCATGGTTATATTTTCTGGAGGGCTGTGTGTCCAAGCCATACATTAAGTCAACTCCTAAACAAAGCATTCATTTAAAAAGTATATTTACAAACTTTTTAATAATTATATTTTTTATTAAATATCAACATGAATGAATACTAATTTGTGCATTCATGCTTGCAAATGTCCATGTAGGTAATTTTTATTTAAAGCTATAAAATATTATATTATATATTATATAAAAATAGAGTTTTATAGATAAACTTCTCAGTCTGTCATATGTCCATCAACATCTGCACTAAGTGGCAACTTCCAACATCAAACACAGTGAGGAAACAGGGAGGAGGATTGGGGGAGACACCAGACGACACAGTGGGTCTGACGACGGTAAATATACAATGTGTCAGTCATGGCCACCTCTCTCTCTCCCTCTCTGCTCTCTCTCTTCTTGTTTGTGTGTATAGCCACAGTGCTGCAGGCTAAATAGTGCCATTATATTTCTACAGCACTGCTAGTCACAGTCAGCTGGAGTCTCCTCGTCCGCTGGGAATCCGAGACGTCTCTGCTCAAAGCCAAACACACAAACAAACACACGCACACACATTCATATAAAAAGGCCCGTGGGTGCTGCAGTGGAGTCAGGTGGACCACAGGGAGGGATCGCATGTGTGTTTTCGGTATTCAAGTGGGTTTTTCTGCCTATGTGTGTGTGTGTGGATACAGAGAGTGTATGTTATTGTGGCACTGGGCTTCTCCAACACTAGAGCACTCTTTGAAACCCTTTATGGTGTACACTTGAAAGCAGGAAGAAAGCTGTCAGTCAGGACTACTACTAAACTGCATTGTATTCCATTACTTACAGCTATGTAGAAGTAACATAGATAGATATGATTTTAACCTGCTAAAGTGAAAAAAGAAATACTCCAATTTGAATATAAGAATAGTAAATTATGTTTAGTTCAGGGTATTTGATTGTTGTGCTCTATAATGTTGGCTCCTTCTGTCAACTATAAATAAAGGTCCATAAAAAGAATGCATATTTGACCGGTAATTCCCAGAGATGTCCCATAGACTTAAACTGATGTGATGTGACTTAGGAGTACAGAGGAGAGAAGAGATGAGGTATAGCGATCAACTGCTGTTCAATATTATCACAGCAACGACCATAATATAGAAGCTATGTGTAATGTATTTCATATTTATTAACTATAGCTGTCAGTGCAGCCTGACTGCACACAATATGGAATAAGTGCACTGTTGTTGATGTATTGGCAGCAATATTGTCAGTGATAAACATTAGAAGCAGTGATCTGAGTGAGAGCTCTACAGAGGGGGCAGAGCAGTGCAGACAGGCCCATGTTTGGTCTCCTTTACTGTACCTGAAGGTCAGTGGTGCCTCTAGCCGCACCACCCTCTCCTCTGCTATTCAGTGATGCTTTTATTCCAGCGCAGGACACCACTTTCTGACAATTGTCATCATGACAAATCAATACAGACCCTCCCCAGACCAGGCCTCTCCTCCCTCTGGCGCCCTTGACTTTTTTAAACATGATCAGACAAACAGGTTGAAGAAAGCCCTCACTCTTACTATTGTCCCCTTTGACTTTGCTCAGTGTTCAAAGATTTCAGTGTCTAAATAGTGTTTTGGCAAATAAAAAAAAAAAAACCCTGTTGTTTTTAACTGCATCATCTTTATCTTCTCATGTAGTCAAATATCTATCTAGCAATATACAGGAATGCTATATGGTTCTAGTTATATTAACTAATAGACCAGCTAACACATACTGTTGGCTAAAGAAATGTATGGATATGTAGACAGAGGCATCTGCAATGTATTCTTCTGATATTACTGCTACTTCAGTACTCTTTATTAACCACAAACAAAAAAACTAAAACAAAAAAACACAAGATTTTGTTTAAGGAATAAAGCATTAAGGTATCAGCTCTTGGTCCAGTTTATATAACTGATGGCAGCAAAACAACAGTGAACCTAAAGACCTCAAGTCTACTGTCTGCTACACAATTCTCTGCCTAACACTGTCGGCTCTTTTATGAAAGCGCTCAACACCCTTTAACACCTTGTACTGTCTCTTTCTTGAGTCTGGGCTGAGACCTGAAATCCCAGCGTAAAAACCAATCAGTGTGTGTGCTGTGATTAGGGCTGTGTGATGGCATGCTGCACGTCAGAAGCGAGCGTTAATTCGTGTTGCGAGCATCATGGTTACTCGTCTCAGTCTCCTGGTAATGAGCAACGCCGCTGTTCTGTAGCTGCTTCGGCTTCACTGCGCTACCTCCACGTCGCAGCCACACACTGGGCCTTGGTAATTGGTCACAGAGGGGACAGTAAATCCGAATGAGGACATGGGAGAGGGTATGGAGATGTGGAGCTGGGAGCGAGGAGAGGGGAGTGCAGTCTATCTGCGTGTGTGTTAGCAGGGATAGGTGAAAGAGGACACTGGGTGGGTGTCTTTCATCTTATCAGGTTTTCACGGTACACTGTAAAATCTAAATGGTGCATCATATTCCTATAAAATGTTTTGTCTTACATAGCAGGGTCAGAGTGGTTAAATATTGGAAAATATAAAAATGTGGGAATACTGTTTGGTCTGCAAATAATTACTCTGGGCATAAAAAAGTCAATCTCTGTATGTAGTCAACAATAAACATGTGGATTGTTTTTGGTCTAAACCAATCTAAAAAATGACCAGTGAGGCTCACATGCCAAACTTTGCTCTTTAAGAATTTTTATTTGCTTGTGAAGAGGTTTCTACAGTTGACACCAGAAGTTTACATACATTATATAATGATATGAAATGAGACTGCACTTTTCCTGGTTTAGGTCAGTTAGGAATACCAAAATTATTTCTATTTGCTGGCGGAGTCCAACATGCACTGTTCCCAGTGCATGTTGGACTCCGCCAGGGCTGCCCTTTGTCACCGGTTCTGTTCATTATATTTATGGACAGAATTTCTAGGCGCAGCCAGGGGCCGGAGGGGGCCTGGTTTGGGGACCACAGGATTTCATCTCTGCTGTTTGCAGATGATGTTGTCCTGATGGCTTCTTCGAGCCAGGACCTGCAGCAGGCACTGGGGCGGTTTGCAGCCGAGTGTGAAGCGGCTGGGATGAGAATCAGCTCCTCCAAATCCGAGGCCATGGTTCTCGACCGGAAAAAGGTGGTTTGCTCTCTCCGGGTGGGTGGTGAGTCTCTGCCCCAAGTGGAGGAGTTCAAGTATCTCGGGGTCTTGTTCACGAGTGAGGGAAGGATGGAGCGGGAGATTGACAGGCGGATCGGTGCAGCGTCTGCAGTGATGCGGTCGCTGTATCGGTCCGTTGTGGTAAAGAAGGAGCTGAGCCGGAAGGCGAAGCTCTCGATTTACCGGTCAATCTACGTTCCTACCCTCACCTATGGTCATGAGCTTTGGGTAATGACCGAAAGGACAAGATCGCGGATACAAGCGGCTGAAATGGGCTTCCTCCGCAGAGTGGCCGGGCGCACCCTTAGGGATAGGGTGAGGAGCTCGGTCACACGGGAGGAGCTCGGAGTAGAGCCGCTGCTCCTACACGTTGAGAGGAACCAGCTGAGGTGGCTCGGGCATCTGCTCAGGATGCCTCCTGGACGCCTCCCTAGGGAGGTGTTCTGGGCATGTCCCACCGGGAGGAGGCCCCGGGGAAGACCCAGGACACGCTGGAGGGACTATGTCTCTCGGCTGGCCTGGGAACGCCTTGGGGTCCCACCGGAGGAGCTGGAGGACGTGTCCGGGGTGAGGGAAGTCTGGGAGTCCCTGCTTAGACTGCTGCCCCCGCGACCCGGCCCCGGATAAGCGGAAGAAAATGGATGGATGGATGGATGGATTTCTATTTGCTAAATTCCTTTCTTCAAAGTCAGAAGTTTACATATATTCATTAGTATTTGGGACCATTGCCTTTAAACTGTATGACTTCGGTCAAACATTTTGGATATCCTCCCACAAGCTTCTCACACTATTTGGCAGGCATTTTGGCCCATTCCTCCCGACAACTGGTGTAACTAAGGTACTTTTGTAGGCTGCGTTGCTTGTATATGCCTTTTCCGGTCTGCCTATACATTTTCAATAGGATTTAGATCAGGGCTTTGTGATGGCCACTCCAAAACATTGACTTTGTTATCCTTAAGACACTTTGTAACCAGTTTGGCAGTACGCTTTGGGTCATTGTCCATTTGGAAGACCCATTTCCGTCCAAGCTTGAACTTCCTGGCTGATGTCTTGAGGTCAGTATTTCCACATAATGTTCTTTCCTCATGATGCCGTCTATTTTGTGAAGTGCACCAGTCCCTCCTGCAGCAAAACAACCCCACAACTAACCCCCCATGATGCTGCCACCCATGTATTTCAAAATTGGGATGGTGCTTTCAGACTTGCAGCTTCCCCCATTTTTCCTCCAAATGTAACAAGGCTCATTATGGCAAAACAGTTCAATTTTAGTTTTATCGAACCATAGGACGTGTCTCTAGAAATTAAGGTCTCTGTCCGTCTATGCATTTGCAAACTGTAACCTGGCTTTTTTATGTTTCTTTTGGATAATGGTTTCTTCCTGGCAGAGTGGTCTTTCAGTCCATGTCAGTACAGTACTCATTTTACTATGCATAATGACACACTCTTACCAGCTTCAACCAGCATCTTCACAAGGTGTTTTGTTTTTGTTCTTGGGTTGATATGCACATTTTGGACCAAACATGTTCATCTCTGGGACACAGAACCCATCTCCTTTCTGAGCGATATGATGGCTGGACATTCCCATGGTGTTTATGCATATAATTGTTTGAATGTTGAATTGCAGGCATCTGGAAATTCCACCCAAGGATAAACCAGACTTCTACAATTCTCTTCCTGATATCTTGGCTGATTTCTTTTGACTTTCCTGTGATGTTTCACAAAGAAGCAAAGAAGTGTTTTAGATGTGCCTTCAGATACATCCACAAGTGTGTCTATAATTAATTAAAATGTTTTCAATAAACCTATCAGAGACTTCCAAAGGCGTGGCATCATATGGGTTTCCAAAATTGTTTAAATGCATAGAAATCGTACTGCATGTAAACTTCTGACTTTGAAGAAAGTAATAACAAATTGTCTAAACAAATCCTTCTCTCAATATTCTGGCATTTAGCAATAAAAGGAATAATTGTGGTTATCCTAACTGATCTAAAGCAGGAAAGGTTGCCTGACAGTGAGAAAAAGTGTATTTTTATATATTGTATTTAAACATCTGGTTTCAACTTTAGATATCTAAAGGAAAAGTATCAGAACTGGCACTCAGGTATCACCTGACAATGTACCAACCGTAGTCCCCGTAGGATACTTTGAGAAACACTAGTTTGAAACTAAAGGTTTATTTTAGTCCAATGAATATATTTTACAGTGTAAAAGCTCTGAATGTTTACAAGTACTGCCGCCTATATTTGCACACATACATGCACAGAGAGACTGCCTCCGCCACTCGGCTGCTCTGCTCCCACCCACACGCATATACAGTAAATGACCTCAGCGCTCTACAGTCTACCAAGTACGGATCCTAATCAGACGGCAGCTGTATTGTGTCTGTCAAACCCGGCCAAGGTTACTTAACCTCCCAGTCTTAATTTCCTTTCCATTTTAGTGCCTTCCTCCATATCAAACATCTATGAAGGCAAAAAGGAAAAAAAGAGCAAGGAGGAAAATGAAGATTGCTATGGATGGCTGAAGCTGGGAGATGAGAGTACAGGGATGATTCACATAGTGGCAAAATGAACTGAACCAGGCTGAGCTGAGCCTGGCTATTTTTAAACATCTATAGCATCAGACTACAAGAGGAGGACAATGTGAACCAGAGCAGATCATTTCTCTATCATGAAGGCATTGGGAAATAGGGTATTCCAGAAAAGTTAAATCTAGAAGTTTCATTAGCTAGAAGTTTGGAGTCACTGAAATGACAGGCACCTTCCTCTTTCTGTGAAACGAAAAGAAAACCAGGCATGTTCCTATACCTTTGGACAATAAAACTTTTATGAAGAAAAAAGTAAAGATGTTTTTGTGTTCAGGCATTCTTACTGGTACAAAAACCTTCTTTTAACTGCTCAAATCAAGCATGAGGATAGAAAAGGAGACCAAACCCAATTATTACACAATACTTTTGACCAACAACACAAGTAATATGAATAACAAAAAAATAATCAAATAATGATTATTAATTAAAACAATTTTGGCAACACTACACCAACAATGAGAGTTACACACCAACTGCCATACAAACCAAATGAGAAGAAACAGAAGTGACACAAACAAGAACAGTCACTTTAAGTGTGATGTAAAAATACAGTGCCATATTAAACAAACATATGGTAAACATCAGAAGACAATGCAGATTAAAGACCTATGAAGAAACAAGATGTTTTGGATCTGTGCAGTGCTGCATTGTTCCCCAGGTTTCAAAGCCAGTCAGAGATATCTGAGAGGTGTATGTGCCAAACAGATGGACAAGTGGCTGATCAGTGCATAACCTCCAAAGACAAAGACAAAGAAAACAGAGCAGAGAGAAGAGCCACAGTGACAGAGGCACTGCTGATGAGTATTAGCTAAATGATTTAAATAAGCACATGTAGCCTCCACCGCCTCATTCCCACTCAGTAAACACTCTCGCTGTCCCTGTTCATCACAAGCAGCACATCTGGTGTGACAATGGCACATCGTGAGGAGAGCGGCGAGCTGCAAAAAGACTGACAGCCCGGCGCTGTTTACGTCGCGTTACCACAGCAACACGTCCATCAATCACACCTCGCCGCGATGGCCTGACCCACGCTTTCTGCCACAGCCGCGAAGATGAAGCCTTTTCAATTTACATGCTGACACACTCCGCTCCTGCTCTGCTATTTCACAAGTATGCACACAAACACACATACAGCACATACACCTCAAAGGCACATCCATACACACATAAACACAATTCTTTTAAGCAATCACCATTTTACCATTTTGTAATGGTAAAGCTTCACATAATATCACATAATACACTTGTGTCCAAATACTGTTACATAAACTACAGGAGGCAAACAAATGACTTCAACAAAAGAATTCTATTAATCGACACAATGGAGTCATTATCAGCCTGTAGATTTATCAGACCTAATGACCAAACCAAACCTTATCTGATCATTTCATCAGTTCATTGCACTGTCCAAAACAAGGAAAAGAATTAGACCAAAAACTACTGATGTTCACAAAGAAGCCTTTTGAATGTACCTGTGCATGCTGATTGCTGACACTACGTGCCTGCTCTGCTCTTTCACACAAACACATAGATGAGTGCACCTTCACTGACACAGGAATTTAATATTTGCAATGGGGGTGGGCAGGTGTAGTCGCTGTTCAAGAAACCATGTTTTAACCATTTTGTACAAATGGCAAAAGCTACATGTTACACACCACGCAGTATGCTGCATTTTAATCTGCTGTAAAGTCAAGGTGAGACAGAAACCTGGAAACAATTTATATGAAATAGTTGATTTTCCCTGACTGTCAATAGAAGCAACAGATACTGGATAGATTCAAAACTATATAAGACAATATAACAAGTACAGTTTCTATGCATAATAACAAGTACAGTTTCTATGCATATATAATTTGTTATTTATTTGATTTGATTATTTATTAATTAATACATTTACTATATATTGTACATTAAATTGAATTAAACATACTCTATACATGTACTTGAATAATCTTATTTTAAAATGACAATTTCTTGTATTTTTTGCATTTTCATTGTCACGTGTGTCTGATTTCAATACTGATCAATACTAAAATTAGACATTTTTATTCCCACCCATAACTTTCTTGTAAGTATCCAAAGTATTCAATGCTGACAGTACTCACAATTCTGGTAACTCTATCCTCACTACATTTGGTACTTGGGTAGTTAAGTAAATTACCACTCGTAGACACATCCTCTATTGACTGGCAGTGTCCAAAACAAAACCCCAACCCACAATCAAAGCGTACGACTCAGACTATGACATTCAGAGACTCGCGGTAATAGTGGCCTAAACATGGTTCTTATGTGGGAGGCTGAGCAGTGGCAGGAGCTTGTGTAGTAAGTGCTAATAGCTCGGACGCGACCAGGCAACAAGTCATTGAGGAAGATGATGTTGTCCTCTGACACAATCACTTCCCGCTCCGTCCGGGCCGCAGCTGAGGGCTGCTGTTTGCGCTGCCTGTAATTGCTGGGAGGATTGATTCTGAACAATGTGCCATCTCACAAGCTGTAATCAACCTTCATTATTCATTCTTTACCCGCGCCGGTGCAGGGTGCTGGGGACACAATGGTTGGCCCTTAAGCGGCGGTGCTGCCTGGTGACTGTATGACCACTCTGGTACTCAGTGTCCTCCTCCTGCCTATCTTCCCCCTGCTTCACCAGCTCTTAACAACTCCTTTTGAATCTCTAATCTCGTCCTCTTAGCCGGCTCTTCCTGCTATTCAGTGTTCGCTCCCTCCTTAACTTGTCCTCCACGCGCCACCATCAAACCTGAATTTCTTGCGTCAGGATCTCTTGATGTTGAAATCACAGTTCTTATAAGTCTCTTTGATTTTGGCTCAAATCTTTAATTTTCTGCTTCTTGTCATTTTTCTCTGGAGTTAAATATGAACGACACAGCTTTTCTAATGGTGTCCTCCTGGAATATATTACAGGAAAAGAAACCTAGATCTGTGGTTATGTTTGGTGATACTTAAATGGATTTAAAATGGACTTGTCTTTTTTTCTTTAGACGTGGTTTGGGCATCTTAATTTAGCCTGTTTTGTGTTGGATTATACGTGCTCTAATCCGGGTTAAGGTTTGGTCCTGGAAAGATCTTGTGTCTATTTTTCTGTTCTGCTGTTTTTATTATGTTTTATGTAAGTTGAATTGGATTGAGCGCCCAAGTAAAGTTTTAGTCCTGGTCTAGAAATGGGATAATAATATTTCAGACTGAGTTCAGGGCTCAAGCAAGACAAGTTTTGGAGTTATGTAATAGATACTTCTCATATCTCAAAATGGCCAAATAGAGTTCGTATAGGGGAGATTATTCCTATTACAGTGTTACTTGATCACGCTCAAGAAAATAAATCAAGAAAGTAGTTCTCATTTAGTACCAAAGTCAAGATCAAACAAACAGCAGTGACAACCTCCATCCTCTCTGGCCCCCACCTCCTTGTAGAAACCCATGGGGGGTGACAAAGAGCTAATTTTGGCTATTATTACCATACAGACCTTATGCCGTTAATCTGCAATAAGTGAAATTCATTATCCTGATGACGGGGGTCTCTCTCGAAGCAGTGCAGAGACAGTGAGACAGGAGAGAGCAGAAGCTGATCAATAACTCAATCTGCAGCGCGGCATGGAGCCCGTCTCCTCTGTCCCCGCCTGTCAGTGAGAGGCACACACTGTCCTCATCGCAACAGCAGCACGCCCCACGATCAATGGACACAATCTAATCAGCCGCTATCACCACCAATGACTTTTAGCATGTAGGGCCCAGCGTAATGGCATTAGGCAGGTGGCTGTGAGGGGTCAAGATGGGCCCGTGCAAGTTCAAGGTCACTGGAAGGAACTATGACATACAAGTAAGCAGAAATTTCATTCAATGTATTCTTAGCTGTGGCAACTTTATACATTCCTTAGAAGCCATCAGTGTTCAAATACTGTACAAGTATAAGTGTTGAGGTAACAAAATGCAATGCAACGGAGCATAGAAGTTTAGTGATGTCACAATGTGACATTAAAGGTTTTGTCCTTCCTATCTAGCTATTAACTTCCTATCTACTGAGATACTAGTATACGTAAAAAGCTCACCAGTATACATAATTAAAACCTAACTTTTGGCTGTGTTGACAATAAAAGATATAAACCAATTCATCACATTGACAGATTCATTTTTTATCAACATATTCTAGCTTGTTTACTAAGCAAAAATTAGGAATGAGAACATTAGTAGCGGGCTTGCGATTCAATCACAAGGCGAGAAAAGGGAAGTGCTCTCTACCTACAGTCTATACTCTACGCTGTCAGTTAGAAAATGCAGTTACTTTGACAATACCTTGATTATGAAAAAAAAAAAAAAAAACATTGCCACAATCACAATACCATAAATTGTATTGTATATTTATAAGCAGCTCAAACAATGATCAGGCCATAATGGCAGTTGTGAATACATTTTACCATCTTGTCTCCTCCCACATTTGTCACCACATTAGATGTCTGTTAAGATATTCTTTCACATAGTCTTTTCAATGCACTGTCACTAACAATACATGCAGATTTCATTTTCTGATTTGCCTACAAGTGATATACAAGGCCCATAAACCAGCAGCACTAACAATAGATCACAGAGACTTTTTACATTATGGGAGATCGGATACCCCGACTTCTCATAAAACTCAAACTGTTGGTGACCAGGCCATGGCACGGTGCTCCCTTTAAGTGATTAAATGCCCCCTCCCCACCTCTGGCTCATACCCCCTCTGAGAGTCCTGTGCACCCATTAAATCCTATAGCCTCCACAGATCGATTGGGTCAGTGCGGCTCTGTGGCCATAAACTGGCGTAGACATATATCTGATAGAGAAAGCCACGGGAAACGGGCTTACCTACGATAGTACATGATGGAAACGACAGATTTTATGTCCCCTGCTATGTCAATGAACCAAGCAGAGTTGGGCTGAGCTGCTTTCGAGAAGTCTCAAGGCAATTCTGTGTATAGAGGGAGACACATAAGATGTGTGGATTGAAACACACAATACTTTGCAAGTACGCACACAAAAAAAGATATAATAAATTAAATAGATAATGAGGTACCCAAAATCAAGAAAAGGGACTGTGCCTTGATCATCTCATTATCATTATTGCAGCTATTAAAATAATGACAATATCTTGCGTTGATGTTTTTGAATTTGATGTAATAAATTTCAGATTTATGGCAGGGGTAGAGATTCAGTTTTCAAAATACCTTACCATTATTTGTTAGGGGTTGGCTCCACAAAGTCCTTTCAACTGACAACAACCACACATCTGGGTTGAATAATGACACCACTCTCTGAAGCTATTGGAAAAAAAAAAGTAGTCAATTTTGTTTATACTGACAGAGAAGACACTGACCTTTGTGCCAGTGTTTGTTTCATGTGGACAAGCCCAGTAATTACAGAGATATTAACACAAAAATAGATCAAGAACGCTGCAATCTGGCAGTTAAATAACAAATTTTAACATGGAATTTTTACCTGTCCTCCTGCTCAATTTAAAACTATGGGCAGGTTATAACACTGTAATGTAATGTAAGCACAACCCTATTACCACCCACCCTCTGTGTCAATATAACATCAGATTCAAACTTACTCATTTAAAGAAATATATGTTTAAAACCAGTAATTTGCACTCATACAAAATGTGCAGAAAATACATTCATATCTGATATAAAATTCACTTGGAAGTCATTAATCCAACCTAATCAGTGAGTCCATGTTTACAATTAAGTATTGTCAGCATGAAAAGCGTCTAAATGTGGTGCATATCAAGCAATTAGTCAGGAATCAGTCATCCAATTTCAGACTTGTTCTCTCTCCACCTCCTGCGTGGTCGGAGGGAGGCTGAGCCAAGTCGACTACTGAGTGACAGCCGATCTTCTGTCCACGCAGCACGAAGCATGTTAAGCCCCGACCCCCCGCCTCCACACATCTCCACTCTTATATGGCCCGCGCATTTTCTCCATCACTGCTCCACACCGAATGCCCTCGCTAACTCACTCTCCCTGCTTTCTCCTTTTTATCTATTAGGACCAGGCCACTCCTCCCCACCTCTCCATGGGGCCCTCTTTGTAACTTTGGTGGAAGCCTTTTCACTTTTTGTTCCGCAGGCTGTCACGGGTCCTTTCTCTGTTGATATTCACACCATCTGGCAGCAGCGGCGGAGGAGGAAGGTGCGAGCGAACTCCATCAATATCTATGGGGTCGGCATGTTGTTTTGTCCTTCAAGCATATTTTTAACATGTGTGTGCCTTCAACAAAACTGATTTTAATACTCTGTATCCCAGCAAGTTGGGAAAATGTGTATTTTTAGTATTTTATTTTTACATATTCTTCAAAATCTGTTCAAGAAGAATGGGTTTCCCTTGAGTAACTAAAACTATGTAATTAATTCATTTGGTCAAAGGTTATCAAATATTTATAAAGGTATAAAAACAGGGATTTGCAAGAAAACAAAATTATCCAAACTCTAACGAAATCAGAAACAAACCCATGCACCTAAAGCTACGGTTTAGCCCTTAGCCTCTAAGTCCACCCATGGTCATCCCATGAGAATCTCTTCAAGTTCAAGGAGTTTTATCCTTCTAAAATATGGCATTCAATAATCTATTTACCAACCATACGCCTTCACCAAAACATTCACAGTCACCTGCTAACCAGGGACCCTGCTCTAGCCTCAGTTTTGCCCCTTGTCTGCAGTGGTCCGTCCCGCTAAGTCTCCCCCATGAGAAGTAGCTATAAAGAATCACTCAAGCCGCACTAAGCAGCTGCCTGTGAGTTAGGTCATTTTCCCAGGAGCCTCCGAGTGGGCATTGGCAGGACCTCAAAAAGAGGGGACACCATCTGTTCAGCGCCTCAAAAGGTTGGTGACACCTTCTGTGGTACCAACAACTTCTAATTAAGCAGCCAGGAATGCAGTCCACTCGCATGATCAGTGCATTTGCTTCTCCTTCGTCCTCATGACAACACAGCAGACCTGGGATCAGCCTCACGCACCTCTCCTCTACATCTGGCAATGCACTAATGAACAACAACAAAGATTTTTTTTTATTATTTTGCGTCCTTTTGTAGCACTCAATTAAATGTTTATCAGTGGCGTAAAACACAGCATTAGCCCTATGGTCAATCCCACAGTGCTTAGCTCCTGTTATATCGTAATGCGCTAATTTCATTAACATTAGGATTTAAATGAAATAACAGACTCAAACCATTCTTCTGATTTTCATCGCTCTCGCAGCCAAATCTGCTGTTCAGAAATGCTACTAATTAGGCTTATTAAGTAATTAAGAAGAGGTCTTAATTATATCTGTGCCACCGGGACCAAGGCGGCAGTAACCATGAAATGTGCCGCACTCTGCTTTGTTGGTTTTAACGTTGCACACTTTCAGCCACTGAAGTGAACGAAACTGGAAATCACAACTCAAGTGTATTTTGAAATGAGGCAAATATCAAGCTGACTTAAAATTACAGAGAGGGACACTTAAAGGCCCTCATCCAAATGTCAGATGAATTAACATGCGAAGAGTTAAAAGTTTAATGAAATCGATTGCAGGGGAAGAAAATGAGAGGTTTTGACACAAGGCCGGCATCGGTCTCTGGAGAGCGGGCAGCATAGTTGCCACAGCCATCAGTCAAAACAGCGGCCACCTGCCCCATCTCAATACAAGGAGAAACCAGAATGATCTATACCCCACGACCTCTCCAACATATTTTGATTTGTAGCCCGAGTGTTATTCAAGCTCTGATTCAAAAGTGGTATAAAACTCAGCCGAGAGCTTTTGTTGGACGCACACCAAGGTCCTTTAAATGGCTCTGTCCTTGTGGGAATGAGAACAGTGTTACAGGCAAAGGTGGGCAGAGTAGCCAGAAAAATAGGGAAGAGTGGTATTACTTCTGATGTAGAAGGAAAATGTTTAAACAATTAGTTATAGTTTTATATTAGTTCTGTTGTACAAAGACTGATGAATCATAAAATGTAAAATGCAGTGCGTGTATTTCAAAACTATAATTTTATAAAGAACTACTAAATCAAATATACGTAGCGTTACTTTTGTTGCACTTTACTAATCACTGAAACAGTGGGCATGCTTTGCTGGTTTAGCTTTTTTGCTCAGGGAAGAGAACTGAACTACCAGGACCAAGTAAATCCCCTTGTTGATCAATAGAGACTCAGCAGAAATGGTTAGTAACCAAAATGCAAAGCCTAAAATTAAGACATAATAGTATTTAAGTTCAAAATAATACACCAGACAAGCAATACGACAACGCAATTATGATCTAATCCTGGTACGGGCAAACTATTTTCATGAACTTCATGTGCTTCATTGTTTCACGCTGCTCTATACTGAATCACAGATACTTTTCTCTAGTTCCTCCTCCTATTTGCTAGACTCTGTTATGCTCCAAGTGAGTGACAGGTGGATTTAGCCAATCACAGAGAAGTATGAACTTTCAGAAGCAGAAGATGGCATTAACATTCTCTTGAAGGCAAACATCTAAATTCAAATGTTTACATGAACCATGAAAAAATTAAGGATTCCCTCAAAAACAAGAGTTCATCTGAAAGGGTTTATCCTATTAATCCTATTGTCAAATTAAATAGAAATTGGCATATTGGCCAACCCTACACAAGGTAAGAATATCTCATTTCTGTTCATCCGGGACAAACTGTCCAGTTTATTCTCTGTTTTACCTCAAACAAGAAGTAACTATCCAAGAGTAAAATCATATGTAACTATCAGGTTGTCTTGCACAGTATTAAACAAACATGAAAAGATGTCTTGATGGTGACAAGACATACAACATACAATAAAAAAAAAAAAAAAAGTAAACTATATATAAAAAATAACTATATATATATATATATATATATATATATATATATATATATATATATATATATATATATATATATATATATATATAAAGATTTTTTTTTTTTTTTACTAAAACGTATCTAAATTTAACAAAAATATTTAACAATATAAGATTATTCTGGTGCAGAATAATCTTAGAAATTTTAGAATAATCTTAGAATAATCTTCTCGTTATCATGGTCATCATTTTGAGTCCACATTTAGCCTGACATTTAGTATGTTGTCACTCCAACTTATGATGCCAGCAACTCTCAGTCAGCTAATTTTGGCATCAAAAATAATCTCTGGAAGAAAAAACTGAGTTGAAGAGGATGAGCATGCAAAACTTTATTTTCATTTTTTCCCTATTTCTCTATCCCCCCAAGCAAAATATCAAAATTGCTACTTGTACATGAATTATGCATAAGTGGAGGTTTGGAGGAGCATGGGGTCCCTGCATCACCCCACCCAGCCTTCTTGTAGCACAGTAGGGAGGAATACAGCAGAGTGTGTGTGTATGGGCACATGGGACGGGGGTGATCAGGCGCCCCTCTGTTTGCCTGCTGCACCCCCCTGCCGTGAGACACGGCACCCCCTGCAGGAGGTGCAGCGCTCTGCTTCCCCTGGTCCCTCAGGGCAGTCTCTGTATGTCACACTCCCAAACACAAACACACTCTTGGCACACTGAGCCCGGTTCATCTGTTGACCCATCAATCAAACACACACACACTGACATTCTGAGATGATACTTTGGGCTGGAAAACATCCAACATATTTAGTTTCTTTTAATGATATAACTGTTATCTAACAATTTAGTGTGTAGACTTATAGGATAAAATTGAGAAAGTATTATATGGAAATCATTTTGTAACACAGAATACAATTATATGTTGAACCAACACATACCATGTCCTTGCATATTCACATGAATGGGAAAGCACACATTATGACAAAAATGATTCTCATTGTTAGAGCCTATTGTCCTGACTTTTAGGTAAAGTTTTGTTTAAAAATGAAACATTGTGTTGCTTATATGTTACTCTCCTTACTGTTTCCAAATTGTGTCAAGAACAAATTCAGACAACACAAAAATATTTAAATGACAATAATCAATTGAATCTAATCTCTAGCCACATTAAAAAAATAAATACAATCTAAACTAATACAAACCTATAGTCTAATATACAAGTTCTACTGGGTGTATAAATATTAATAAAAACACTGCGATGATTATATGATGATTAGAATGCGAACACCAGCAGAGATGCATTGCCCATTACATTAAATAACCAATAATGGCTTAGGTCAGTAGAATGAAGCCTATATATGCACCTAATATCTCCTTCCCTCTACTCATTAAAAATCCTAATCATGCCTCAGACACATACAAACACTAGGATTTCTACTTCTTCTCAATTATCTAGTGATTACGCCAAACAAGATCCACGCAGCCTTTTACTCAAATCAACAGGAATCATGAATCATTGGACAGTCCATCTAATATGAAGTGATAGTGGGATGAGCTATATCCTTAATTATCCAACTCGCACACACACAACATTAATTCTGTGGCCTTAAACACATGTACATAGAGCAGTCAGAGTAATTGGCTCTGCAGTGAAAAAAAGGAAGTCTGGATAATTAATTAATCTATGTGGCTGGGGCAGAGACATAAGGGCAGTTTTACAGGCGCACCAGGGAGGGCTGCACACAGAGGGGAGGGGTGAGAGTGAGATCTATACTTGTGAAAAATAGCCATCTTTATGTATAAAAGTTCAAAAAGTGCAGTGCATTATAATTACATTTGACCATATTTTGATGAAGAAGATACTAATATGTTTAATTTAAGGATACATTTAATATATAAGCATAACTTCATACCTCACTTCAACAACGTCTGCTGCATACTCCTACTGTCATTTGTAATATAATCTTACCACTATGACTTCTATGTTGTATCAATATTAGCATTTTTCCAACAGTTTCCACGCTTTGCCAGTGCTGTATCTGAAATATTTACATTCAAGGAAAAAATGAACTTCTTTCAAATATTTGCTGATATTTATTTAAGTATAAATGGGCTTACTTCATTCATTCTTTATTCATATTTCATTTAATTTATACTTTAGGGTACAAAAGGTTTAAAAATTTCCCTTTGAAAGATACTGTGGGCTTGCCCTGAATTGTGTATGAAAGCAGAGTGGAGTTTCTAGAGTCGTCCTGAGTTTGTCTGTCAGGCTGTGGGGTGGCTGTGGAAGTGGAGAGCAGCCTTCTCTTTTTTACCATAAGCCGGTGTTAGTTGTTGTCAGATCCAACAACAGTATGGAGAGTGGAGCGCACACACCTGAGGAGGAGAGAAGTGGCAGGTACATCAAGTCTATGGTAATGGAACAGCAGATGGGACTGGCAGGCACACGCCGCACCTCCAGCTTTGACACTCGCATAGTTTTTGTATGTGCACACACAGATTTTCATGCATTACAAATAGACTCCCACAAACACCCAAGAACAAGCTGCTTTTACCTCAGGGTGCAGAAATATCACATCTGAAAATAAACATGTGCGTAAAACAAATGTAACTTTGACTTTCTGTCGATGTGTACAGACGTGAGGGTCAGGTATAAATGGTGAGACAGAGCTAAACTCCCTCAGAGAGTTTGGGAGTAGCCTCTTTCTGACCTGCACTCCAGGTCCCATATGAGCGACAGCATGGCTAGTGGCCCTAGTAATCTCGAAGATAAGTCATCTTTAGTCTGACTCTAGCAGCCTGACAGACAGACAGGCCTAAGTACCAGGGAGGGAAGCAAATGCACACTTTAAAACCTCCAGCGAAGAGGAGTGTAGCTGTGAAGAACACAGTAGTACCCTGAGCTCCCGCTGTCCCCACGAGTCTCTAGCTGCCATTTTGGCTTCGTCTCAAGGCACTATTGGGTCCTATCTCATGTCATCGTCCTGGCCGTTGTTCAATTCTTGCACTGGCTCCTGTTCAACTCCGATCTGGCTCTAGTTCAAGCTCCATAGTGGCGGTGTTTTGTGGGCTTCATTGTGGCTCTGCAGTAGCATGCCCCCTCCTCCTCTCCCCTCTTTCAGTTGGAGCACCCCAGGTATCTGGCCTCCTGCCCGGCCCGCAGATCAGTGGGAGATCCAGGCTCAAGCCTTTTGTTTGGGGTGGCATTTTGCCTTTGTTTTCCCATCTCGCCTGTAATCTAAACACCCCAAACATCTCATGCTTGACAAATCGGCCCTGAGACGAGGGAGCAGCGGAAGACAAACGGCTGGAAGCGGTTCAACCCCAGGCAGGACTGATGGTGTCCGACTGGGCCTGACCTCCCAAAGGTTAAAGACACGTTCACTTACAAAGCAATCAATTACCCAGACTGTGTGGGCGCTTTTAACCAACCTCCCCTACTGCCAGCACACAGCGGTGTTATTGATGAGGGTCCCAGTGTACAACACGCTCAACATGGAGTGTGCATTACATTTCACAATTGAAATAAATCTCAGTTTGCTTGTGCTGTACCTGTGCCTCTCCCTGCTCTCCCTGTACCCCCTATGCCTCTCTCCTCTCTGCAGGTTGTTGTAGCAGGTTTATTCTGGTAGTCGGCTTCGTGGGCCCCGGCAGGCCCCTCAGCTGTTCCGCTGGGTTTGTAATTACCATTTCATTAAGAATGACAGTTTCGGGGGTTGAAGCACCATTTCATCCGGGTCTCGTGGGGAAGACGCTTGCCAAATTTCCAGTGTGAGTGGCAATTATCTCTCTTCCTGTCTGCAATTCACCATTTTGTACTTAGTGGCTTGACAACAGCGAGGAACATTTTGCTGGAGTAATAATAGGTCTGGGATATTTACACTGTAGCCCACTCAAGCTTAGCTGTGTGAGCCGACTGATACGAGCATCAGAGGAGAAAGAAACAAACTGTGTGTTCCTACTGCGCCACAAGAGGCTTTACAATATGCCTTTGCTAAAGCTGTGAAACTGCTTTAGAGTAGTGCTGAGAGCCTCATAGTACCTCTCAATACAAAACAATTTGCACGGATGGCTTATGATAACATCACAATACAAGGATTTTGAGATATGAAAATATATGTTTTTTTCCAACAATATAAACATACAAAGACCCATAACAACAAAAATCTCCAAAAATGCTAAGTGTGATTACTACTAGGGAAAGTTATCCAACCCTGGCATTAGAACACGTTACTAATATGAGCATTTATTGTTCTATTTGCTATTAACATTTAGCAAATTGCATCTATTAGCCACTTTATTTTTACAATGTCTATGATTACTTTGTGACTGTAATTTTTTAATAACAGCCAGCTAATGTACCTTTACCCCAATTATAACTATCCAGCTGAGTGTGTAGTGCCTGAATAGTTGTAAAGCATTGTATTAAGAAATGTAGATGTAACATTTCACTGCATTTCAGCCTTCCATTATGACTCCACTGTGTGCAAAGCATCAGTAAGCCCACAGCCATTTTTGTTCTGCTTGTTTGCTGTACTCCTTAAGACTTCTCATCAACAATCCACCATCTCTCTACCACTTAAAGATTTTCCAACACAACATTTTTTTGTTTACATGTTTTTTCCCAGAAGCCATTTGCCTGATTACATGCTACAGAGAAATCTCTTGATGGCTAGACTCAGCAGGTGGAATGATTACAGCAACCACTAACTCTTTAAATGTACATATGTGAATGCTACACTCAGATGGACTTGAGGAAAAAAACGCATGAAATGTTTAGTAAAAGGGAGAGGCAGGAATGGAGTGTACCAAAGTGACAGTGAAATGACACATTGGATGCCTTCTTCTGGTGACAACTGCAGCTCTTTTAATTGCTTGTCTCCTCTGAAGGATGGGATACTTAATTCTTACATATTCCACACAATTGCTTTTTGCCATGACACAGGCCCAGAGAAGCAGGGGAAGCTTTGGCCATATGGATAGGGAGGCAACACCCAGACTGTGCTGCCTCGTCCCTGCAACAGATTGGTTGTATTACCATCCTTAACAAATAATAAAGCCTTACATATAACATGCTAAACAAGGAGGTAACTTGCCACAAAGGTATTTGCCATGCTATGATGGCCAAATATGCAAATTCTATAAATACAACAGTGCACAGTATATCGTATTGAAACTTACACCTTTGTAGCAGACCAGTTATTTTCTTCAATATGAGTAATTGTATCACATCTGATGATCTGGTTTTATCAACCCTCAACATATAGTCAACAAAATAACCAAATGCTGGTTGAACATCTCTCAAACTAACGAGAGAACCACATGGGAGAAAAAAGCTCTAACTGGTTTAGACTAGTGAGGTCAACATATTAAAGTCAATTAAGCTTCACCATTATTGTTTTCAAGTAACCAAGTATTATTAATCACTTCAATATTCAGCATATCAAGAGGATGAATATTGATCTTTTTCATTTACAAGAAGCCTAAACTGTGTAACTTCATCTCAACAATATTCAGACTCTTAACTGTTTAACACTGAACCACATATAACAGAGTAAAGCCAGCCATCAGCAGACTGCAGTCTTGTCATCTCACAGTGGCAACATGAGACTCTTTGTTGTTCTGCAAATGGGTCATTTCTCCTCAGTCTTTTCTCGTTTGTCTTCTGCTTGGTCCAGAGTTACTACTATTGTGCCAAATTAAAAGTGGCACGCAGTAGCTGTGTTGTAGATATGGTGACATTGATAACAAAGGGTGTGCATTTTAAAAACAAAGTGGGCACAAGAAGGCGATCAATCCTGAGCCCAATCTCAAGACAACTCCCCAAAAGATAATATTTCATATATATTTCAATATTTTGGTAATATTTCAAATGTATATTTCAACACCAATCCTCAGCAAGATCACAATTACTTGAGACTGGGGTGTTATGTCCTTTTAGTTCCTTTTCTGTTAGCCTCTAGAATAGACCAGCTGAATACAATAAATATTAACAAAAACAAAGGTGTTCAAATTCAAATGTTAAAGTCTAAAGTCACAATGGAAGGCCAATCAGATATGTGGTAACTCAGGGGTGTCCAAACTTTTGACACAAAGGGCTACATAGTGAAAAATATTCTAAGCGTAGGGCAGACTGGTGGTCGATGCAGAGAATGATTTAGATAGGTGCATTTTACGTGTCATTTTGGTATATTTAGTAAGGCCTGGGGTATTCATTTTAAATTTGTATTACAATTTAATTTGATGATGGTGGGGCTATTGAAGTAGTGGATGGTCAATGTTGAGCCCGATATAGAAAATATGATGTGTTAAAGCAGAGTGTGAGCAGGCACTTTCATCTCTATTTGTTAACATATGACAAAATAATTATAAAAAAAACATACTGCATTGGAAGTGTATGTATTGATTTGACCCTGGTTTTGTCCAATGCAGACCCCTATAGCCCCAATGCCCCCAGTGCATAAAAAATAAGATGCACTAATGGTCTATGCATTGGATAAGAAAGCCTCTAATGACTTTAAATTGATCTATATTAGCTTCAATTAGTGGGGTACAACGGGGAGAGATGTGGTTGTGATTCCTAAGGACAGGTCAGAAGAGGTGGGCAGGGACATGGCAGGGGAGTAAAGAAGAATTAACCAGATAAGCACATTACTGCATTGTGTAAAGTGGAGTATACAACTGTCTGTGTTCTCTAATGGAAACCATGTGTGCTATTTGGTAATATTAGAGCTTTTTATGTAAGCATTGTTTTGAAACACAGGTGTTAAAATAGCAAGCTGCAAATGATGCTATGCCAAAATGTCAAGTGGCCCAAAGATGACTCTTTCAAAACAAACCACTCGATAAAACATCAACATGGCACTAAAATCTGCCTGTTGTGAAAATTATCTGGTATTTACATCTGAACTGGGCACTAACCAGTTCTCAATTTGAAGTAGTATAACACAAATAATGGTGAGAGATATTGATCATTTAAATACAGTTTTAAAAAGCTCTATTGGATGGGACATATGAAAGACATAACCTGAAAATATAGCAGGGCAAAATGTAATTGAATGAATCACCATTGAGAAGGAAAATAGTTGGGTTTTTTTTTGTTTGTTTTTTTACTTTTAACTAGTCACAATGGAGTCAGAAACCATGTATTACTAGATTGAAGTTCAAAGTTAGAAAAAGGACATCAGAGAAGGCATCTGTTTTTAAAAGTAATGAAGGAAAATTAATGAAACATTGCTGTTGCTTAGTTTTGATGTGCTGAACAACTCTTCTGCTTCTGTGTTGTAAGTACTGTCTGTTTATAGACCCAAACTTCATCTTTTCAAACTAAATTGTTAAGCTGGATAAATGTACTTACAGAGCTCCTTGTCCCACCCGACCCACACCCTTTCCTCTCCCAGGCCTGTGTTTGTGTTACTAGGGGGAACTGGCTGAACTTTGACCCTTGGCTAATGAGAGCGATAACGAGCTTTAAAGGGGGTGACTGGAAGGTGTCGGACAGTGGGGTTTAAACAATTACACTGCGCCTGCCAACCCTCCTTTCTGCATGACTCAGGAAATTACTGTCTCTCCCTCTCTCTCTCTCCCTTGCGCTCTTTCAGTCCACACACAAAAGAAAAAGGGCTTATGGAAAATAATAAATTATCTCAGGGCCACGTTAACTTGGATGTAAATCGGCTGGCAATTATGTTTTAATAGCCCTTTAAGAGAATGAATAATTGGGTTGACACTGGTGGGGTTGATCAGGCTCACCCATCTCTCCAGGCTTTTGTACACAGTGAAAATGAGACAGGGGTTTAGGGGCTGGTCAGTAACAGCTAAATATACAAAGGGCTCTCCAATAATGTGGTACACAGCTTCCAGCTACAATATGTAAATGAGAAATGAATGAAACAACAAGGTTTAGCCTGGCACAACTTTGAACTTTAGGAATACTTAAGTTTAGGCACTTAATTTTAATCGCTAACTAAGTGATCAATGGTATGTTAGCTAGTGATTTTAGCGAGGTATTAGGTAGTGTTTTTAAAGCTCTAATACAGATCTAATTTACTACTTAGTATGCATGCTAGTTAGCCATTAGTGGGCCATAAACTAAAGAGTTACCCAACTTTTTTAGTGTATTTTTGTATTATAAAATTTGCCACTTCTTGCATTTCCATTCAGAAAAAAATGAGATAAATAATTAGCTCTGCAGGTTTGTTTTATCAAATTATAATATGTAAATCAATGTATGTAAACTAAGAAACAAAACAAAAAACAAAACATGATCCAATATCAATTTAGGGTGATCAAATGACATTTCTCTATTCCTTTTTCCCTATATTTAACTGCCATATTCATCTCTTACATCATACATATGCACAAAAGAAGCAAAAATATTCCTTAAGATCGTTAGAGATAAAATGTGTCTCATTGACATCTTAATGCCAGCAGCAGCACCACAGTCAGCACTAATGCACAGGAACACAAGCACACAAATCTGGAGCAGGACAAGGGCCTTTACCTCTGCCCTCCGACCTCTGAACCAGACGCTGACCTATAGATGATGATGATTTAGGAGAGGCCAGGGAACCGCAGCAGGATCAATGGGAAAGACATCACAGCAGACCAAGCCTACAACACCAGATGAGACAGGCACATGAAGGCAGTACAGGAGCAGGGGGAAGGATGTGCTTTTGTAAGAAGGAAACAGAAGAAATGACCAGTTATATTTATTTTTATATATATATTATATATATTATGACCTGATATTAGGTAACAACAGCCTGAAATCTCTGGTTACTATGCAGAGGCTATACTATTAGAACTAAACGCTTTAATATTCGAAAAGGTAAATAATTATAATGAAACATATTTTTGTTTGATTTTATTTTGTTGATGAATATTATTGTTGTTTGGTTTGTCTAGTGCAGGGGTTGGCAGCGTTTAACACCCAAAGAGCCATCTGGACCCGGTTTCCACGGAAAAGAAAACACTGGGAGCCGCAAATACTTTTTGACATCTAAAATGAAGATAACACTGTATATATTATTTTCTTCTCCTTTACACTTTGTATAAACAACTATAGTATTTGCAAAATATCTGCATAAATATTCATTTTACCTGATATTATTATTCGAGAGGGTATCATGCAAACATGACTTGAGCTTTCTACCATATTATAGTTATTCCCTCATCAAAAACATGCCTGAGGAAGAGGTTTTATATGTCCATGCATGTCTGAGTAATCTTGCAATCTCTCCTGGACACTGTTCAGACCCTCCTTACAGTCAGCAGTATGAGCCTGATGATACAAAACCAATATGCCATAACTTCACAAAACTAATCCATTGTGCAGTAGTTTCATTAGTAGAATGCACGCTGATTGTGTTGTGAAGCGCTCTGAAGGGGGAGTGACTTAACATGGGGAGCAACGGGAGGAGGGCCTCAGGGCATCAGAAATGAAACTGAAACTGATTAAACGTTTTTAATAGGTTGTTTTGGTGAATATAGCATTTTCAGAATGATAAAAGGTAATATGCTGATCTACTCATGTTATGTGTTACAGTTAATAGAAGTGTAATACCCTCTCTTTAAGTTACACTTCACTTTTGATAATAAGTATGAAGAGCATCTATACATACGCAAATGAAAACCTATGACTGTGTGTAGGACCTGACATAGGCAGCGAAGCACAAATGGTGGGTCTAAACCTGTATTTATCTGCTGCAGCTTTCATCTTGGAGGAAGACAAACGCACTCAGAAATTGATCAGATGAGCATCTGTTAGGCTTGGCAACAGTCACAAGTCTGCAGAGACAGTTTTAAACCCCATTTTTCAATCTCATCTCCATTAGTGTCAGCCCAGTACAGGCACTTAAAGGAATATCCCACATAAAAGAAAGAACAGCCAGTGTATGTATGCAAATGTATACAGCCATAGTTCTTTACCGTGTTTGTCAATTTACATGTTAGTTCTTGAACTACAAAAATACATATTTTATCTTTGAAATACAATACATCTCAGTGTGCTATTGTTACATTTTTGTCAGCAGGTCATTGCAAAGAGGATCAGGGCTGATTATAAGGATATTTTGAAGCTTTCTAATATGGAGTACAAAATACACATTTTATACACAGTGTTTCCATAAATATGTTTATATGATTGATGCAACCTTCAGTAAAAACAAGTTGGCTAATACATCTTACACCATCAATACTTGCGGATGCCATTGTCACAGAACTATCTCTACCAGTCACAAGCCCAGAGAACTTAAATAGACTACAGTACACACACACACACACACACACACACACCCCCCCCCCACACCCCCCCCCCCCCCACACACACACACTTGCAGTTAGTAAATAAAAGTAAATAAAAGTAAATAAAATAAATAAAAGTAAATAAATAAAATGCTTCAATGCCAGTTCAAAATAACTACTGAGGTAGTGCTCAATAGCAAAGGGAGCATGAAGAATAATGAATGAAGGATAGTTTTGAATATGTGCATATGACAGAGAACTATTTTATTGGCACTGATCTAACAGTGAGTGTGTCCATGGCTCCTTACGTATTCCATTCTATTGGGACTCTTTTATTCCATTCTGAGCTCTGCTGTCACCCATGTAGCCGCGGGACAAGGAGACTGTAGCGTTTTTCCTGGATCAAAAATTTACGAGCAATTAAAAGTGGTAGGACGCCCGGCATCCATCAGCCCAGTGTGCCGCTGCCAGGAACAGCTGAGGGGGGGCCCCTCTGTAAACCACAGGCTATATACTTTTATATCTGTTTTCCCTCCAAAGAGGGAAGGTTATGACAAAATCATGTTTTACTGTCCCTGGTTTCCGGATCAATGTGGGCATCTTTCATGAAGCTGACTTGTTGGAGGTCAGAGCTTGTTCAGGGAGGACACTCTTAGAAATATATGTCTGTGAGGAGCTGTTTGTGTTGGGTGTTCTCCAAAACTGTGACAAACCCACAACTTCAGAGTTTCATTCTTCTAATAAGCACTTCTCAAAAGGTATAAATTCCCAGCACAATTTAAATATTTTAACAAAATCATTAAATTTTCTTAGTCTCACCACTAAATAACGCAGTGAGTTGTATGGACTGCAATTCTCTTCTTGGCCAATCCATTGGACTAGCCTTGGGACTGTTAGAAGGGGACCCTTGTGGCTGTACCAAAATAAATGTTATCGATAAATCATGCATATGCTACTGCTAAGCAGATTTTTCCAACTTTCATTTAGTTGCAGTCTCAACAACTATTCTCTCTTTGAGGCTTAGTTTTACTCATTTGCTACATCCAACAAATGTGGCCATATTTGAAAATTCTACAGTACCATACCATAGTTATTGAAAGTTAGGCAAAAAATATTCAAAACCCGATGAAAAATGATTGATGTTTCAGGTCTTTAATGTACATAGAGATCAAAGCAAGTGTACAAGCACAACTCACACAAACTGAGAGAAGACTGACCCAATTAATGCATTGTTTATAACTGCAAAATTCTGATTTATTCCTCTCCAATGGTTTAATTCAACATAAGACCACACTGCTAATGCGTCGCATCATTGTAAGTAACACACACAGACAGACCTACACACAATGATGCATGACAACACACCTTCTACACAAAAACACGCAACCCCCCTCATACATCAACACAGTACTCTTTCACTTTTTCCCCGGCTGCGTGCGACAGGCCTGGACTCATTTGCATGCTTAATTGTGTTGTAATGTACTTTTAATTTGAAAATGGAGGCAATTAATTATTTTGATATGGAACAAAATGCCGCAAATGTAAACATTCTAATAGTTCTCAGTGAACAGAGTCTCATTTTTCAAAAGAGGGATTGAATCTTATCTCATTTTTTAATGCCACATTTTTTTCTTTTTTTTCTTTTCTTTTTTGCAGAAGATTGGACTGCACCACTCATGAATTCTCCTTGATACACACTTTGTCTTTGTTGAGAGCGGGCCGGCGTCGCTTTGATCTCGCCCTCCGCTGTTATTCTCCATCTAAATCTCCCACTGGATAATTACTGTAGCTTCACCTGTGCTATCAGAAGAGATTATGTGAAATTAAGCTTGTTTTTTGGACGTTACGCTTCTTTCACTATTTACACTGGGAGCCCTAAGGAGAGTGCAGGCTGCTGTTACAGCGCTCACGCCGCTTACTATTTCTGGGTCAGAAGGCTTCAAGAAGAGATGTGGAATTCTTCCGTAAGATTTTACATCGCCAAGCCTTGACAGAGACTGGCACTTGCTCAAACTGATATACTGTTACATCATTCATAGGATTAGATAAATATTACTTTATATTATTTTACCAGCTTCAATCATGTTTACAAATTTGAAAGATGAACTCAATTCAAAGTGAAGAAACTAGCTAATTAGCCTTAAATATTATGAAACTGGAT